>NW_027185889.1:21627730-21885091 GCF_028583685.1 Petaurus breviceps papuanus
CTGTATCCCAACCCCTAGCACAGTGCTCATAACAGATTGATCACTTTATACCAGGCACTATACTAGAGCGTAGGAGGATACAGAGACAAAAATGGGGAGGAAAAAAGTACCTAGCTTCGGGTTTACAGAATCATAGAATTTGATAGATACAAATCATAGAAATTTGAGATTCAGTGACCACCTAGTCTGACCTTTATAAGACAGGAATCCCTACTACAACAAGGGTTTACTTTCTATTGCTTGATTCTGTGAGTGACAAGAAGGGTTCTGATGCGAGAAATGTTTTGGAGGCAGAGTCAGCTGGACCTGAAAACTGAGTTTGGAGGGGAGTGAGATGGAGGATGCAAAGATGGATTTTTGGCTCTAGACGATGGAAAAAGGAGAAAAAGGCAAGTTTTGGAGAAGGGGAGGGGCTGGGGCCCTTAGCTGATGAGCTCTGTTTAGGATTTGTCTTTCTCCTTGTAACCTCTACCAATCAACCTTTTCTCTTGGGAGGGGAAAATTGTTCATGTGGCAAGGAATTCAAACACAATCTACCAGTGAAGGATTAGCTAAGAAGTCAGGAGCCTGACAGCTTTAAAATTAGTTATTCAGCAGAGATGTTTTTGGTTTGAACTTTGTTGGTTAGTGGAACTGTATAAATGAAAGGTGACCTGTGTTGCACACAGCTTCTGGAGTTATTCCCTCAATTTTCCATTTTCTTTTCCTCCCCTGTGTAGGAGGCTGCTACAGCCATCTATGGTATCAAATCCAAACTCCTCTATCTGACCTTCAGGGTCCTTTACCAACTCTTCCTTCTAACTTACTAAACTTGTGGTTTATGGTTGCCTAACAGATGCTATACAAGCAAATGACAAAAATTAATATTTATATAATGCTGTAAAGTTTGCAAGGCATGTCATATGTTTTTTTTATTCTCAGTTGATCCTCACAACAACCTTGTGAAATAAGTCCTAGAGTTATTTTATCCCCATTTTGCAAGTGAGGAAATTGAATTTTAGAGGAGTGAAGTTACTTGGCCATGGTCACTTTGCCAGTATTAGCAGAGGCAGGATTTGAATCTGGGCCCTCCTGACTGAGTCCAGCAAGTTATCGACTGTCCCATGTTCTTTCTACAAATGTGTAACCAGGACAGGAAAACTCAGACTTTGTCTTGAGAGGCTGTAATGTTAATGGGGTTTAAGATCTTCCCCACCCATTAATAAGCCTCACATGGAGCCCATTAAGGGAAACATGCTTAGGGGAGGCTTCCTTGTAGAAAAGCTTTCACACCTTTTGTTAATTTTTTTTTTTTTGCCTTTTTGGAGGGCAGTTGGGGTTAAGTAACTTTCCCAAGGTTACACGGCTAGGTTTTTTGTGTGTGTGTGGCTGTGTGTGGGTGTTAAGTGTTTAAGGCCAGAAGAACTCAGGTCCTCCACTCTGGGGCCAGGGCTTTACTTACTGCACCACCTGCCACCTAGCCGCCCCCTTTTGTTAATTTCTAATTAGGCACTGAGTCATGAGGGTTGTAAAAAGGGTATATATACTTAGGTTAGCATTTTGCTTTGGGGCTCACCATTTGGAAGAGTGTTCTTGTGATTTGACCAGATGAGACTCTGGGTAGCAGTTAAAGAGCCCCCAGCTTTGAAAAATCCAGATGTTGGTGCTTCTCTCTCTGGTAACTGTGTATATATTGCCTTGGTTAGGCAGTTGGATCTGTTCATTTGTGATAATTTCTCGGACAGTTAGAAGCCCTTTACTTCTCTGCTTATGTTTTCTCCGTTTTCTTTGTCTGGATTTTTGCTGAAGTTCAGGGTGCTGATTTTTCTCCTGAACTAATGAATGTAATTAAAATGATTGTTGACCCCTTAAACAGCCATCTTTCCTGGTAAAGCAGATCTAAGAACCTGTGCTAGCAGCCATCCCGAGTATGCCAGTGTGGTTGCCGCTACAGAGGCTTACATGGTAATATACTTCCTTCCCAGGTCATATTTTTATCCCATGGGGGTTTTAGAGTTTATCATCCCCGTGGCCCAGGGTATCATCTCTCTTCTGTGGTTTTGCTTTCCTTCTCATTTGCTGCATGGGGGCATAAACCTGACTTTTTGTGGGGCAGCTTTCCTCAACTTATTGGTTGGACCTGTGGTTGGACAGTGCCTTTTACTGCCACCTCCTTTGTTCTGTGTTGACATTGTCTCCACCCCTACAATTTTTTTTTGCTCTGGGGGAAGAATTCTTCATATCAACTCTTGCACCCATTATGTCTTAGGTATGTTTCACTTACCCAGATCTGTAGTTTTAGGTGCATCATTTCCCCTATTTGTAATATGATAATTACAGTGGCTAGGTAGAGTCATAGTGCATAGAGTATAGTTAGAAAGACTCAATTTCCTGAGTTCAAATCTGGTTTCAGACTCTAGCTGTGTGACCCTGGACAAGTCATTGAACTTCTCAGAGCTCTGGGCAACTCTCTGAGACTGTAAATTGCAGAGAAGGTGCTAACTTGTATTGGTGGAGAGAATTTCCTCTCCTGGAAGTTCCCCATATCAAGTTTCAGGCCCTAGCCTTTAGTTTCTCAGCCAAGTCATATAACCTATGCCAACTCACCCTCTCTCTTTCTTTTGAACAGACAAAGAGGTTAGCAGTGGGAGCTACAACCTCTCCAGTGCAACAACAGGAAGTTACTACAGTTGTGTCAGCCAGATCACCATAGGTAAGCAAGTAGGCGCCATTTTGTTTCAGAAAAGAAAACTACGTATGTGCATGAAAATGGAGACTGGAAACACCTGAGCTCCAGAGCATTTGGTATTGGGGTCAAATTGGGCTACAGGTCCTCTGCTTGGAGTAAGGGGGGAGGTGGGAGCTTCTTCAAGGAACTGCATAGCATTAGGGAAGGAAAATCTGGTTTAGGAAAGGAAGTCCCAGAAATACATTGACTTGCTCAAAGTCTTGCCAAAGTCAGCATTTTGAACTTACATCCTCATAAGTTCAAACCAAACCAAACTTGGCATTCTTTCTATTACCCCACAATATTATCATTATTATTAAATTATTAACAATAATAAAAAGGATCCCATATACATGGTCCATGATACCTAGTGGCTAAATTGGAACCCAGAGCTAGAGATGCCCCTCCTGGGGAACGGCCTCATATTTCTTTTCCCTGGGGTCTTCACAATGTATGGTCCAGGTTTCTAGGTCCTCTGCTTAGAATCCCATTTATTCACAGCTTCTTGGGAACTTACCACCACCAACAGTGCCCCGAATTGCTGCTTCTGATTCTTTCTGTCTTAATATAGACTGACATGATTATACCTTTCCTCTTTGCCTAGGAATCCACAAGGCATAGAAACTCAAGTGTATTTTGCTATTCTTTCAGATTATTTAAGCAGAAAAAAGGGCTTCTTTAGAACATAAGGTTTCAGAAATAGAATAAATTATTACTTTAAATATTTCTTTCAGAGTTTCAGTAGTGCAATGATTATACATTTCAACTTTCAAGGACTATTTCTTGAATAAATGAATGAACTTAACACTTCCATGATCCATTTGAGTGTCACTCAGCTTAGAAGGCCAGAGAGCTACAGTGGGGAAAAGAAGTGTAAGCTGCTTATAGAGCTTTTAGCAACTTGCTGTGTCTTGGAGTTATTGGGTTCAGCTTTTTCAATTGTTAGCTTTCCTACTAGAATTTTTTAAAATAATTTCTTTTTTGCACCTGGCCTGTGATTTTGTTGGTTAGTA
Organism: Petaurus breviceps papuanus; assembly: GCF_028583685.1. Lineage (NCBI taxonomy): Eukaryota > Metazoa > Chordata > Mammalia > Diprotodontia > Petauridae > Petaurus > Petaurus breviceps. The sequence continues at coordinate 21,631,451 of NW_027185889.1, forward strand.
GGTAGTATCTCATTGGGGCAACTAGGATACAGTGTTGAGTAGGGAGTCAGGAAAACTGCGTTCAAATGTGATCTCAGACACTAACTTCGTGACCCTAGGAGAGTCACTTAACCTCTCTTTCCTTATCTGTAAAAGGGGGATAATAAGAGCACCTACCACCCAGGGTTGTTGGGAGGATCAAATGAGATAATATTTGTAAAGCACTTAGCACAATGCCTGAACATAGTAGGTGCTGTGTACATGTTAGCTTTGATTATTATCATTATAATTTATAAAATGAGGATAATACTAGCATCTACCTTTTCAGGGCTGTGGCGATGATCAAGTATAATATTATCTGTAAACCTTAAAGTGTTATATAAATGCTAGGAATTATTGTTGTCATCATCATTGGGGCAGCTGGGAGGCACAGTATACAGAGCATGATGCCTGGAGTCAAGAAAACTCATCTTCCTGAGTTCAAATATGGCCTCAGACATGTCATAGCTGTGTGTCCCTGGATAAGTCACTTCACCCTATTGGGCTCAGTTTCCTCATCTGTAAAATGAGCTGGTGAAGGAAATGGCAAACCACTCTAGGATCTCTGCCAAGGAAACTCCAAATGGGGTCATGAAGAGTCGAACGTGATTGAAAGAACTGAACATTAACAAAACTTTTGACTCCAGAACCAGTTTTCATTTGTGTAATGGCAAGCACAGAAGTAGTTCACACCTTGTTTCAGCTATTGAATTAACACCTTGTTTCAGTCTGTTAAAAAACAGAACATGTGAACTCCACAACTTGTGAACTCCTGGGGAGGAGCTAATGATTCTATAAGGAGAGTCCCAGGGCTAGAGACAGCAGGAACTAAGAACACTCTTGTGGTGGCAGAGTCAAGAAGGAGAAAACTTGTGGTATCCCAGCACTCTGTCTGCTCTGTGTTGATGTTTGTTTGTGATACTTTGTACAGAAGCCCTGGGACCTTACTGGAAGCCCTGAAAGAGGATTTTCTGGTTGTATGTGTACAGAAGTCCTGGAGGAGGGTTTTGGAGGTCCTGGGACTTTATTGATTTGTTCTGACCTCATGGACCTTGTTTGTGGGTCTGTGTTGATTTCTGTGTTGATGATTTGTGTTGAGTTCTCAGATATTGTTGGTGGGTCTGAATTGATATCACAGGCAGATAGTAAATTGATGATGGTGCTGGCAATGTGCATGAATATTATTGTGGCTCTGTTAAGCTTTGTCTTCCCAGAAACAGGAACTGTGAAAGACTTGAGGTGGACTGGACACTGTGAGCTTCAGTATGAAACTGGATGAAGAACTGGACAAGGAGTTGGGAGCTGCCTGCCTTTGAATCCAGGTGACAGTTACAACTGGGACAATGGAAGAGGATCCATGGAAGCTGAGAGCCAGCTTTGAGTCAAGCCGAAAGAAGACTTTACTTGGATACTATGTACTTACTGAGAAGATTATGATTTACTGTGACCTAGGGTGGATGGCCTGTGTATTTTCCACTACTCTGAGTTACTGAGTAGTGACTGATGACTGAGTAGTGACTGATTTGTAACTTAGTGTGCCCCATGAGTGGAGAATTTTTGCTATTGTATTTTGTGACCCTTAAGGAGGGTTACTAAATGATTGAAAACTGTTGTGACCACTTTGGTGAAAACTATGTGGCCATTTTAGTGATAAGGCATTGTGAATACTGTATTTTGATTTTCTGTGATAAGTTGTAACATTGTGAATGCTGTACCTTGATTCTCTGTGAAAGTTTTGCTCTGATTTGTTATTGAGTAGAGTGTTCGCGTAGAACCTTGAAAGCTGCTCATAGTAGCATTCTTCTGGAAAGCTGCTAGTAAGTGGCATTACAATTTTCTCTGTACATATCTTGTATTTACATATCAAGGTTCATGTTGTTTCCATAGTCTAGTAGAATGTAAGGTTCAAGAGGGCAATGAAGGGATCATTTCCTTTTTTGTTTGTGTATCCCCAGTGGATGGGGGCAGAGGGGGCAGTACCCACATGGAGGCAACTGGCACCATAAAAAATATTGATTTTGCAGTCAGACAACTTAAAATTGATTCCCAACTCTGCTATGTATTGCCTGTGTTTCCTTGGGCAAGTCATTTAATATCTGAGCTTCCATTCCTCAATGGTAAAATGAAGACTTGGGTTAGAGAGCTTTTAAGATCCCCTTCTACTTTAAATTTATGATTCTATGAAGCTCTGAATCTATTGAGTATAGACGTCTATTTTCTTTGGAATCAAAGATTTTCTAAATTAATTAAATAATTTTCTAAATTAAATTATTAATTGTCATAGTAACAATAGTCCCTGCCTTCCTGGAGAGCTTGTAGACTCATTCTGGGGATGAGCTATAGATGCTGTAAAACAAATGAGAACATCATTAAGTGTATAGGAAAAGGCAGGTGTAGTAGCCTCAGAGATTCCAGGATGGAACAATTCCTTCTTTGGGGGAAAGACTTCATGGAAGAGAGAAGGCTGTACATGATGTCTAGAGGTGGGAAAGGTCAGTACCAAAATGGAAAGCAGTGAGTAATCAAGTACATGAAAGACCTTTGTGTTAAAACAGGTTGAAGCCAGGTTGTAAAGGGCCTTGGATGTGGTATTTTATCTTTTAAGTAATGGGGAGACCCTGGAGGTTTGTGAGTGTGTGTGTGTGTGTGTGTGTGTGTGTGTGTGTGTGTGATGTAATCAGATGTGCCTTAGGAAGGTTGCTCTGGCAACTGATTGAAGCTTTCTCCTAAGTAGTTATTGAGAAAAACTTGCCCTGCATTTGCAGTCAGAGAATCTGGGTCCTAATCTTACCTCTCAGCATCTGAGGGTGATAGAGCTGGAGCCAGAAGGGAACTCAAAAGCCATCAAGTCCAATTGTCATTTTACAGGTGAACAAACTGAGCTTCTCAGAGAAATGAATCACACAGTAGGTTCACACAGCTGCTAAGTGTTGGAAGAGGGATTTGAAGGCAGGCCTCCTGACTCTGAGATCAGTGCTCAGGCTGCTATGGGCCTTCCAACTCGTAGAGTCAGGGTAACCAGTATGTCCAGGGGTCAGTGATAACACCCCCTACTTGAGCTCAGGTCACTCTGGGGCACCTCCTGTCCTTCCTTCTGGGCAATAGCTTCCAAGGTCTTTGTATTCCTGGCCCTGCCTCACGATATCATTTATCTATAGAGATTCTTATCAACCAAGACCAATTCATTTTTATACACCACCATGGGTAAAATGAATTCCATGGAGAGCAATAAATAGATCTTTTTTCTGAATGGTTCGTTTTACTTTAATATTATATGAACTTGAAAATATTTGCAAATATTTTCAATTCTGGTGGCAAATTTGGTGGTGGTTTCAGAAAATAATAAAAAACTCTTTTGTTTTATAGACCATGCATCTATGACTATCCAACAGAACTCGTAAATTGGCTAAAATTTGCCTGTAAAAGGAAACAAAGGAAAACAACCTTAAATTCCTGGCAAGATACAAGCTTCCCCAGGGACTATTAAACCTAATGCCTTCAGGCTATTTTCTTGTTGTACTAACAATGTCTCCAGCTGGTGTTGGGAACGTGAAGGGGGAAGGGGGGGTTCAAAGGAAACTGACATTTGTGAAGGGTACAAAAAAACACCAGAAAGATATTGTTGTCATAATCTTTCATTTATATGACACTTTAAGGTTTCAAAAAGCACTTTTCCCACAGAAACTCTGTGAAGCAGGTAGGATAGGGATAAGAACTGGATCTTTCCCTATTGATATAGGGAGCTCCTAAGTGAGAAAATTCCTTTTATCAGTGCAGACTGGCAATTGCTCTTCAATTTACAATTTTAAAAGAAATAGCTAAAGCACTGAGAAGGAAGGTAAATGACTTGCCTAGGGTCATGCAACTAGTAAGCTTTGGTGAGTTTGGAACCTTGGACAGCTGCTTCCAAATCCAGTGCTTTTTCCTTTGGAGAGGTGTGGGGAATGGGAAGGGCAAACATGTTTATATGATGCTCACTGTGTATTAGGTACTGTGCTAAGCCCATTATAAAAATTCTCTTTTGATCCTTACATCAACCTTTTGAGTGTTAACTCTAATTCCAAAGGTGTTTTTATTATCCCCATTTTGCACTTGAAGAAGATTAGAGGAAGAGAGGTTCAGTGCCTTGCCCAAGATCACACAGCCAGTGTCTGAGGCTGAAAGTCTTCTTGACTTCAGGTCCAATGGTCTATCCACTGAGCCACCCAGCTGCCTAACTAACCTCTTTAATCCTTCTCCTAGAAAATTTTTTAAATGCAAACAAATGATTATCTTTAGTAATAATTTTGGATTCTGAATTTGGAAATATTTATTTAAAGAAGGATAGCATCTCAAATAATTAAGGCCTTCGTGTAACTATTTATGTGTCCGGCTTTGTACTATATGCAGTAGAGATGTAAGATGGCTAATCTTTGTATTGGTGGCATGTCAGAAAATTGTTTTTTTTTTTTAAATATATGTGCTGTCAGTAAACATTTCATTCAACAAGGATCAAATATAAAATTGTCTTCTGGGCATTTAAAACCTTTCACTACCTGGATGCCTCTCCCCTAGCTTTCCAGTTCTCTGTTCCCCATGTCTGGAATGCTCTCTCTCATCATCCCCAGCTCCCAGCTACCTTGTAAGTCCCAACTAACCTGTCTTCTACATGAAGACTTTCCCAGCCTGTCTTAATTCTAGGGCCTTCCCTGTGTTAATTATTTCCTTTTATCCTGCATAGAACTTGTTTTTACCTAGTTTATCTCATTAGATTGTGAGCTCCTTGAAGACAGGGACTATCTCTTACTATCTTATTATCTTTGTATACTCAGTGATAGTGCAGAGCCTGGCACTTTGTAGGCATATTAAGTGACTAATGCCTCCTAAAACAAAGAAACCTCCAGGTCTATAGATTAATATGTAGATAAGCATATTCCAATTATTACTTAATGAAAATTTGTGTTCAGAATAACGGTGCCAGAGAAGTATTATTTTAATCATCAGAAATAATTTCATCCAGTGGATTATTGAGCATGTTGTAGTAGATGACAGCTGCCCTCAGAAGGCAGGAAGACCCAAGATTCACTCTTGGTTCTGACTTGTTCTGTATTTGTTACCCTAGTCAAGTCACTGAACCTTTCTGTGCTCCAGGTGACCCTTTAAGATGACATTGTTATTGTTCAGTTTTTCAGTTGTGTCTAACTCTTCATGACATATTTGGGGTTTTCATGGCAGAGATACTGGAGTGGTTTGCCATTTCTTTCTCCAGCTCGTTTTACAGATGAGGAAGCTGAGGCAAACAGAATGAAGTGACTTGCTTAGGGTCACACAGCTAGTAAGTGTCTGAGGCTAGATTTGAATTCAGGAAAATAAGTCTCCCTAACTCCAGGCCCGGGGCTCTATCCACTGTTGTCACCTAGATGCCTTCCCTGAGACTAGACATTGCAGAGAAGGTGTCAACCTGTGTTGATACAGGCAATTTCAGCACACAGCAGTTCACTATATAAATGAAATTATAGTCTACTTCCTATCCCTGTTTCATAGGATTTTAGAATTTTAGAACTGAGAGAGGGACTTGACAGGACAGCTAGTTCAGTCTCTTTATTTTTCACAAATGAGGGGACTGAGACTTGGAAAGAAAATACCACAAGTACTAATAAGTTCCAGAGTCAGAATTTGAACCATAGTTGTCTTAACTTGAAATCCAGAATGCTTTATTGATTGCACTTCACTCTATCCATCATATCCACCATACTTTTCTTAGGTTAGGCATAATTTTGAATGGGTTGAAATCAGAGGTATGTTTCTGCTTCTGTTCAATTCAGCGGATGCTATTTAGCATCTACTGGGTACAGAGCATTGGATGAGTTACTAAGTTTAGAGACAACACAGTCCCTGCCTTCTTGGAACTTACAGTCTAGTAGGAAAATGTTACATATGTACAAATAACCAACATTTGAAATAATTTCTGGCAGGTACTTTGATGAAGTATAAGAACAAGTGCTTTGGGAAGTCTGAGAATGGAAGAAATGGTGGAGTAAACATGCTGGAAGAGATGATCTTTGACAATCCAAAATGGGGTGGGGGCAGAAAGAGCATTGCAGAAATAAAAACAGCATGAACAGAGGCACATCAGTGGTGAAGTGAGAGGAGTGAGAGTCAGTCAGTAGTTGAGTTTGGTTCTGTAGCTAAGTACAAGGAGATTGAAGGAATGAGTTTAGGCCCAAAAGATGAGGCAGGAAATCCAGTAAAATGTTCACTTTTAGATTCCACAACTGTAAAATGGAGATGATAATAACACCAATGTCACAAGATTGGTGTGAGGATCAAATGAGTTAATACAAATAAAGTACTTTGCACATCTTAAAGCACTATATAAATGCTATATTATTATTAATTATTATTACAATTATTTGAACATTTGAGATAGGTTGGGCTTTATTGGAAAATACTGTTCTTTATTAGGCAAATCTCTTCACCATTCTTGACCTCAGATTCCCTAATTATAAAACAAGGAGGTGGGGAGGGGATGGCTAGATTAGATGGCTCCCAGAGGTTCCTTCTAGCTCTTCATCTATGAGCCAGAAAGGTCTCCAAAATTTTATCTGTTGGAGAGCAGGTCCTGTTTCCTTATGCCTAAGCCCATAGCCCTAACTCTGCCTCATTCCCCACATGTGACCTCTTCTCTTCCTTTAGTGAGATTAGGGCCATCCAGTCACATAATTGCAACTGCAATGATGACTTCGCAGTTATCTTTTCCCTAAGCTCCAGTTGGATAGGACCCCACACATACACTACTAAGCATGTCTAAAACAGAACCCATGGTCTTCCTGGCATAGCCTTTTGTAATATAATGCCAAGGAAAGGCAACTTCCCAAGGTTCAGAATACCAGCATAGGTGCTCTCCATTTTATTCAGTGACAAACCAAGAACAGAGAAGATCAAAACATGACATCATTCCAAATACAGCATTTACTAAATGTGATTAAATAATCTCCAAGTACTACCCCACCCCAGGACCTTCCAATCATTCAATCAATTACAAAGTCTCTGTTCTAAATACTTCTCCACCCCTAGGCTATACCTTAATTAAGTCCACCACAAAGCCCCTCTTCTCAAATGGAGATTAGTTTCCAAACATAAGGTCAAAAGTTCCCCACCCCTGGATCACAATTGAATCTACCCCAGAGTTACATCAAGTTTAAACACAGCACTTAATAACCAAATGGAGGTCTTTTCTTCATCTTGACACGAGGCAAGTTCTCAGCAATCTTAGTTCCTGGGGAGACAAGGCTTAGCAAGGCCATAAGATACATTGCCAATCCCTTCATGAATTTATCCTCTGTCTGTAGAACAGTCCTAGAACCCCTGAACACATTAGCAAAGCCCTCTCCCAGGATTTCTGTAAACATACAACAAGAAAATCCTTCTTCAGGGCTTCTGAACCAACAGAAAGGCTCCCAGACCCCTGCAACAACAGCACTGTCCTTCACCAGTGTACAGTATTCATTCTGTCTGCAGGACAGTCTCCAGACCCCTGCAACAACAGCACTGTCCCTCACCAGTGGACAGTATTCACTCTCTGTCTGCAGAACAGTCTCAGGGCTTCTTAGCGAACAGCCAGGTTCCAGGACTTCTTCAACAAAAGGACTGTCTTTCACCAGTGGACAAATCTGGCAAAACAACATCAAAACAGACAGACAAAGTACCAGCAAAACAGCCATGTCTCCTCAGTCCTTGGCAGCTCAGGGGGCAGGTCTCAAAAGTCCAGGGCAATTCAAAGCGGCCACCAGCAATTCTCTTAGTCTCTCTCTCCACGAGGTGCTGCTTCCAAAAAAATCTTCCGCCTCTCTCTTATCTCTGCAAATCTATGTCACCAGCTCCTCCTAGTTCAGGACTTTCTTTTCACATCAACAAGTCCATCCCACAGGTGGGATTAACAAGCTCTGGGTTTTAACACAATCAATTTGAAAACCAAGCCAATACAGGGGAATCTTTAATTGCCATTACTATCACACCTTTCTACTCTGATTTCACCATTCTTGTGAATTGTGCCATCTTCCTCGTTGGCCAGAACATAAATGTTGAAAGTATCCTCAACTCCTCTTTTGCTTTCAGGTTGTATTGACTTCTTTATAAAGTCTCATAATCCTTTCCTTTATTTTCCACTACTATTACCACCAGTCTAATTCTGATTCTTCTTCTTTGCCTGATGGCTAGGCTGTTGTGATAGTCCCTTAATTGCTGTTTCTACCCCTTGTCCTGTCCTTTCATGATATGCCTTGATAAAGAACCTCAAAGGTTCCAACTATCTAAAGAGTGAAGCCCAAACTCCTTAATCTTATGTTCAAAGTAGGAGGTGCATTGAATTTGGAGTCACAGGTCATGATGTCAAATCTTGGCTCTTATTACTTACTCGTATGACCTTGGGTAAGTCATCACTCTCTGGCCCTTCTTTTTTCCTATTGCAAAATAACTAGATTGGACTACATGGTCTCTCAGATAACTACCAGTTCTGGATTTATGACCTAAATTTGAATCCTGGCCTTTCTGTGTGACCTTGGACCTTTGAGTTATGTCTCTGAATTTCAGTTTTCTTATCTGAAAAAAGGGGAAAATTATACCTGTAGTGCCTGCCTTACAGGACTTTTGAGAGGCTCATGTGAGATACTGTGCAAACAGTAGTCTCCCCCATCACAATAAATTTGGAAATAAAGATGTTTAGAAATGAAAGGCATTGATAAAAAATGATGTCAGTTTATCAACAAAATTATTTGAGAAGGGAATGTGATATGTAATTTTATAGGTTTAAGGAACTCCCAATGAAAACTTCCCCTACCAGTGCAGGTCAGCACCTGTTGTGTAAGAGAGTAGCTAAGGCAACAAGAAGTTAAGTCCAGGATGACACATCATGTATGTATCTGAAGTGGCACTTGACCCCAGGTCTTCATCCAAGGCCAACTGTGGTTCTTATAGATGATGATGCTGTCAGTACCTTCATTTTTAAGATTTTAATTTACAGATAAGTTGTTGACTTCAAGTTGCTGTTCAGGTGCTGATCTGGATTACTAGTGGGAGTCTCTTTATTAGAGAGTTCCTTATACCCATGAAATCATGGATCTAGACCAAAAATTATCCTTATCATTCCTCTAGGCATTGAGACCGCCTCAAGGAGGACTTTCTTTGAGTGACATCACTGCTAAAGGTTGTGTGAAATATATAAGGGAGCAGCATGTAATGTTGCCTGACTCACTTGTACTGATGTAAGATATTTATGTTGCCAGGTTATGATGTTGCCGGGCCAGTGGCTATTGGGTTGTCCCACTGGAAGAATCCATATGCTCAAGGTGGACCTCCACTGTCATCTGATCTGCCTCTCTTCATCTCCAAAGATGCAGGCATTCCTGTGTATCACCGCTCTTTCACCCGAAAGACTGACTTAGCAACCCCTTTGTCTTGCCCAGCTTCACTGTCCATCACTCCAGTGCCTTCTTACAGTAGCAGCAGCCAAGAGACTCTTAGTCAAGATACAACAGGTAAGAAATTTTAGCTTCTTTGAGAGAGGGGGTGACTTGGGGCTCTGCTTGCTTTAATTCCTTTCTGCATCACACTGAAACAGAAGTTGTATTTAAAATTCTGATTGTGTGACAGCCAGATTACCAAAGAACCAGCTGTATTCTCATGGAGCTGGTTTCCATGGGTTCCTACCAGGGTAAATTTGGAAGTGGTTGGTTATTGATTCAAATGCATTCAATGTCTAGTAAGATGGTGATGAAACATCCTCCCCTCTTAGCAGAAATTGGGGAGTATGGATGTGGAATATTACATATACTATCAGATTTTGTTGGTATATTGATTAGGCTTCCTACCTTTCTTCCCTCCCTCTTCCTCCCCCACCTTTCTCTCACTCCCTTTTTGATATAATGGATGGCTCATTGAATTGGGGAAGAAGGGGGGAAATAAATTTGGAAATAAAAATGTTTAGAAATGAAAGCCTTTGATAAAAATGAAAAAACGTGCTGAATTCCATGAGAGATAAAAGTTTTAACAGCTATGAAGAAGGAAAAAAGACCCCACTCTCCAATCTTTATTCAGGTCTCTCATTAGATATTTAAAGATCTAGAACTGATTGACTATTTATTCAGTCTCCTTGTTCTCATACTGGTATCCATTTTCTCCATGTGTGGAGCACCTTGCTCTTAAGAGTTTAAGTCTAGTGCTCTGAGTAAAGAGAGCAGGAAAAATGCTTACAAGAGAGTGATTTTTCACTGATTCCTTGGAGATCTTCAGCTAGTTGAAGAAATGCAGAAAGACAAAAGTGGTTGAGTCCATTTTGTCACTTCATTTGAGTTGCAAAGAGAAACAGTATGGGATCATGTCGGGAGAGCTGACTTCAGAGTAAGGAAGGACTATGTTCCATTACTGCCTCGGATGTATCCTGGATCTCTGATCATTAACATGGTTATTTTTCATCTATTCTCTTTGGTATTTGCTTTTTATGTATTTTTAATCTCCCCCATTTGAATGTAAGCTCAGTGACGGCAGGGACTATTTTTGCTTTTTCTTTTTATCACCAGGACTTACCATGGTGTCTGTCAAATAGTAAGCATTTAATAAATACTTATTGATCACAGTACCCTGGAAAGAACTCTGACTCTTAAATCAAAAGACCTAGATTCAAACCCCTACTCTGATCTGTATTATGTGTAACCTTGGGTCTCAGTTTCCTCATCTATAAAATGAAGGCATTGAACTGCTTGTTCCCTTTAAGTCTAAATTTATGAGCCTTTGATCAGTTATGAAGTTGCTGATGACCAGCAGTAATGGAGGGAATTTCCACACTGGGAGTCTCTTACAGGAATGGAATCACAGGTTTGGATTTTTGTTGTTGTTAAGAATGTAAGTTAGAGGTGTGAATTACATAGGCATTCCTCCCTCAGCCATTTCTTTCCCATGTGGATAATCGTGCTTTGGAAGCAGTAATATGACCAAGAAACTAATTCTTCTAGAAATCTTCCATACCTAGATTCCACTAGTCACTTAGTCATAAGAGTTCACAAATGCTGCCACCAAGAGGTAAGATCTCTCCACTGCACAGGAAGTGGTTATGGTATAATATGAGGTTGGGTTAAGTCTCATCAGCATTGCACATTGGAATGTGTTCCCCCTCCCTTTTAAATGATTATTATTGTCTCCATAATGTGTACAATCTGACAGGCTGGTTGAAAATCAGTAATCTAAGCTCTGGAAGTCATCTGGGCCTACCACTCTAAAAGTAATTAATTCAACCAAGAAAACCTAGCTTTTCTCATTTGATTTTTAATAAAATTGTTTATTTTCAGTGAATAAAAATCTGTTTTCTTCATCCCCTTGATTAAAAAAGAAAAACAAAATCTCTGTAACACAAATGCATAGTTAAGCAAAACAAATTCTGAAGCTGACCACATTCAATAAATATATTTCATTATGCATATTTAGTCTGTCACTTCTATCTCAGTCTCTTCTGATTTTTAGAGAAAGCTGGACTCTGTACACAATGGCTTCAGATGGTGTGAAATTAAGGGGCAGTATGCTCTCTCTGGCCAGGGAAAATGAGAGACTGAAGTGATGCTTCCTGGGAGGTGAAAACTGCCACATTACCATTTCATCATGTCTCTGTTACAATGGAGTAGTTTTTTTCTTCCTCTAGATTACCATAATCAGAAGCAATCTGATTTCAGTATGCAGTGTCTATTTTTAACTGGCAGTTTTAAAAATACAAAATGCTATTTGATTCCTGGGAGTCTTGCTGTTAGCAATGAGATATTGAATTCCCCTCCAAGGCAATCATGTTGCTGTTTTTTGGTAGATTCACAGAGATGGAAAGGACTCTTAAATATGCTACTATGCAGCAACTAATATTCTTTTTAAAATTGAAAACTGTGTGGTTTGTCTATGTTTAAAACAGGTTCACAATTACATTCATGATCTCTTATACTGATTACTTGATTGATGTAAAAAAATGAATATTTTGTAATACAGCATAATAGGGGTGGCTAGGTACCATAATGGACCTGGAGTCAGGAAGACTCATCTTCCTTAGTTAAAATTCAGCCTCAGACACTTCCTAGCTGTGTGACCCTGGGAAATTAACTTTACCCAGTCTGCCTTAGTTTCCTTATCTGTACAATGAGCTAGAGAAGGAAATGGGACACAACTCTAATATCTTGGCCAAGAAAGCCCCAAATGGGGTCACAAAGAGTTGGAAATGAGTGAACGACAACAACAAAAACATGTCATAAGAACTGGAAGACCTGACCTCAGGTTTCCCCTCTGATACAGTGTGTGTGTGACCCTGGGCAAATGACTTAACCCGTCAGTGTTCTAGGCACCTCTCTAAGTCTGTAAGTTACAGAGAAAATGTGCACCTGCACTAATGTAGGCACATTCCAATCCTGCCTCTGTCACTTATTAGCTGTGTTACTTTGGGTAAATCATTTTACATCTCCTAAATTGGCCTAGTTTCTGTTTCTCTTACATGGTACCATGTCTGTCTCTGGTACCTGAAATGCACTCCCTCCTCACATCTTGACTCCCCTGGATTCTTTCCAGTCTGGGCTCACATACCATCTTTTCTGCAGGAGGCCTTTCCAAGTTCTCCAACTCCCTCTCCCCCACCCCTGTGACTGGTACCTTTGCTTTGAGGTGATCATCATTTTACAGTGTGTAGATCTCATGTGTATGGGGTTATTTGTGTGTTGTCTCCTCCGAGGCCATGTCTTTGCCTTTCTTTGTATCCCTAGTGCTTGGCATCGTCCCTGGCATGTAACAAGTACTTGATCAATGGTTGTGAACTTACTGACCCTTTAGAGTCTCAGGCAACTCTCTGAGACTTTAACTTATGGATTTTTTTTGCTTAGCTTCTTTAGACAGAGTTCTCACATGGATGAGCATGTAGGTGGTTGCTGGTGCATTATTTTTTTTTCAGGGATACCAGTTTTTTGTTCCTTTCTTTTGCTTGAGTTAGGAGAAAGCATCCTGGAAATGGTCAATTGGCTCAGATATGTCACTGCAGCATCAGAGAATGTGGAGCTGTCCAGATGGAAAAACAAAAGCATCTTCTGTATTAACACCCAGTAAGTGGCTGTTCAGACTTCTCATGAAGTTACCTTTTGGAGTAGGCAGTTCATGACGTTTTTAGACTGGCCATTCCATTTTGGGGAGCTCAGATTGTTAGGATGTTTTTCCTTAATGCTACCTAAATCTGCAGCTTTTGCTCTTTGTCCCCATTCTGCTGTCTGGGGCTATACAGAACAAGTTGCATCTCTTTAATGTTTAAGAGACCTTTATACACTTGGAGAAAGCTCTTGGTTTAACCCACTCCACTTTATTGAGCCTAAACATCCTTGAGTCTTTCACCTAATTCTTATATAGACTGGTCTTCTCTTAATACCCTGGCTTCCCTTCACTCTGACTTAAAGAATCATGGGATATTTGATCTAGACCTGGATGGGAACTTGAAAGTTCATAAGTCATCGAATCCCCTTATTTTACAGATGAAACTGAGGTCAGTCAGTCAGTCAGTCATCACTTGTTAAGCGTTGTGCTAAATGCTAGGGATATGAAGAAACACACAAGTCACTTCCCCCTGTGAAGGAGGCTCATGGGGGAAATGGCACGTGAACAACTGTGCAAGCAAGTGATATCCAAGATGAATTGGACATTCTCATCCGAGGAGAGAGCTAAGGGGAATTGAGAAAGGCTTTCTGAGGCTGGAGAAATTAAGCTCCTTGATGTCCTTCTTGGAATGTGGTACCTAGAGCTGAGCACAGGATTAGAGCATCATTTCTTAATGAAACTTTCTTCCTTTGCAAATGCTTAAAGTGATCTTGATAACTTTGGGGAAAAGAGTATGAAGACACATTTGTCTGGGATGATTTAGGAATAAAACTAAGAACATGTTTTTAGGCCTGTCATCCAGTCTTGCCAGCAGCCAAGGTGTGATGTCCTGCCTTGTCCTCAGCCATTGGAGGAGGAGGGAGTGGGGCAGTTTTTCCAGAAACTACTGGAATGTTACAATGGGGAGTTGGGGTGGGGAATACAGTCAGTAATATTTCATTTTAGGCATAGTCCAAGCAGACGGTGCCTAAACTGTATAGTTAGATTCAAGTATCACTTGTGCCTCTTCTGACCATGTATGACCTTGGACAAGTCATTTCAGATTTGGGGCCTAACTTTCTTACTTGCAACCTGAGCCCCTGAGGGAACAATTAGGTGCTGGGTAATCTGACCCCCAGGAGAGCAGAGTATTTTTCTGCCAGAAAGAACACAGGATTCCCTTGTGGCTGTGCCTCTCATCCTCCTTTTTCATTTGTTGTCCATTCTGGCATCAAGGAGCTGGCCTAAAAAGTTTTCTGTGGGAGGGCATTCAGACAATCACCAAATGGCTAAATTGAGATAAGATCTCTTAGGACATCTTGTCTAACTCATCACCTATACCAGATGAGGTTCCCCTATCCATGTCTCATGCCTGACTCATGGTCATCTAATTGGTGCATGTACACACACATGTGACAGCATGCCAGAGTTGAGGGCCAAGTCCAAAGACAGGAAGACTTGGACTCAGTCCTATCCCTACCAAATACTGCTGTGTGACCCTGGGCAAGTCATGTAACCTCGAGCAGTTATAGCAAACTTTAATAGAAGTGGGGGCCACTAAATTGTACATAAAGATTCCTGTCAGCTACATATTGGCTTAGAAATATGTTATATGCTTCCTTTTTTATTACTACATCAATACATTAAAAACCAATAGGAATTGCATTTTAATCTGGTGCAGGTCTCACTGGGGAGCATTGAGAACTCTGCCCTCTGGCCTAAAGGGTTCTCTAATGCTCTCAGTCACAGAGAAGGTGCCAGTATGTACTGGCAGAGGGAGTTCCTCTCTTGGAGTTCTATGCTGAAGAAATGATAGGTCTGGTCACCTGTTATAATTTTTCCATTTAGTATGTAATGATAAGAATTATGGTTATAAGAAGTGGAGTGTGTAAAACATGCTTCCAAGTTCTTGCTTCATTGCTCTTCCCCCATGTCTGCAATATGCTTTCCCTTCTCTCTTCTTCCTCTAAGAGTGTCCTGGCTGCCTTCAGGACTCAACTGAAGCACTGCCTCCTTTGAGATGGTAGTCTCCCCTCTAGCAATAATTTTGAGTTTATTTCATATGTTTTGTGTATATCCTGCTTTTCTGTGAATACGTTATAGCATATAAGCTCCACAGGGGACTGATTTACTTGTCTTTGTGTTGCTAAGGCAGAACACAGTACTTGGCACATAGGACGCTCTTAATAAATGTCTACTGATGGATTAATTGACTGAGGATGATAAAGGAGGTTTTAAGCACTTAGAATGTTGCAAGTGGTGGTGGAATATTCTGATGGAGATGTGCTAAAAGTGAGAGGGAGGGGCTGGAAATTGGATCAGAGAAGCTAGAGCTGAAGGTAAAAATATGAAAGTCATATGCCTAGGGCTAAAAACTGAAGCTTTGGGAAAGAATGAGATTTCCAAGGGGGAGAGAGAGAAGAAATATGGTCAAGGATAAACACTTAACAAATACCCACTTGAATTGTTCCAGATGAAGAGGCAGAGGATTGACTACAGGTAAGAGGAGAGCCAAGATCAATCTACTGTCATTTAGATTTGCTCTACAGTATCTTTGAGTTTAAAAAGAAAGGGAGTGATCGGTATTGCCTGTCAGCTGTATTCAAAACCATAGAGAAGTGGTGGAGGATGGGCACATATGGGGATGGATGTGTTTATTGATGATCCACAGGCAATGCTCTCAGACTGTAAATTGCAGTAAAGGGTCCAACCTGCCTTGACAAGAGGAGACTTTCTCACCTGGAAGTTTCTTTCACCAATGAACTCTCAGATTCAGTCCCTTTCCCTTTGATGATGCCTTAGGTCTCTTTCACTTCTAAATCTATACTCCTGTGAGTCCCAAAATATGTTCATTGATTCATACATAGATTTATTTGATAAACATTTTTCATTACTTCCAGTGTGAAGTGTGCATAATGCACTGAACTCAACAAGTCACATACAAAGAAACATTCAAGCTAAAATTTCCTTAATCCTAAATAACAAACAAAACTGTACTTTTCTTGATCCTTCTACTTCTAACCAGTGATATCCTCTCCTTCCACTGATAAATTTGCTTTAAAATAATTTAAATCCAATACTTCCTCTTCACCACCTCAGTCCTTTGTAGTATGGCAGTGTCATCTCCCTACCCTAAGGAAACAGATTCAAAAATTCAAAAAGTTCTGAGTTCAAATCTAGCCTCATATACTTGACATTTAACTAGCTGTGTGACCTTGGGCAAGTCACTTAACCCCAATCGTCTTTCTTTCCCCTCGAAAAAAAAAGAAAGAAATTTTAAAAGTTAATGTGTCTGAAACTCAGAAAACATTTCTCCCATTGAAGACAATTGCAGTCAGCCAGTAAGCATTTATTGTATATGAGGTATTGTGCTGTGCATTAGAGAGAAAATGAAAAGGCAAAGACAGTGCTATGAAGGGTTGTTAGAGCCCTGGTCAGTTCACAAAAGCATGTGTGATACATATAACTAGGTAACTAGAGAGCCTAATCAACCTTTATCATATCATTTATGTAGAAAAATGCATTTTGGGTTTGAGAAGAATATTACAAAACAAAAAGCCTCAGTAACAAGAGCCCCAGCCCTGGCCAATCTTCTTGTACTGGTCACTACAGGCAAATTGTTCACTTCTGGTATGTATTTAGCAATGTTGGAACTTTTGATAGTTCCATATGTGCTTTCTTCTGCGACTCAGTAACGACATGTAAGATGGGTAGAGAAAGAAGTGCTGCAGTAGAAAGAATCAAGGGATATGACCTCTAATCTGGGCATTGCCATTTACTCAGTATGCCACCTTGGGCAAGTCATTTGTCTTATCCCAGTTTTCTCATCTTTAAAAGGGAAGGCTAGACTATTATGACCTCCAGAGACCAGAGGATGACGAGCAGCATGGTGATGGGGCAACTGACCATCCTGTTAACAGATAAGTTCAGTGGCCTGGGGATGGCACCCTGGAGAAGAGATGACTGGGGACGGTGGGGACATGTTAGCTATCTTCAGGATGGAAGACTGGAATGTGGAAGAGGGAGCAGACTTGTTCTCCTCAGACCCAGAAGAACAGGTCTAGCAGCAATGAATAGAAGTTGCTGAGATTTGTTTTGGTTCTTACAAAGGAAAAACTTCCTGAAAATTATCATGATCTACTTTAAAGCTAGAAGGAACCATAGAGAATATCTAGACTAACTGTAATAGTAATGGCATTTAAAGATTCCCCTGTATTGGTATTTCTTCTACAGGCAAGCACACTGAGGTTCCGAGAGGTAAAGTCACACAGGTAGAAGCCGCAGACCCAGGAGCTGACCCCATGTCTTCTAACTCTAAACACAGTGACTCTTTTCATCCTTTCACTCAACCTCCCATCCTGGGGAACAGATTGTCTTGAGAGGTTTTGGGATCCAATTCTGACTTTCACTGGAAAGACCACTCATTTCGGGTGATACAGTCCAGGTTTCTTTCTAGGGCTGGCTTAAACTAGATGCCATTCAAAGATCCTTCCAACTCTGAAACCCTCCAGTTCCATCTCTTCTGACTCGAGATCCTCTGATGCTGATCTGTAGATATTATTTTTTAATTACTGCTACTCAGAGATAAATTGTTCCTCTGACCAAAGAGAGGACTTTAGTAGGCATAGATAGAAAAAAATATATATTTTGGGAGTGGAGGAAACATTGGAGTGTGAGGTCAGACCTACAACAAAGACAGAGCATTTACTTCATCCTTTGGCCAGAAGGGGGAGATATTTCTTAACTTGAAGAAAAATAGTCATTAAAGCCCTTTGGGATACTTTGCCTCTGAAAACTCAGTGAGACATTTTGAGACTTGGGTCATAAACATTACACTCCTCTAGTACTTTACAATTTGCACAATGTTTTAACATCACGGGTACCAGCTCTCACCCAAATCACCTTCATAGGAAAACCTGAACCAGAACAAAATCATGGGATGGAAAATGGGGATAGAAGGATGGGAGAAGGGTGGGTTAGAATGGAAAGCCATAGGTCTTCAGCAGGAGGTCAGAAAACGATGATACCAACACAGACGTTAGCCAGTGTCCCAAGGAGCCCACACAAGTGGACTTAGGAAATGTCTACACCAAAGGACCTTTCAGGCAGTCACTGCAACTGTGGCCCCATGAAATAATGCAAAGAATCCTGTATTTGAAGTCTGAGTCCAAATACTGGCTCTGCTACCAACTATTCTGTGAGCTAGGGGCAAGTTGCTTAGCTTTCCAACTTCAGTTTCCTCACTTGTAAAATGTAGGGCTTGGATTAGATGGTCCCTAAAGCTTCTTCAAGCTTGAAATTTATGTCACTATGAAACCCTCTGCTATTGGTTGGACCTCGGACACCTAAAATATAAATGGATGGGGAGGCGGGGCATAAGAGAATTTTACTTTGAACAAACCACATTAAAAAGACTGCTGACTTTGTAGACAGAAGAATCTGGGTTTAATTTATGTTTCTGATGCTTACCACCTCTGTGATTTTAGACAAAGTATTCAATGTCCTTAGGTCTTTGTTAAATGAGAGAGTTTTGTAGTAGCTGGCCTCTGAGGTCATATCTAGTTCTAAATATATGATCCTGTATGAAATTTGTCAACAAATTAACAAGCATCAAGTGACTACTTATTATTAACTCTGGCAGTCAGATGGGAAAATGATTTGGCACTTATTCTTTTTCCTTGTTCTAATTGATTTGCTCCTTCCCTCCTTTTTCCATCATTTTCTTGCCTCTTCTGAGATGTACTTGGATCCTGACCTTGATACTCCTAGAAAATGCCATCGAATTGCTGAACACAAGGAAGGAGTAAGGCATCTTCCAATTCAGTATACATTTATTAAACACCTACTATGTACAAGGCACTTGCAATCTTTAATCCTGCCGAGTGTGGGATGGGGTTGATACTGTACTTTTCTAGTCGTGTGTGTGTGTGTGTGTGTGTGTGTGTGTGTGTGTGTGTGTGTAAATATAGTATAGAAGCAAGAGTCAGGAAAGACCTGGAGTTCGATTTTGTCGCTGACCTTTGCTCACTAAGAAAGCCAGGGCAAGTCACATAACCCCTGCTTCTGAGCTTCAGTTTAGTTACCCGTGAAAAAGGAACAATAATACCTACTCTACATCTTAGGGTCATTGAAAGGCTCATATGAGATGATGTACATAAAGGGCTTTGAAAACCTCAAAGTCCTTCATAACTATTAATAGCTATTAATATTATCTCTGCTTTCTCATCTTCATTTGGTGAAATTCAAATAGAAGCAGTCCTGGGAGCATGCGATGCTGCTGTTGTTCTTTTGCTCTTCAGGAAGGAGTAATATGAGCATTGAGAATCTGCTCTGTGCCAGGCACTATAATAAACTCATTTAAGTACTCTTTCATTTGGTACTCAGTCTTCGTCAGAAGTTAAATGACTAACCCAGGGTTACACAGTTAGCCTGAGGAGCATTTGAACTAGGGTCTTTTCTTCCTGACTGTAGACCCAGTGCTCTATAAGTGAATTGTGAACTATTATGCTGGTAGATAAAATGGCTGCTTTTAAAAATTGAATAAAATGATCAAATAAGAGAACATATAGAGTTCTGAAAACCTTAAAGCATTACATAAATGTTAATTATTAATATTATTAGGATGCAGTCTCATCTTCATTCTGTTCAATGAGACTATTATTATTTCTGGCTAAATTAATGTTGATCTTTTTATTTTGATAAAACATACATTTCCTGATGTATCCCAGAGATACATCCCTTATAACAAAGAATAAAAAGGGAAAAAAAGTGGACAAAATCAATCAGGACATTGATTGAAAAAATATGACATTATAGAATATTATTATTAGAATTAGTACTGTTATTAAAAGAGCCACATTGGGTAGACCTCCTGTGGCTAAATCATGGGATGACAAGAACAAACATGGTTGGGGTATGATTTGTATTATTGGAGAAGATATTCAAATCAGTGAGATAACAGATGCCTCATAATTTTTGAGAATATTTAGGGGCCATGTAGCATAACATATAGAGGGCCACCTTTGCATCAGAAAAACTTGGATTCAATTGCCCTCCCTTCTCCCCCATCCTAGCCTTGTGTCAGTGGACAAATCACTTCGTTTCTCAGTGCCCTGGGGAACTCTCCTCATTGGTGTTACCCAGGAGCTGTTCATTTGCTGATCTTTACTGTGCTGAAAGTTTCAGAAAGGGGGATGGGGTGGAGAGACTTGAAACAAAAAGTCTTCCACTTCCCTTCCTTATCAGCCCTCTTGCCTTTATCATTTGGAGAATGATGGAGATAAGTTTCCTTGGAAGGCAAATCCCAGAGCCTTTAAGCTTACATTTTGATTGACCAAGACCTATAATAAGGAACAAGGTTATTCTAGCCTATCGCTCTTCCATCTTTTCCTAATTATTCCCTGGAGTTTGAGTGATGTATTTGCTAAGTCCTTTGAGATTGATGTCATTTGTATAAGTGTGTGTGTCAGGAGCTGAGGTTGCTGAAAATGAGTATCTGTGGTTTCAGTCCAATGTCCATCACTTACTTGTGAGCTGAGCTATCAGTGGGAGGGGAGCAGCTGCAGTCCCCTGCCATTTCTGGTGAGCTGCTGCTTCTGGCCAGTAAATTCCAATCATGACTGATCCTTTGCCCACTAGGGGAAAAGAGAAGGATGATGGCTGACACAGAGTTTGCAGTTTCTAAATTTAATCATGGCGGTTTGAGAATTTCAACCCATAATTTCAAATTGTTGAAGAGAACAAGTCTTGAAATGGAAACCTTTGTTCAGAACCATGTTTTTTTAACAGCTATATTTTGTCCAGTAATGACCACCAGCTGGAAATCAAGGAATGCCATACAATTAAATAGAATTAAAATTAAAGTTGAAGGTCATTCAAAGGGCAGTACAAAGATGCAGGGTAGATGTGAGCAGGATGTAACATTATAGCATTCAAGAAATCATAGGATCATAGATGTAGAACCAGAGAGAATCTCGGGGCTCATCTAATCTAACTGCCTCGTTTTATAGATGAGGACCCTGCAACTCACAGGACGGAATTGACTTGCCTAAGATCACACAGTGTAACAGAAGGAAGATTTTAACTCAAGCCCTCTGACTCTAGAGCTAGGAATTGTAGATGATGCCTATTCATTGTTAGAAGGTGAATTAGTCACATTGGTAAAGAAATGCATGCATCTTTCTGCTTTCCCTCCCCTGCTCTTGTTCTCCCCATCTTCCTGTTCTCTTTCTTTAGCTTGCCTGCCTTCCTCCTCTCCTTTTATCCCTATTTTTTCTTCTCCTATACTCTTTCCTCCTCTCTCTAGAGGTCTCCCATTTCTCTGTTGCTCTCCTTGTTATCTGCCTCCTTCCCCTATAAAATAACATGTGAAGTGTTTTTGCAAATCTTAAAGGTGTTATACAGATTATATAGGTGTTCCCCCAAAGTCCCAGGGAAGTTTTAAGCTGTTAAAGCTTAAAAGTTCTTTTTTGTCCAGTAATGCTCGTCAACTGGAAATCATGGAGCACCACAGTCACAAGGAATTCAAGTTGAAGGTCACCCAAAGGGTAATGGAAATATGCAGGGTTGATGTGAGCAGGCTATGGGATGTAGTCATTCAGGAAATCATAATATCATTGATTGAGGATCAGAAAGTCACTAAAGCTTAAATGTGCACTAAGACTTTTGGGACCCCTGTATAAATGGCAGCTTCACCATCATCATCATCATCATCTCCTTTCTTCTTATCCATGCTTTCCATTCTTTCTTGAAATGGAGGCTCATTTAACACATTATGGTTGTTTTTCCCTCAATGCTATTAGAGATTGTAGATGTAATTGTTCAGGTTATTAAGCCCCTTTCCTGGAACAGGAGGTTTGAGGGATCATCTTTAAACTAACCCTTATTCCTCAATCCCTAACTGCCTGTTATCTAATTGTAATCATTCATTATAGTTCCCTCTTGATGATCTGTCTGATTATCAGTAATTGGCTTCTCCTTGGTCAATCTCTTTAAAATGTGACAATTTTGTACCCACTATATTCTTAAGTATTTGTTTTGGGGGGATTTCTTGGGCATTCCCATTTGACAGTACAAACTAATCATCTCTGTTGACTTCTCAGTTTCCTCCCAATGATCACTCTCTGTTTTCTGGTTGAAGAATCCCTTGAAGCCCCAGTCCTCACATTCCTCTGGTGCTCCAGAGAAAAGTCAAGAAAGGGCACATTTTACATATGTTTGATCAAGTTTTTGAGTCCAGCTCCCTTATTTTACAGAGGAGGAAATTTAGGTCCAAAGAGGTTACCTGGAAGATCATACATTTATTGCTGGAAGAGGTCTAAGAAGTAATCAACCTCCTCACTTTACAGGTAAAGCAACTGAGGCTCACAGAGTTGTAGTGATTTGTTCAGGGTCATGTGGCTAGTAAATATTTGAAGTGGGATCTGAGTCCAAGTAGCCTTGACTTCAGGGGTGGCATCGCACCCCATCTCCTGTCACACTCTGAGTTGTTGGAAAGAAACTAATAAGAGATTGGTTTGTGTTGGTAACTGAAAGAAAAATTCTGAGACATAATTACCAGTAGGCATGTTTGTTTTTTTACTTGCAACGTGAGCGAGAGAGATGAACAGAGAAAGATAATTTCTAAGCACAAATACAGTCTGATTTTCATATAAGGCTTATTTTATACAGAAGAACAGCAACAATCAAAGAGAATGCTTCCTTTATTTTGATTGACTATGTTAACAAAGTATTAGGAGTACATGAGAGCATAGAAAAACAGGTTCATACATGGAGAGAGAGAGACTGACAGAGCATTTACTATATGTTTACTATCTGCCAGGCACTGTATTAAGTATGGGGTATACAAAACAAAAAGGAAAAAATACAGTCTCTATACCTACTGTGATGTTTAAAAAGTTCAAGAGACATAATTTCTAGGTAATTTAATCATTTTATTCATAATGCCAACATTTTTAGTGAAAGGTCACTGACACTCTCGAATTCCAAAAATGCTCATGGTGGCTGGCTCATGGCTTATATGCCCTTGAAAGAAGGGCATTCCTGAGGGTGGCAATCAACACTGATTGGTTAACAATTAATGAGAGGTGGACCCAAAGTGAAGAGAGCTCGCTCCAGGGGGGGGGCTGAAAGTGACATTAAGTCACTTTTGGATGGAGACATTATCCTTATACCCTGTCTACACCCAGTCTTGGGCAATCTAGACAGAGAATCTATATCCCCCACCCAAACCTGAGCTGGTTGGAGTAGTAGTGCCCAGAATGGAGAAAATGCTAATCCCATCTTCCATCAGCCTGGTCCTTGAGAGATTGGACAAGGAAATAGAACAGGCGGAAAAAAAACTGGAGTCTCCCCAGTTTAATAATTGGCTATTAATATGAGTGAGAAGCAGTCATTTCTCTCACTACTCTTAGGGAACCTATATTCTAACAGAGGAAGACAGAACAAAAGGGAGAGGGAGGGAAAGAAAGAATTCCCATTTGGAGGAGGGACAACCAGTGAAAAGTGAACTTAGGAAATAAAGTGAGAAGCATGACTCAGGTCCCCTCAAGAAATGACAATCGCCACCAGTTACAATCCAGAGCTCAGACCTCAGGCCAGCCTTAGGAAGCAACTGCTTTAAAAAGATATAACTGATATATGCTTGAGACAATTAAAAGTAGCATATAGGTGATGCATGGTACTAACAATTAACATTAGCAGGAGCCATTGGTTTAACTAGGATACAGAGCATGGAGGTTTCCCATAGATGTGCATTACTGTTACTTTCCCAACAAGCTACTGCAATCCTCTGATTGTTAAAAACTAAGATGGAGTTCCTTAGATTTCAGCTGCTTCTGAACTGCTTTTGTCTTTCGAGTCAGAAGAACAGGGTTCAAGTTCTGCCTTTGACACTTACCTTCTGTGTGACCTTGTGTGAATCGCTCCAGCTTCCTTGGGTCTCATTTTCCTCATCTATAAAATAAGATGATCCCTAAAGTCTCTTCCAGCTTGAAATCTTATGCTATGTAAACTGGGATGGATGAAACCACTATGCACGATGCCTCATCTCCATAAATTCAAGTTTCTTTTTCTGTAAAATAAAGAGTTGGACTAAATCTATGATTCTGTGACCTTAGTGTAGCATCATGTGGTAAATAGCACCTTGCATCAAGTGTCAAGAAGGCCTGAGTTTGAATTCAGCCTCAGAGATTTGCTACTTATGTGACTCTGGACAAACCAGTTAACTTCTCAGCCTCAGTTTCCTCATCTGTAAAATAATATCTACTTTAAAAGGTGTTCATGAGGATCAAATATAGGGCACTAATTTAGAGTATAATATGTATCTGCTGCTACTGTTATTTCATTTTCTCATCTTTTTCATTGGAGTTCAGATAGAAACTATCTTGGGACAAGTTGCTGTGCTGTTTTTTTGTTGCTGTTTCATGACCTGTGGATTATTGTGTAAGCAGATAAAATTACTTCTTTTTAAAATCTAAATCTTTTTAGTTAAAAATCTCATTTTCTCATCCTTTCTCTTCCCAACCCCATCGGAAAAACCAAACCTTATAACAAATACAGAGAGAAAAGCAAAACAATGAAATCCCACACTGGCCATGTCAAATACACACCTATGCTCATACGTGTATGCATGCATATGTATATTTCTCACTCTGCACTCTGCATCTTTTGCCTCTCTATCAGAAAGTGAGCAGCATGCTTCATGATCAGTCTTCTTGACTCATGGTTTGAAAGCGACTGCTTTTTATAACTGAATAAAAGTATTAAACTCTATGTTCATCATGTCTGGACTTACTGAGAGTATCTTTGGGACAAGTCCAATGGGGACAAAAGGATGGGGATGAGACACACCTCATCTTGTTCCCTTGTGGTTTTCAGGTCTTCAACTGGGTGTCTATGTTTTAAAAACAATTCTTTCAACAGCTCAGAGATAGGAGTCTTTCATTTGGGGACATCTTCATTCCCCCTGCAGTTTAGCCAGATTGGCTCTCTTGCTCTTCTTCAGAAAGAACATTTCATCTCCCATTTCTGTGCCTTTGCTCAGGCTATCTCCCCTGCCTAGAATGCCCTCTCTCCTCTCTGCTACCTCTAGAAATCCTCAGCTTATTATAAAACTCGACTCAAGAATGACTTTCAGCATGAAGTCTTCTCTGCTGCTAGTGTTTCTTTCCTCAAAATTGTTTAGTCATTCAGTCTTGTCCAACTCTTTGTGACCCTGTGGACCCTGCTCTTTGTGGGATTTTCTTGGCAAAGATACTGCAGTGGTTGCTATTTCCTTCTTCAGTGAATTAGGAAGAACAAAGGTTAAGTGACTTGCCCAGGGTCACACAGCTAGCGTCTGAGGCTGTTTGAATTTCCTTACTCCATGCCCAACACTCTCTCTACTGGGTTACCTAGCCTAGGCAAACAGTGGTTAAATGATTTGCTCAGGAAGACCTAATTTCAAATGTAGCCTCAGGCCCTGGGCAAGTCACTTTACCCTGTTTGCCTCAGTTTCCTCATCTGTAAAATGAACTGGAGTAGGAAATGACAAACCACTCCAATATCTTGGCAAAAAAAAAAAAAAACCAAAACAAACAAATGGGGTCATAGAGTTGGACGCAATTGAAAAACGACGGAGCAACAAACTTCCCACCTCCAGACCCAGTGTTCCATGTACTGAGCTATCTAGCTGCCCCATCCCCAAAATTGCCTTGTATATATTATGTACAAGGTGTCCAAAGTAGCTTAAAAACAGTGCTTAGACTTTTGGGATAACTGCATATCTATATCTATGTTTCACCCTAGAGTGTAAGCTCTCTGTGGGCAGGTTATTTACATTTTGTCTTGGTATTGCAGCATGATTGACACATAGTAGGCACTTAATAATTACTCCAGAAATAATCCATAAATTAATAATAATAATAATAAATAAAATAAATGTTTAAAGCTACAAATTGATGCCAGGAACTCCATGTTCATGCCTGGCTTTTGAAATCCTTAGTTTGCTTCAGATTTCAACTCAGAAGCCACCTCTTGTACAGTCTGTACTGGTGCCCCTGCTTCCTCTTCCCCAGATTACATTGTGTATATCCTGTGTATGTTTCCACCATGTAGTCTCCCCTGTTAGAGTGTATGGGACTGGTTTTTTTTTGTGGTTATATTGCCAGCACAGTGCCAGGCACATAAGTCCTTAATAACTAGTTTTTGATGGATTGTCATTTTATTTGAAGTGAATTCCCAGAGAGGGGCTACCCTGTACTTTAAAACTTCAGTGTGCCATAATCATGTCAATTTGGCTACTCATTCTAGCAATACAGATAGCAACTTCTCTCTTTTTTCAGTTGACAGTCAGTATTGCCATGGCTGAAAAATCCACCCCCTTGCAGCCAAGGTGACAGTTAAATCCTCTAGACTTAGTTAAGCTGGTCCTTAAACAGCAGGCATAAAATCCTTCACTGGATTCATATATGGGAAGCCCTTTCAGTTGGGTAGGATCCGCTAAAGTTTTTGTTCTGCTGCTGTAACCTTTGAGCCCAGTGTCCTAGGATCTTATTTATGCTTACTGCTGATAGAAACCTCTTTGAAAGAAGGTTTTAGTGGAGGCAGACCTCCTCTATTGAAACATATAAAGAAGGGAGTAAATTAATCAATCAGTAAATATTAGTAAGCACCTACTTTATGCTGGGCATTAGGAATACAAATCCCTACTTCCAAGTAGCTTAAATTCTCACAGGGGGAGAGAATAAGTGCTGATTTCTATATTTAGGATAATTAAAGATTAAATACAAATATTTTGAAATAGGTTCAGGGTACTAGGATAATTAAAAATTAGATACAAATATTTTAAAATAGGTTGGGGGTACTTGGGGAGGAGGCAGCACCAGCTCTTTGGAGATCAGGAAAGATTTCATGTAGAAGATGGTATCTGAGCTGCACCCTGAGGGAAGAGGATGATTCTGGCAGGCAAAGTTGAGGAGCACTAGTGTCCTGGACATGGAGAATGCCCAATATAAAGGCAAAGAGATGGAAGATGAAGTGACCTCGGTGAGAAGCACAGAGAAGGCCAGTTTGACTGAATCCCAGAGAGTGATGGGAAGAGTAATGTCCATTGAGACTAGAAAGATGGGCTGAGGCCAGATTGTATGTAAAAGGCTTTAAGAGATACGGGGAAGAGTTTAGATTTTATTCTAGAGAAAAAGGGAGTCACTCTTGTGGATTCAATAGGGCAGTGATTTCCAACATTTTATGTTCTTCAAAACTTTCAACAATAAAAAAAAAACACAACCTTATGTTGTGAACTTCCAGGATAATTTAATATAATACTCATTCTTTTAGATTCACAAACTACTTAAAATAACTACAATGATAATTTTTTTCTCCCTCAAGTCCAAATTATAATTGATATTAAATAATTGTAAAATATGAAGTTTTATTCTCCCTATAATTTTGAAAACATATATAATTATAAATATATGAATTTTGTGGGAAATTTTGTAAGAATTAATAGAATAAACATAGAATGCTTCAGTAACTTATATAATAGTTGTCAAAGAGGAAAATATATTTATAACATATTTGGGCAATTATTTACTGCTTAAGGTTCCATTTGCTTAATGTGAGAACCCCTTGAACCATCATCCACTAAATGGGAACCACTGGAGTTGGGGAATAACACTATCAGATACATATTTCAGGAAAATCTCTTTGCCAGAAATGTGGAGGATGGATTGAAGTGATAAGAGCATTGGGGAATAATCTGGGGAGGGGTGATAAGTGTCTGAACCAGAGTTCTAGTTACAGGAGTAGAAAGATGCTCAGATGAGACACATTATAGAGGTAGAAATGTCAAGATCTGGCAACTAATTGAGGATGTAGAGTGAAGGAAAGTGAGGAGTGAGGCTAATGCTGAGGCTATGAACCCAGGAGACTGAAAGGAAAGATGGTGGTGCCTTTGGCAGAGTTGGTAAAGTTTAGAAGAGAGATGGGTTTTAGGGAAAAGATGTTGAGTTCTATTTTGGACCT
The DNA here is from genome assembly GCF_028583685.1 of Petaurus breviceps papuanus. Lineage (NCBI taxonomy): Eukaryota > Metazoa > Chordata > Mammalia > Diprotodontia > Petauridae > Petaurus > Petaurus breviceps. The sequence goes on from NW_027185889.1 coordinate 21,659,588, forward strand.
GCTGAATTGGAGATGTCTACATTGAAATATTCATTAGGCAATGGGTAATGTGGGACTGACATTCAAGAGAGATACTGATGCTGGAGATAGAAAACTGAGAGTCATTGGCATACAGCCTAGGGAAGAAAGCAACTGTATGAATTCAGCTATAAGAATTATTAGAATGAAATGTGGACATTTATATAAAGGTGAAGTCATTTTCATAAGGTTTAGAGCTGGGAGGTTCTTTTAAGCTTATCTCACCTATTTCATTTTACAGATGAAGAAATTGAGACCCAGAGAGGGGATGGGACCCTCCTCCCAAGGCCATACATATTGCTTTTCTGTCTTTCTTATTTGTTAAAGGGGTATTAAATATATATATGAACATTTTAAACAATAATATGCTTAGAGCTCTATAACAGATTTCTTTGGCAAAGAAGGCTATCCACGTAAAGAAAATAAGCCTTATAACTTAGATAAATGTATGTTTTCATGAATTTGACAAACATTAGAAAACATGATAATAGAAAAAAATTAGACTGTACATGAAGCCAAGTGAACCCAGTACATCTACCTTGTTTTGTTTTGTGCTTTTTTTGATTGCACATTTTTTTTAGCCCTTTGGAGGGCAATTGGGGTTAAGTAACTTGCCCAAGGTTACACAGCTAGTTTTTTTGTGTGGGTATTAAGTGTCTGAGGCCGGAACTGAACTTGGGTCCTCCTAACTCCGGGGCCAGCACTTTACTTACTTTGCCACCTAGCCGCCCCCTTACACTTTTTTTTTTGCTTTTCTTTGGAGGACAATTGGGGTTGAGTGACTTACCTAAGGTCACACGGCTAGTTTTTGTGTTGTGTCTGAGGCCACATTTGAACTCAGGTCCTCCTGACTCCAGGGCCAGTGCTCTATTCACTGTGCCACCTAGCTGCCCCTGTGCACGTTAAATTTAAGACAGTGGTTTCATCATTGTTTGTGCTTCTTTCCAGACCTCCTTCTGCTCTCTTTGGTGTGTTTTAAGGGGGCAAGTAACATAAAGTGTTGGATGTAGAAGATGAGTTAGAAATCTGATTTAAGACATTTTCTAGATGTGTAGCCCTGATCACTCATCTTTAAACTAGACATTTCTTAGGAGCAGTGACTGTTGTGTTTTTTTTTTTACTTTATTTATATCCACAGCACTTAGTACAGTGTCTGGCACATAGGAGGTGCTTAATAAATGCTTCTTGACTTGACAAGTCATTTAATTGTTACTTCAGTTTTTCCATAAGTAAAATGGTGATTAAAAATAGCACCTACCTCCCAAAGTTGTGAGGATCTAATGAGATAATACATGTAAAATGCAAAGCTTAGGTCTCTCCCTTTCCCCTTCTACCATTAAAGATTTCCCTTGTAATGTAAGTGTAGTCAAGAAAAATGATTTAATATGTTAGCTGTATCTGAAAATATATGCCTCAATCTGTTCCTAGTTCATCACCCTTGTGCCAGGAGGTAGGAAGCATGCCTCATCATTATTTTTGTGGAGTTACGGTTCTCATGTCTTTACAATGTGGTCATGATGCATAATTGTTCTCCTGATTCTAGTCCTCCCAGATTTTTCTGCATCATTTCCCTTTGTCATTTCTTAAAGCTCAGCAATAATCCGTTACATATGCCATATACCATATCTACATGTTACACACCACAATTTATTCAGTCATTCCCTAGTTGATGGGCATCCACTTTGTTTCCAGATATTTTCTGTAAGCCTAAATATGCTTATGGACTTTTTTCCCTCTCTCTATGTTTCCATTGAGGATATGTACCTAATAGTGGCATTAGAAGGAATATGCAGCTTGGTGACTTTTTTGGATATAGTTCCAAATTGTTTTCTGTGTTGGTTGGAACAACAACCTGCAGTGTATTAATATGCTTGTCCTCCCACATAGTCAATTGTCATTTTTATCAATTGTCATTTTTCTCCTTTGTCAATGTGATAATGAGGGGTGACACTTGAGAGTTATTTTAATTTTTATTTCCTTTCTCTTACTAGTTATTGGGAGCACTTTTTCCATATAATTGTCAATAGCTTGTTTTCCTTTTGAGAACTTTCTGTTGTTGATATTTTTTGCTCATATATTTATTGGAGAATGACTCACTTTCTTATATGTTTATATGAATTCCTTATATATTTTGGACACTTGATTTTTATTATAGAAACTTGCTGCAAAGATTTTCCCCCTAGAGAACTGTTTCCCTTCTAATTCTAACTACATTGATTTTGTTTGTACAAACCCTTCTAAATTCATTGTAATCAAAAGTACTGCATTATTACTAATTATTTCTTTAATCATGTCTCTAGTCTGGATAAAGAATTCTTCCCCTAGCCTTAGTTATGATGCTTTGTATATTATTCATATATTGAATTAAATCTTATTATATTTGGTGTGATATAGTGGTCTAAACTTATTTTCTGCCATTCTACTTTCCACCTTTCCCATTAGTTTTTGTCAAATAGTGAGTCCTTACCTGATCATATACCATCCTTACATTTATCAAACACTGTACCCATTTGCTTTTAAGTGTATCTGATCTGTTAAATTGATTAAATTTCCTTAGAAACAATAAATAATGACATAACTTTAAGATATCACATTATAAATTTCTTGATCAAAGACTTTCTACAACTCTCATCTTCTATTCAGAGATTCCTAGGCTAGATGTGGTACTGGATGGGACATCAGAGGCCATTTAAGACAGTTTCTTTGTTTTACAAGTAAGGAAACTGAAGTCTGAGAGGGCCTTAAGTGACATACTCAAGGTCACAAGGTAGTAAATTTTAGAGGTGAGATTTGAACCCATGTTCTATAACTACAAGGGCAGTGATATTTCAACTGTACCTTATCTTTCAATTTCTAAGTTTTTTCTTAGAATAGATCATAGTATTCAAAGCTAAAAAGGGCCTTGAAGATAATCTCTTCTAATGCTATCCTTTTAAAGATGAGAAAAAGGAGGTCCATAGTAATAAAGTCACTTGCCTGAAATCAGCCAGGTTATAAATAGAAGCAGCATTTGAATCCACATCTTTTGACACCAATTCCAGGGCTCTTTCTTTTATATCATGCTGCTGTATATATTTCATTCGTTAAACAAATATTGCTTGAAAAATTATTTTGTTTGAAGTTGTATCCTTGGTGCAATAGGGGTACGAGGAAAAATAGAAAGAATTCCTACCCTCCTTTGATGTACACCTGGCCTCCTTCCTGAACATTTACTTTCTTTAGTTCCTGGCCTAAAATATATTTTTCCCCTTATATATCTCTTCCTCCCTTATCCCCAGGGAGACTGGATTTATATCTATTTATATGTCAGTACTTTAAGTATTAGATTTTACTTCTATGGGTGCTCCGTTCACAATAAAATGATAATAATAATAACTATACTTGTCTTTGAGAGTTGCTCTGGCTAAGGAAAAAAATTAATCATCATTCTGATTGAATGCATTTTTCTGCATTTTGCATTATGAGATCATAGTTTTGGAGCTGGAAGGGACCATCAAGGCCATTTAGTGCCTCCTCATCTTACAAATGAGGAAACTGAGGCTTAGGGAGGTGGGGTAATTTGCCCAAGATTATTCAGGTAATATTCAGTAGTGAAGATCAGATCCTTCCTTGGTCTCGGCTTGCAAATCTAGTGACTTTTCCACTCATTTAAACTCTAGGACAACAGACATAACAGTGTGTCACTGGGTCTGTACCTTTCCCATTTCTTATTATTTTCATGGCCTCTACTGCTCAGAAATATAAATGAACTCCCTTTAGCCTCTAGGAAAAAATACAAATTCTTCACCTGCCATTTAAAGCTCTCTTTAATCTTTCACCTTGCTGTCTTTCAGGACATTTCATATTATTTGCCTTCATATATTCTCTATTCCAGTCAGATGGACCTATGAGCTGTCCCATATGCATAACCTTATCAGACTTTTGCCCAGACTGTACACCATGTCTAAAATGCCTTCCCTTTCATTCTGCTTACTGGAATCCTTACTTTCCTTCAAAGAACAGTGCAGAGGCTTCCTACTGGAAGCTTTTCATGATCTTCCTAATGATCTCTACTTGAAATGCCTTGATATATGTTCTCTTTTTTAAAAATTATGATTTATTTTTAACATACTTTTATTAAAATAATTTAAATTTAAATTTTTTCTTTTAAAATTCTCTCTCTACCCACTCCCTCCCCAACCTACTAAGAAGGCAAACAACATAATATCAGTTATACTTGTGAAATCATGCAAGTTTTATTTACATATTAGCCATATTGCAAAGGGAAAAGACCAAAAAAAGTGAGCAAATTATACTTCAATTTGTGTTCAAAGTTCATTAGTTTCCTCTCTGGCAGGGTATTGTGTTTTTTCATCATGAGTCCTTTGGAAGTGTCTTGGATCATTATGTTGATTAGAGTAGCCAATCTTTCACAGTTGGTCATTATGACATTGCTGTTACTGTGCACAATGCTTTCCTGGTTCTCACTTCACTTTACATCAGTTCATATAGGTCTTGCTATGTTTTTCTGAAACCACTCTACCTGTGAATTTTTATAACACAATGGTACTCCATCATAATCATATGCCGCAACTTGTTCAACCTTTCTCTAATTGTTGAGCATCCTATCAATTTCCAACTCTTTCTAACACTAAAAGAGTTGACAAAAGTATTTTTTCACATATAGGTCCTTTTCCTTTGATCTCTTTGGGGTACAGACTTAACAGTGATATTCTTAGGTCAAAGGGTTTACAGAATTTTATAGCCCTTAGGGCCTAGCCAAATTGTTCTCCAGAATGGTTGGACCATTTCACTCATCCATCAGCACTTCATTAGTGTACCTAGTTTTCCTTCATCCCCTTCAGCATTTGTCATTTCTGTTAGATATGAGGTGGTACCTCAGAGTTGTTTTAATTTGCATTTCTTTAATTAATAATGATGTAGAGCATTTTTTCATGTGACTGTAGCTAGCTTTGATTTCTTCTTCTGAAAACTTCTTGTTTATATCATCCTTTGACCATTTATCAACTGGGGAAGGGCCCTTATTTTTTATAAATTTTACTCAGTTCCCTATATATTTGAGAGATTAGACTTGTATCAGGGAAATATGTGCTATAATTTTTATATTCATTTTCCATGATACTTTTTTTGAAACATAATTTCCCTGATTACCTCTTTTAATTAGCTTTATTTTTGCTTTTACGTTGTCTGAGATCATGATTTCTACCCCTGCCTCTTTTCCAACCTGTTATTTTAACTGTGTGTGTCTTTCTGTTTCAAGTGTGACTCTTGTAATCAGTATATTGTTTCCGGTTTCCAATCCATTCTGCTATCCAGTTTCATTTTATGGGTGAACTCATCCAATTCCCACTCAGAGTTAGGACAATTGTGTATTTTCTTCCATACTACTTTCTTCTGTTTATCCTCTCTTTTTCTATCCTGCCCCTCCTCAAAAGTTTATTTTGTTTCTAACCACTGCCTCCCTTAATCTTCCTCCCTCTTTAATCATTCTCCATGCCTCCACTGAGTTCTCTTGTCCTTTTTCCCTCCTGTTTTCCTCTTTGGATAAAATAGATTTTTATACACAGTTGAGTGTTTTTGTATATGTGTATTCTTCCCTCTATGAATAGATTTCTATACACAACTGAGTGTGCATATGTGTGTATGTATATGTGTGTATATATTCTTCTCTCAATCAATTCTGGTGAGAATGAGATTCAAGCATTGCCTGCTAGCTACCCCTTCCTCATTTTTCCCTCCACTGTAAAAGCTCTTCCTTGTGTGCATATTTTATGTGACACAATATTCCCTTTTCTACCCCTCCATTCCCCCCTTTCCCAGTGAATCTCTCTTTTGATCTCTTTCATTTTTTTGGAGATCATTCCAACATAATCAGATCATACTTATGCCCTCTGTCTATGTAAACACTTTTTAAGTGTTCAAATAACAATAAAGTTCTTAGGAGTTGCATGTATCATCTTCCTGTATAGGAATGTAAACAGTTTAACTTTATTGAATCCCTTATGATTACTTTTTTATGTTAACCTTTTTTTTTTTACAGAACTATGTAATTTTATTTTATTTTTTCATTTTTCAAATGCTTTATTAACTTTTGACTTACATCATTCATTTCCACCAGATTTTGACTTACACGTTTTCTCCCCTTTTATCCCCTACCCACCGCCCCAAAATAGCAGTCCTGCAGTATATTCCCTCCTCCAATCTGCTCTCTCCCATGTCTTCTCTCATGCTCCCTTTGACTTTTATAGTAGGGCACAGTGGATCTCTATGCCCCAGTGCCTGTATATCTTATTTCCCAATTACATGTAAAATAATATTATTAATAATATGTATATATACAATACATATTTAAACATTTGATTTTAAAACTTTGAATTCCAGATTCATTCCCTTCCTCCCTTGTCACCCACCCTTACTGGAAAGATAAGCAGTTCAGTATAGGTTGTGCATGTGTAGATTATGCAAAACATTAACATAGTTGATATATTGTAAAAGACTGTATTTCCCTCCCTCCTATCCCACCTTCCACTTGTTCTATTCTCTACTTTGATCCTGTCCATTTTCAAAAGTGGGTGCTTCCAACTTCCCTCCCCACCAGCCTGCCCTCCCTTCCATCATCCCCTCTCTCATCCCCTTCCCCCCTACTCTCCTGTAGGATGAGATACCCTATTTATTATGTTATATTATATTATTATACCATAATTACTATTATATTATTTATTATATTGTGTATTTCATTCCCTCCCTGAGCCAAATTCAGTGAGAATAAGGTTTACCCATTCCCATTTGCCTTCCTATTCTTCCCCTCCATTATAACCATTTTCCTTTGCCTCTTCTATATGAGATAATTTAACCCATCCTGTCTCTCCCCATCTCCTCTCATTATATTCCTCTCTCACCTCTTAATTTCACCTTTTAAGTATCACCCCTTCCTATTAAATTGGTCCTGTGCCCTCTATCTATGTCTAGCTGTAAACATATATATACACACATTCACATATTTATTCATATGCCTGTATACCCTCCAATATAGACATATATATATTTATATATATTCCCTTCAACTGTTTTCATACTGAGAAAAGTTTCATCAGTTACAATGATTGTTTTTCCATGTAGGAATGTTAATAGTTCCACCTTGATAAGTTCCTTATGATTTCTTTTCCCTGTTTACCTTCTCATGCTTCTCTTGTTTCTTGTATCTGAATGTCAAATTTTCTATTCAACTCTGGTTTTTTCATCAAGAATGTTTGAAAGTCCTCTATTCCACTGAATGACCATATTTTCCCCTGAAACATGATACTCAGTTTTGCTGGGTAGGTGATTCTTGGTTTTAATCCCAGCTCTTATGCCCTCCAGAATATCATATTCCAAGCCCTTTGATCCCTCAGTGTAGAAGCTGCCAGATCCTGGGTTATCCTGATTATGTTTCCACGATATTCAAATTGTTTCTTCCTGGCTGCTTGTAATATTCTCTCCTTGATCTGGGAATTCTGGAACCTGGCTGTAATATTCCTAGGAGTTTTCTTTTTGGGATCTTTTTCAGGAGGTGATTGGTGGATTCTTTCAACCTTTATTTTGCCCTCTCGTTCTAAAACATCAGGGCAGTTTTCCTTGAGGATTTCTTGGAGGATGGTTTCTAGGTTCTTTCTTTGATCATGGCTTTCAGGTAGTCCAATAATTTTAAAATTATCTCTCCTGGTTTCACATTGCCTTCTATTCTTTCATTTGTTTGGATCTGTTTAATAGCATCTTGATTTCTCATAAAGTCATTAGCTTCAATTTGCTCCAATCTAATTCTGAAGCAATGATTCTCCTCATTGAGCTTTTGAGGTTCTTTTTCAATCTGGTAAATTCAGCTTTTTAAGGCATTCTTCTCCTCATTGCCTTTTTGAGCCTCTTTTGCCATTTGAATTAGTCTGATTTTTAAGGTTAATTTTAAGGTTATTTTCCTCAGTCAGGCTGTTGACTCATTTAGTAATTTTCTTGCATTGTTCTCATTTCTCTTCCCAATTTTTCCTCCACTTTTCTTATCTGCTTCTTAAGGTCCTCTATGGCCTGTAACCAGCTCATATTTTCCTTTGATGGTTTTGGTGCAGGAGTTCTGACTTCACTGTCTTCCTCCTGTTCCATGCTTTGATCCTTTTTGTCCTCAAAATAGGAGTCTAATGTTGGGTTCTTCTGTTTGCTTTGTTTCCTTTGCCTGGGCATGTTGCCACTCAATTACTTGACTTTTGGGCTTTTTTGCCACAGTAGGACACTGCTACCAGACAGGGGAGCTTCCGTCCCAAATGCTGGGGTTTTCTCAGCTGCTGGAGGTGTTAGTTGGGAGCCCTTGCTGAAGGCTCCACATGCTCTGGCAAGCTGGACACACACCCCAGGACCTCCACCCTAGACCACAATCCACATCCAAGCAGGTTAAAGCAAGAGCTTTTAACCCTTCAGACTGGTCGCTTTTTCCCCCTACACTCTGCAGGCCAGGAGCTGAAGCTGCCATGTGGCAGCGGTAACTGCACAGCAGTGCTCAGCGGCTTCTCACCCTGGGAGCAAAAGCCGAGGCACTCCCAACTCCTGGTCCCAAAGTACATACTGCACTGACCTCTCACTTTGTCCTTTGCATCTATGTCTTAATAAATCTTGAAAGGACCACAGCTGCAGGTGATCTGGAGTTCCTCCAGCAGGTGGCTGGTCAGGCCCACCCTGGGGCTAAAACCTCTCCGTGGAGCTGTGCTCAGCTCCCAGAGTGCTGTGCAGGCCGATTACTGCCAGCCTGCCAGGCTGTCCTCAGCAGGAGGTTAGCTTCTCTGTGTCATTTTGTGGGTTCTGTAGCTCCAAAGTTTTTTCAGAGTCCCCTTTTACATGAATTGGGGAAGGTGAAAGCCAGGAGCCATGGGGAGGACCTGCTTCTACTCTACCATCTTGACTCCGCCCCCCTTATGTTAACCTTTTAATACTTCTTTTGAGTCTTGTATTTGAATGTCACGTTTTCTATTCAGTTCTGGTCTTTTCTCCAGGAATGATTGAAAGGTGTTACAAAGAAAGACCAAAAAAGTCCCTACCTTCAAGGAGCTTACAATCTAATGTGAACTTTGGAATCCATGGTCATCTGTACACCACAATAAGCTGTTAATAGGATCTTAGTGGATACTCCTACTGAGAGTTGACATTCATATAGCACTTTAAGACTTGAAAAGCACTTTACATAAGTAATGTCATTTGATCCTCACAATAACCTTGTTGGTAGATGCTATTATTATTACTGTTTTACAGGTAAGCAAACTGAGGCTAAGCATGGTTAAGTGACTTGCTTAGTAAGGTTATGAGGCAATATCTGAACTCAGGACTTCCTGGCTTCAAGTCTGGTGTGAAATACCACTACACCATCTAATGGATTCCTGTAAATACAAAATTTAAGTGGTCTTCCTAACACTTAAAACTCCCGATATAAAAAGAAAAGCCTGGAGAAATATCATGAAGGATGTAATCTGTGCCCTGAAGGTTTAGAAATGAGGGAACCCTCTTTGGGTCAGAAAGAAGAAATAAAGGCATTTATATTAATATACAATATTACTTTAATATTCAGGGACTTATTTTCTGAAATACTTTGGTTCCTCCTAATAGCTCTAGTCATGAAAGGACCAGTTTCCTGCAGTGACCTGTCCTTGATCTCAGATCACTTCTGAGCCAGTTCAGTATTGTGTGGAGTTACATTTGGAACTAAGAAATTAGTCCAGATGGTGAGAGCCTTAGGTATTATGTGTTCCGTGTGACCAAAGCAGATGGGCACTGACTGCCTTATGCAGCAGCTGATGCTCAAGTCATCCTTCAAGGCAAAGGTCCAAGTAGAGCAAGCTGATTGGGAAGTTAGAGAGTTCAGGGCTGAGAGGCCTCCTGCAAAGGGGGTCAGAACCTTTGGACTAGGTGACAAGATTCTAACCATTCTGACCCCACCTGAGCAGTTGGGCATGGAGAGGTCAGGCAAGCCATTGCATCCTTCTCTGGCTCCCAGTCTCTGCCTGTTGGAATCTATTCCCTCCTTCATGACCAAGCTTTGGAGCTGTCTCCCCCAAGATGAGCAAAGGTGATCTCAATGGAGTCCTATTCTCTCAGACATGAGCATTTCTTCCATTGGGGCAACCCATCCACACCTTCTCTCTGTGTAGCTCGCCAAATATCCTAGACTCATTGAAGGCAGGGATTTTCATTTTTGCCATTAAATCCCTAACTCCTTATTAAATTAAATTAAATCCCAGGCATGGTGCCTGGCACATCTTAATAATCCTTCTTTATTGATTAGTGATAGATCCCCATTTTCTCTTAAGGGATCCTACCCTTTTTTGAACTCTCATAATAATTGACTCATACCTACCCATTACGTTCTACTTTGTATTAAGGCTATTGGTGAACTTGACTAATTTCTCCTATTAAACTGTAAGCTTCTTGAGGGCAAAAGATGGATTGCATTTATTCCTGTATCTCCCTCAGCCCTAGAACTGAATGTTGTTTTGGTTTTTAATTTTCTGCTGTTGGCTTATGATTTTATCAGTGTGGGAATCTTGGAAACTTTTTCCATCTGTACAAATCCGCAGCATACCTGTGGAGTTACTTGGGACACTGAAAGATGAATGAATTTCCCACAGTCCCAGAGCTAGGATGTATCAGGGGCCAGACTAGAACCCACATTTTTCTGATTTCAAGGTCCTCTAGTCACTCTGCTGTACTGCTAGCTGCATTCAACTGCTAGCTGAATTTAAATGTCACATTTGAATATCTGTTGCCAAAATGATGTTTATTTATTAAATATCATCTGATCTGAGTGTACAGGGAAAGTCTCTAATGGAGTGCTTAGGGATCTGGGCTTCAATTTAGGAATATTTATCAGTTTCATGGATAAAGGAACATGCTTAACAAGTTTGTAGATAGATAATCGGTGGTGTGCTGATAAATGTTTAACAACGAAATCTCTGATTTACTGATACATACATAAAATATTCACAAATTTATGTTTATGTACCTATACAAATATGTGTGTATATATATCCATACATATAGGTGTTTGTATATATGTATACATACATACGTACACACAGTGGGATATACTTATGTCTAATTTGCATAATTAACACTTTCTTAAAATCTAGTCTGTAGACAATCAACAAAATAACTCTCTGTAATGTAATACCAAGCAAAGGCAACTTCCCAGGTTCAAAATACCAGCATAGGTGCTCTCTATTTTATTCAGTAACAAACCCAGAACAGAGAAGATCAAAACATGACATCATTCAAAATACAGCATTTACTAAGTGTGATTAAATCATCTCCAAGGCCTACCCCACCCCAGGACTTTCCAATCATTCAATCAATTACAAAGTCCCTGTTCTAAATACTACTCCACCCCTAGGCTATACCTTCTTTTGGTCCACCACAAAACCCCTCTTCTCAGATGGAGATTAGTTTCCAAACATAAGTAAAATACATTCATTTGCTCAACCATAGAACACAAAAAGGTCAAAAGTTCCCCACCCCTGGATCACAATTGAATCTACCCCAGAGTTACATCAAGTTTAAACACAGCACTTAATACCCAAATGGAGGTCTTTTCTTCATCTTGACAAGAGGCAAGTTCTCAGCAATCTTAGTTACTGGGGAGACAAGGCTTAGCAAGGCCATAAGATACATTGCCAGTCCCTTCATGAATTTATCCTCTGTCTGTAGAACAGTCCTAGAACCCCTGAACACATTAGCAAAGCCCTCTCCCAGGATTTCTGTAAACATACAACAAGAAAATCCTTCTTCAGGGCTTCTGAACCAACAGAAAGGCTCCCAGACCCCTGCAACAACAGCACTGTCCTTCACCAGTGGACAGTATTCACTCTCAGTACTGTCCCTCACCAGTGGACAGTATTCACTCTCTGTCTGCAGGACAGTCTCAGGCCTTCTTAACCAAATGCCAGGTTCCAGGACTTCTTCAACAGGACAGTCTTTCACCAGTGGACAAATCTGGCAAAATAACATCAAAACAGACAGACAAAGTACCAGCAAAACAGCCATGTCTCCTCAGTCCTTGGCAGCTCAGGGGGCAGGTCTCAAAAGTCCAGGGCAATTCAAAGCGGCCACCAGCAATTCTTTTAGTCTCTCCCTCTCCACGAGGTGCTGCTTCCAAAAAGAACTTCCGCCTCTCTCTTGTCTCTCCAAATCTACATCACCAGCTCCTCCCACTTCAGGACTTTCTTTTCACATCAACAAGCCCATCCCACAGGTGGGATTAACAAACTCTGGGTTTTAATACAATCAATTTGAAAACCAAGCCAATACAGGGGAATCTTTAATTGCCATTACTATCACACTCTCTAGCTTTCATTTGTAACATTACCAACTTGTGAGGTGTAAGGGCTCACACTAAACATACAGTCATCCCTCAGGAGCCTATATGAGCTAGCTCCCATGCTTTTGCAATAATGCAAATTGATGAGAGGATGGCAGAGTCTGGATTACTGTAGGTTCTAAAACATTAGGTCAGAACTAATAGCTTAAAATTGATAAATGTAAAATCTTACTATCAGGTTAAAAATAGTTTCACAAGTATAAGAAGGAAGAGAGGGACAGGAATTCATCTAAACAAAGATCTGGAGTCTTCCTGGACCACAAGCTCAATGTGAGTCAACAATGCGATATGGCAGCCAAAAACCCCCCAAACTGATAAGAATGTGAGTGACATGAAGAGAGGCAGAGGGTTCAGGACTAAGGAGATGACAATCCCACTAAGCTTGCTCAGGCCAGACTGTCTCTGGAGTAGTGTGCTCCATTCTGGGGATATTTTAGGAAGGACATTAACAAGCTAGAGAGGATTTCTAAAGGAAGGTGACCCCAGGAAGTTGAAGGTCATTGGTTTTTTGCTCTATGAGGACTGGTTGACCAAACTAGCAATGATTACTCTGTCAGAGAGAAGATTTAGATGAGACCTTGAAGCATCTTTTAAGTATTTGAAGGGCCATCTTGGAGAAGGAGAGCCAGACTGACCTTCCATAGCCTCAGGGTAATGAATGAAGTTGCAAAGAGGCAGACTTAAGCTAGATGGTAGGAAAAATCCCATCACAGATAAAATTGTCTGAGGGTCAAATGGGACTGTAGGGAGCTAGTGGGTTCCTCCTCACTGGGAGTCTTTGAGCAAAGAGTGGATGACTGTGTTTAATATATGTTATAAAGGGAATCCTTGTTAAGGGCCTGATGGGGCTGGATGATATTGAAGATTCCCTCTCAACTCTCTGGGCTTCTCTTATCTTTGATCCCTCAAATATGTGAGTATAGTTTGAGAAACTTTATTTTATATACTATTTTTGTCTTTATTAATTAAGGGAGTAGCAAATGGAACTTTACTCTTTGCTATAAGCTCCATAAATTTCATGTACTCACATGCACATACATGCACACGTACATACACGTAAGCATGTTCATATGATCATATGTGGATGTATATATGCAGCATCGTATACATTCATGTACGTAGGGGAAATTGAATTCATATTCTTCTATGTAGGACTAGTGTTCTGTAGACTTCTTTTTTGCAAACAGATCGTTACCTGTCCTGGATCTGTCCTTTGGTACCAACTCACCTAGTAGTGAATTACAGGAAATGCCTGAAGGAACAAGTCACCTTGAAGCCTGCCGGGGAGCATCCAAGCCCTGAGCTGAGGCTATCGCAGTCACCTTGTCATTCTTCCGTGGACAAAATGTACTTAGTAAAAAATCAAACTGGGAGCAAAGACTAAAATGTAAACAGCACTTCTCAATCACTCTTCAGGAAGGGACCTAGGAGAAATTGTAAAGTGTGTAAAAAAATGCCTTTTGTTTATTCTCTGCACCCCTCCCAATGACCTCTGGGTCTATCCTCTTAGGGCAAGGCTTTATGCCATCTTTTCTTCCCCCCTGACTCAGTTAAATTTTTTTAAATGTTTAAAATCCCCCCCAAGAAAAACCTTGACCATATTAGTCACTGCTATATCCATATGCATATACATTATAAATATATGCATTAAATACATACATACACACACAAACACATTATTATATACACATATACTTTATAAATATATACATTTGGATCAGGAAAGGAACTATAGAGACATAGTACAATGTCCATAATTTTACAATTGAGGAAACTGAGGCCTAGGGAGTTTGACTTGCTAAAGTTTACATAGCTTAGTAAATGACATGGTCAGAATTTGAACCCATAGCCTCTGACTATAAATCCAGGTCTGTATCATACTATCTCGTTGGTGGTAGTGACTTAGTGGTTCAGATTTGTAAGCTTACATTTTAACTTTAATCCCAAGAATGACAATAAATGTGGATGTTCCACACATTACAGTTTGGGACTGGGAAGACCTTTCAGATCTCTTCCAATCACAGCGCATTTTTGGCTGGGTTTTCTGTTTGTGTGTGGCTGGATGCTTCCCATGCTTTGCAAATCTCCCTGTCTCCCTTTCTTTCCCTGCTGTCACCTGTCCTTGCCAACATGCTCCCAAATGTAAGCCAACAATTTCAGATTTTAATTCTTCATTCAAAACCTTTCTTTACTAATTTTAAACTGTGTGGGCATCCCCAGAGAGCTCAGGGAAAGGGGTCTTTTCATTTCCTCCTGCTGGTCAGCGGGGCACGAGCTGCTTCCCTTAAAAAGAGCCCTAAACTGTCAGTACTAACATTGGTAAAGAGCCTCAGACAAGACTGATCCCCATAGAAGTTTGGGGTCTGTTCGAAGGTCTAGGAAAATTAGAGGTGGGATTGTAGATCTTGAGCTGAAAGGGCCCTTTGAGAGAATCTAATCCAATCACTCTCATTTTATAAGTGAGAAAACTGAGGCCCAGAGAAGTGACTTGCCCAGGCTCACACAGTCTATCACTCTTTCCATCAACAAGCATTTAAAAATACTTAAGTGCTTTATAAATGCTTATTGATGGATATGTAAAGTCATGTACCCACATATCTGCATACGTGTATACACACAGAATTACATGCATATGTATATAAATGCAAATACACATCAGCACCTAGATGTAAATATGCAAGCATCTGTGTGTGGACATGTATCCATATATCTCTGTACCCACAATGTAAATGAACTATAGTCTTAATCTTTTTTGTATCATGTACTACCATGAAGCTGTGGGCCCCTGCTCAGAATCATGGTTTTACTGGATAAAATAAAATTTATAGGATTGCAAAGGAAACCAATTATATGAAAATAAGATTATCATATTTTTCCTTTTAAAGCAAGTTTAGGTACCCCAGGTTAAGAATCGCTGCCCTAGAGACCAAGGAAAGATGCTTGGTAGTGGGGGAATCAGGAAGTACCTCCTGCCAAAAATGGCGTTAGAGATGAATCTTAATGGAATCCAGAGATTCCAATCAGCAGAATCGGGGAGATGACTGAATCGGCACATGACTGGCCAGAGGCAAGTGAGGAGGCACTGAGAACAGATGGTGGCTGGGTGAGGAGCATGAAGAGGTTGGAATGGCTGGATTATAGAGGTGGAGAGTGTCAGAGAGGGGCGGGAGCCCCAGCGTCTCTGTCCCCCTCCCCCTCTTTCTTCCCCCCCTTCACCCCATCCCCTCTCTCACTGCCTCTCTCTCATCTAGCATTCTTTACCCTGCACCATAATATACCCATCATTTAGTATCATTTTGTTAGAAAATGGTTAAGTGGGGGTGGCTAGGTGTTGCAGTGAATAGAGCACCGGCCCTGGACACTTAATACAAAATTAGCCGTGTGACCTTGTGGAAGTCACTTAACCCTAATTGCCCTGCCTTCCCCCTCCAAAAAGCAAAAAAAAAATTGGTTAGGTGTCTAGTAGAAGTACCAACCAAGTGCCAGAGAGATACAGGGAAGGACAGAACTTTTTGCCTTGGGTGATGTCAGGTTTTGAGGAGAAGGGTGTTGATCAATACATAGAGTTTGGGGGAGGGACAAAGAGCAAGTTGAAATTGGGAACAGGGAAGGGGGATCACAAGATGTCAGGGATGGAGCTGGAAGAGACCTTAATGTACATCCTGTCCAAGTCTTACAATTTACGGCAGAGGAAACTGAGTTTCCCAAAGGCTAAGTGACTTGTCCAAGGTCATCCAGGTAGTTAGAAGAGGAGAGATTGGAACTCAGGGCCTCTACAGCAAAATCAGGGTTCTTTATGCTATATCACAGTAGTCCAATTTGGCTGAACTTGTAGAGTTCATGAAGGGAAATATGAAATGAGGCAAGGAAAAATGGGTGAGAACCAGGCTATGGGGAGCTAGGCTAAAGCGATGGTATGTTCAGCAGGGATTGAGAAGCCATTGAAAGCTTTTGAGCTAGAAGGAGAAGTGTTTAGATGTGTGCTTTAGAAAGATAACTTTGTTAGGAAGTAGGATGGCTGTGTACAAAGATGCTTGCTCCTCACCAATCCATCCTCCATGCAGCTGCCAACAATCTTCTGAAAGCACCATTTGAACAGCATCACTCTCCTGCTCAGAAGTGGTCCCTGGCTCCCTACTGCCTCTGGATAAAATAGAACACCTCAGCCTGTCATTGAAGGCCCCTCGCCTCCTCCCCCCGCCCCGTTCGACCTGACCATTTTAGATTTATTTTCTGTTACCCTCATTCACATGGTCTGTGTTCCAAGCAGATGTGCTAGCTGAGCCCTGGCCTGGGATTGCTGTATCCCATGTTGGTGCCTCTGCACAGGTGGCCTCCTGTGCCTGGACTTCCCTCACCCCTCCTCCCTACTTCCCAGAGTCCCTTGAGGCCTGCAGTGTTAGCTTGGAGCTTTTCTTCTTTAGGAAAGCCATTCTTGGCCTGCCCCATGCTTTGGTATTCTCTTTCCCTTTCCTAAGCATCTTGTGTTTATCTGTGGCCATGTTGCCTTTCTGGACAGAGGGCAGGGACTGTTACATTTCTGTCTTTGTATCCCCAGTGGGGATACTGTGAGGTATATTAATGGGATGGAGTATTGTAGCATCACAGAAACACAAAACACAACAAATACATGTTTAAAAGGATTCCATGAAAATGATACAAAGTGGGGTGGCCAGGTAGCACAGTGAGTAAGAGCACCAGCTCCAGTGTTGAGAGACCTGGAGATCGAATCCTGGGCTCAGACACTTAGCACCCACCCAGAAACACCTGGCCGTGTAACCTTGAGCAAGTTACTTAACCCCTATTGCTTTAAAAAAAAAATAAAAAAAAAAGAAAATGATACAAAGTATGATCCACACACACACAAATGGCTTTGGAAGGGATTTTATTATATGTATGTAATAAGTCAGAGGACCTGGCTTCGAATCTTGATTCTGTAACTTTGCTGTGTGATCTTGGGAAATTCACTTAACTTTTCTGGGCCTTAGGTTCATTATAAAATGAAGTTGTTGATATTAAGTCTTTTTTAAGTTGTTTCCAACTCTTCATGACCCCATTTGGAGTTTTCTTGACAAAGACAATGGAGCGGTTTGCCATTTCCTTCTCCAGCTCATTTTATAGATGAGGAAACTGAGGCTGACTCCAGGCCTGGTGCTTTATTCATTGCACCACCTTGTTATCTCTCTATCACTTGGCAGTGGTGAAATTTGAACCCACAACCCCAAAGAGGCTGAATGAAGATGTTGAATAAAATGAAGAGGTTGGATTGAATGACCACTCAGGTCCCTTCTGGCCCTAAATATGTGATCATAAGATGAGGCAACTTGGCTTAGTAGATAGGAGGCTGGATTCAGGTCATGAGAACTCAGGCTCAAATCCTGCCCCTGATGCCTATGAGCTGAGGAGAAGTCAGCTAGTCACCCCCTGCTGAGCCTCAGGCAGCTCTAAGATTTATGTTTCATACAGAGAAGAAAGCAAAGGCAAAATGCTTTTAGAAATGGAGGAGGGGCTGGGACAGGAGGCTCCAGGGCCAAATGCACATTGTTGTTGTTTTTAAAATTTTTATTGATTTGCTTGCTTTTACTTCAGGTAGCTAGATGGTAAAGTCCCAAGTTCAAATCCTGCCTCAGACTCTTATTAGCTGTGTGACGTAACCTCTCTCAGCCTCAGTCTTCTTGTCTGTACAGCAGGCATAATAATAGCACCACATAAAGTTATTGTGGTCATCACATAAGAGAGCATAGGTGAAATGTTTTGCAAACCTTAGAGAGCTGTTTCAATCACACACAACTCTTTGTGACCCAGTTTGGGGATTTTCTTGGTGAAGATACTGGATTAGTTTGCCATTTTCCTCTCCAGACGGCTGTATAAATGTAAACTGCTATTATTATTTTATTATTTTGTACTGAAGTGTAGAATAATATCCCTTTGCTTTGTGCATTATTACTTCATTTTCAGTTATTTGCTGTTGCAATTACAATCATTTGTGTGTATATATGCAAATACACATGTAAACATGTATGTGTACATACATGCAAACCCCTTTGGCTGCAGATGAAGGATGGCTTGGAAAGGGGAAGGCTAGAAGTGGGGAGGCAGTTAGGAGACTGCAACATAATCCAGGTGAGAAGTGATGAGGATGAACAAGGGTAGGACCAAGACCAAAGGCTTGAAAGCCTGATGCAGCTGTAAATGACCTCCTGGAGGCAGAACCCACGGGAATTGTTACTGGATTGTCCAAGTCGCATCCAGCTTAGCTGGACCAGCTCTCTGTGACTCCTCACCAAACCCAAACCCAAAGCCCCTCCTACTTCATAAGATGTGTTACAACCCTTGCTCCTCTGTTATAACTTGTGAAAGTCCAGGCTGACCTCTGTCACTTCATTTGGGGAAATGATATGTAGTCGGGAAGGAGAATTCACAGTGCAGAAAGAATTTAAGGACAGCTTACTTATTTACAAGTTAACATACCCCCACTTTCAAGTATGAGGCTCAGGAATCATATATAGACATAAAGAAATGGCTAATGGTGCCCTATCTTATGCTATAGTTAAGAATGGAGCAGTGGAAAGGATATTGATCTGGAGCCGGGGGACCTGGGTTTGAATTTCATCTGTGCCATTTAGTGCATATGTGGTCTTGGACAAGATACTTCAATTCCCTGGGCCTCCATTTCCCCTTGTGTAGAAGGAGGGAATTGGACCAGGTGGCTCCTAAGGTCCTTCTGGTTCTAAATTTATGATCCTCTGACATTTCCTTACTGCTGCTGCAGGAGGTCTCTGGGGTATGTGTGCGTGTGCATGTGTATGTGTGACTCTTGACCTTATGCTGTTTTTAAAATTTTGTATTTTATTTTTAATTTATGGAATAAAACAAGTATTTCCAAATGTAGTATAATTTTAAAAAAAGGATTTCCCATGAAACTGTAAATCTACTATGTACAGTTTGGTATTTCTTTTAAGTATACAACAAAGTTATCATGTAAATTTTTTTCTTTCCCCCTCTCCCCACCCTACCCTAGAGATGGATATCATTAGACACAGATAGGCATGTATGTAAAATTATTCTATACATACTTCTATTTATCAGTTCTTTCTCTGGATGCAGATAGCCTCCCCCCTTTCTATGTCCTTTATAGTTATTTGGGAATTTATAATCGTCAAAATAACCTATTCATTCTAAGTTCTTAAAACAATATTGCTGTTACTGTTTACAATGTTTTCTTGGTTCTGCTTATTTCACCCTTCATTATTTCATGTAAGTCTATCCATGTTTTTCTAAGATCATCGTTTACTATTTCTTTTTAAATTCATCATTTCTTACTGCACAATAGCATTCCATCACAACCAAACACCACAACTTGTTCAGCTGTTCCCCAGTTGATGGGCATTCCTACAGTTTCCAGTTCTTTGTTAACCATGAGAGCTGCCATGTCCATTACACTTCTTTGCTGGGCTAGTCTGGTAACCAACTACCTTTTATCACATCCCTGAAAGGGGGAAAAATTCTCAAGTTCAGACAACTTCTTTACAAGCAAACTTTTGCAGCCACTCTCATCTCTTATCTGAGATCTGCTGCAGTGTGTTCTAAAATTAAATCCAAAGTACTGAGAGTTTCTCTGCAGCTAATTAAGAGTCAACCATGGC
Source organism: Petaurus breviceps papuanus (assembly GCF_028583685.1). Lineage (NCBI taxonomy): Eukaryota > Metazoa > Chordata > Mammalia > Diprotodontia > Petauridae > Petaurus > Petaurus breviceps. Next base: position 21,679,637 of record NW_027185889.1, read on the forward strand.
AATCCATAAATATGTGTGATTAGGTGCAGAACATCATTCCTGCCATGGAAAATGCCATCATCCTGCAAATGGCCAGATTCATTAGCAAATGGCCCTTTTACTAGGGTTCTTTCCCAGAGGCTGGGGCTTTCTCAGCCAGGTGTTAGAGAAGAAGTGACAGTGATTATATAGAAAATGAAAACCTTTTGTTTTCTAAAGGGAATGGCCTCCCTGCCAATCCCATTCCTATCAGAGGAGGTTGTGAACTGTAGCAGGCCAAGCTCCCATTTACAGTCTGCTTTGAAGTTCGCAAAGGGCTTTGTGTGTGTGTTGTCATATTCAATCCACAAAACAGCTGTGAGAAAGGAAGTACTAATAATCCCTCCATTTTACAGAGGAACAAAGTGAGGCTCAGACAGGTTAAGTGACTTGCCCAGGGTCAAACTGCCACAAAGTGGCTGAGGCTAGATTTGAACTTATGTCTTTCTGCTGCCAAGCTAGCCTTCTCCACTGTTGCAGCATTGATTGTGGATGGCTTGGTGTGCTCTCTCTCATCCAAGTAAACTGTTTTGACTTATTTCTTTATATGGGATTATAGACCTAAAGCTGGAAGCCATCTAATATGAACCCCTTATTTTAGGAAAGAGGAAACTAAGGGTTAGAGAAATGACACTGACTTGTATTAGAGTCAGGATTTGAACCCAGGACTTCTGACTCCAGGGTCAGTGCTTTGTCTTTTATGTTGAATCCCCCAGTAGAGTGTAAGATTCTTAAAGTCAGTATTAATTTTTGTGTATAACAAACAATTATTTAATTTAATTTGAACCACGTGTCTGTTCTTTCCAAGACCTTTTGGTGGCTCCCTTTTCCAACCAAATAAGTGTGACTTTCAATGCTCTGTATTATGTGTTCAAAATGCTCTAGGATCATAGAATATAAACACTAGAAAGGACCATAGATGTAATCTAGTTAAACCCTCTTATTTTATAGATCAGGAAACTTGAGGCCTTGAGAGATGAAATGACTAGAGAAGGAACAGATGGTGGGGTTGGACTTTGAACCCAGGTCCAAATGTAATGCATGGCTTCCTACACCTGTGCCATCCTGCCTAGAAGTGTGGTTTAGAGCACTTGGCTTGGAATCAGGAAGAGTTGAGTGTGACCCTGGGCAAGTCACTTGACCTCTCTCTCAGCCTCAGTTTTCTCATCTGTAAAATGGGGATTATAAAACCACCTCTACCACCCTCCCCCTCTCTCTCCCCTTAGGGATGCTGTAAGAAGCAATTGGGATAACTTACGTAAAATGCTTTATAAACTTAAAGTATGATATAATCACTATTGTTATTTTGTTGTTATTGGTATGATAATGATTTTAAGGCCTGCTCCAGAAACCCCCAATCTCCGACACCGTCCCTTTCCTAACTTCTCTTTTTCTCTTCTGAAGTTTCTGCCTTCCATTAGAAACAGTGGCAAAAACATCCCAGGGTCCCAAAGATCTTTCATGCCTCACTGGTCAAGGATTCCATGACCTTTAGACAGGCTTTCCAGGTCAGTCTGCCTCTCTCCTTTGTCCTCCCATCACACCTGCAGGAACGATCAGAACCCGGCAGTGGTTGTCAGATTGGAAGAGTTTCAGGCTGCCCTCAGCTTATGTCCTCTTTTCCTGACAATAGGGAAACAGCAGCCAGGCCTCCAAAGAGTTCATGTTAGCTTGATTTCAGTTCATTTCTGTCCTCAGAGTGTTGTCTCTGTTTTATGACCAGTCATGATTGGCATTTAAGCTCGCGGCCCCTGTAGAACCTCATTGCCATTTCATTAAGCCCAGAATGCTCCCTGTTCCTTAGGGGGTTGAATACTACCCTTGAGGGGGAGGCCAGGAAGAGCAATGAGAAGGGGAGGGGCTGAGGGAAGCCTTAAATCTTATATAGCTCCAGTCCTTCTCCCCTTCCTACCTACCAGTTGTGTGTAGCCAGAGTAGGTGGAGTCATGGTGATGGTCTCATTAGCAGCCATTACTCCAAGGTCAGCTTTGGTTTCCTTTATACTTTGTGGGCTATCTGTAGCATCTGTGAGACCTTGGGCAAGTCACTTCCTTATTGCTGGTCTCAGTTTCTTTATCTGTAAAATGAGAGAGTTGAACTTAGATCATGGGATTCTTAATCTGGGGTCTGGGAAGCTGGGTTGTTGATTTTTTTTTGGTAGCTCTATCTCGATATCACTGGCTCCTTTTGTAATTCTATGTATTTCATTTCATGCGTTTAAAAACATTTTTCTGAAAAGAAGGGCCACAGCCTTCATCAGACCTGCAAAGAGTCCCTGCTACCAAAAAGAGTAAAACCCCTGGGCCACATGATCACTAATAATCTCTTCTCTGAAGTGATGATATCTTTGTAACTCCTCAAAGGAGAAGGCATGAAATGAATATTCTTTCAGTAACAGTCATGACTGTGTGTGTTAATTGCTCTGGTATTGGGGGGGGGGATGAAATCGCTGTGAGACTCATTTAAAACGTTCCTTTTTTCAGATTCACAGGAATAGACCAGAAAAAGGGAAAGATTGACTTTTACTTCATATTTAAAATGAAAATGATACTCTTTTATGAGTAATATCACTTACTATATGTGAATTATTAGAGGTGTGTTTTCACTCATAATTTTTTAAAAGGCCATTTTCACCAGGTTTAAAAATTCTCATTACCATGACCATTCTCCAAAGTTGCCAGTGTAAGCTCCATAAGGGCAGAAACTTTTATTTCTGTCTTTGTATAGGCAGCACTTGGCCCAGTGCCTAGCCAATAAAAGACATTATTTAATTAAATTTCATTAAGAGCATTTCTTTCTTCCTCACCTATATTTCCCATTTTGGTTTTTACCCTTCACTTCTTCCTAGAGAGCTATCCCTTACAATAAAGTATGGAGAAAGGACGTATGGAGGAAGGAAGGGAGGGAGGAGAGAATGAAGGAGAGTTTTACAAAACTAAAGGTCATAGCAGCAAAGACTGATGTTATATACTGTATTCCCTACCCATGACCCCCCACTTCTGCAAAAGAGAAATGGGGAGAGGTATCTTCTCATATTTATTCTTTGGGATCAAGTTTGCTTTTCTTTTGATTTTTAGCATTTTGCAACATTCAGTTTTGATTCTTTCATTTATATCACTCTACCCTCTGTGTGTGTTCTGCTTACCTTGCTTCGAATCAGATCATATAAGTCCTCCATTGATTCTCTTCTCTATATCTGTTATTGCTTAGAGGACAGTAATGTTCTATTACCACCATGTGTCATCAACTTTTTTTTTTAAGCTATTCCCCAAGTCAAGGAGAATGCACATTGTTTACAATTCTTCACTAACACAAAAGGCACTGTTGTAAATATTTTGGTATCTGGGGGGCTCTTCATTTTTACCACTGTCCTCCATGGGACATATGCCTAAGGAGATAGGGGCTTTTTAGTTACTCTTTGCAATACTTAGCCAATGTTTGTTGATTCGTAGTGTTGTAAAAAGAATCTCAGATTATTTTATACCCCAATATACCCCAAAAGGGTAAAAAATAGTGCTATAGCATAAGAGTATCGTAAGTCATTGCCAAAAAAACAACCTTCCAAAAATCAACTTATAATTTTGATGTCTAACAATTGCAGATAGTTAAATCAGTTATAATACATTAATGTAATGGAATATTGCAATGCAAATAAGACAGACAAGTATGAGGTTTATAAAGAAGCTAAGAGAAGTCTGTAGGAAATAGTAAAAATAAAAAAGTCAAACTGAAGAATGGAACACATGTTAACTGTACCGTCACTGCCTATAAGAGCACCAAGTGGGAACACCATGAGCCAGAGTTGTGATTCTCTATAATGTACCTGAAGTTTGGTTCCAGTTGGAATAAGCCTAGGACTTGGAGTGCTGTGCCATGGATTACCCTTGAATTGATTTTTTTCCAGCTCTAAATTCCATTATTCTAGTCTCTGCATTGCTGCTTGCTAATGGGACCACAAACAAGACATAACTTCTTTGGGACCCATTATCCTGAGTGAGTCTGTGATGGTGCCCATTTCCTCTGCTGTATAAGGTGGTTGTGAGGATAAAAAAATGATGTATGTGAAAATACTTTGTAAACTATATATCACTATGCTAATAGAAGGTGGTATATTATTATCTTCATAATTAAACCATCTCACAGAAGCATGTGTATGACCAAATTTCTTAAATAGCTTTTCCTTTGCTAGCATGTGCAATTAGTTCTTGAAGTAATGCATTTCAGCTTTTTTTTAATTGAAAAAGATTTAACCTTATGTAAATCTAAATATTCAAAAGTTGTTCAAAAGATTAATTCCCTGAATTATTCACTCCTATCATGATCAGGTCTAGGGTATCAACAAGCCTCTATTTAGATGCCCTTTTCAAGGATAAGTATTCCTCTGTCAACTGGAAAAAACAAACAAAACTATGAATGATATTGTTTTAAATTTCAGCCTGTCTGCACTTCTTAAAAGTAAGGCTTCAAAGATTATTTTGATTGGGTTTCAACCTTTTGATCTACCAAATTGTATCTCTTTGTCTTCTCATTTCAAAATGCTTTGCTTAACAAAGATATCAGGATAAGAGAAAAGCTGTGCATTTGTGGTTTTAATAGGAAAGGGAAGATGCTTGGGCTATTGCTACTGAAATTGATCCGACCTCTTAATAATGTAGAAAGACTGCTTGGATATTCAGCAAGATAATAAAAACTTAATAGAACTCAGAGTTGGCTTTTATGAGCTAACAAAGCAAACTTCAAAGTATGGTCAACACAATTATCTATGGGTGAATTAATCAAATTGCTGATTATGCTTAGTGAATCCTTCTGTGCAGATCTGGGGATGTAGCTAAATGCAATAGATTCTAAAGTTTTCTAGTATAGGACTCTTATGTGTTTTACTTGTTTGTTTTTGCTTATGGTGATTAGATAAATATGAAATATTGCAACATGGTTATTATGTCATGAAGTCTCAGCATCGTAGAACTAGAGCTAGAAGAAAACTTTTATGCCCTCTAGCCCAACTCTGTCATTTTATAGATGAGGAAACTGAGGTCCAAGGCATTTAGGTAATCTTTGGGATTAAGGGTGCCTCAATATGGTGGTATGTCATCAAGTCATAGGACTATATATAGATTTAAAGTTTTAAGGGTTCTCAGAAGGCATCTAGTCCAACTTCTTCATTTTACAGATGAGGAAACTGAGATACAGAGAAAGTGATTACCCAAAATTATATAGGTGCTAAGTGACAAAGCTGGGATTGGAACTCTTGATAGCCAAACTTGTTTGACAGCTGCTGCTTTCTCTTGATGCTTTCTCAGCCCTGGTGTATGTTTTGTTTAGGCATCCACTAGGATTCAGGTCATACTGCTATGTTCTCAACTTTTCTTGGTTCAGAGTTAAGAGAACTGCCAGTTTGCTACCTTGATACTTGTTGAAGCATTCTCAGACCATGCTCCTGAGAAACTTTTTGTGTGTGTGGTGTGCTTTCCTTTGTCCTCTCATTTGCAAAAGTTATCTCTCCTGTACCTTCACAGAAATTTTTTCTTAAATTTTGTTTATTTATTGAGTCTATAGACTATAGTCTGTAATGGGAGATGATGTGCACAAAAATAAGGGAACAAAAATAAGCAGTCGTGGAGGGCCAAGTTCCATTGCTCCTTAGCCAAGAAACTTTGACCTGCTGTGGGGTGATTCGCTTCTCTTTAGGAAACCTGTTGGTACCATCCACTGGTGGGGTGGCAGGGAAAGGAGGGGCTTATCATTTGGGCACCAGACTTAGTGTGAACAATGGATGAGCCTCAGCCCAGCTGCAGCTTGGAATTTAGAACTCCTCAGTTTAAGCAATCCACCAGCCTCAGCCTCCCTAGTACCATGGACTACAGGAACCATGCCTGACTTTTTTAAAAAAGGGTTAGAGCTTTGTTTTTTGCTGAATCTTAACCCATTGACCTCAATTCCTTGCTAAGCTCATCAAGTTTTTCCTACTCCATACATGAGCTTTCAATCTGTGGTTCTTCCTTCACACCCAAATCCATCTCTAACTATTCTATGACAACCCCAGCTGAGAGGCTCCTTTGATCCTCTGCAGTAGGCCTAGAGAACAGGCAGCAGCTGCTTATCTCCTGTAGCTCCTGGCTTCCAGTGATAGGGAACCTGGTTCGTGTCTCTAAGGAGATGAGGTTTGGTGGGTACTGGTGAGGCTGAGTGAGAAAAATGGAAGATAAGAAATGGTACTTAACTCCACTCTCTTGCCTCCAGTTTTTTTTTCTCCACATGTTCCTGATGGCAGTTTTGGGTACTGGCCATTCTTCATCTCGTCTTGTTTGTTATTCCTTATCTCCTCCTTGAGGTGGGGAGCAAGCTTGCACTTTCCCATACATTTATTCTCCTTTCAGCTAGAACTATGATCAAGAAGTACTTCAGGGTATGCAAATTGTCTTTCTCCGAGATAGGTCAGTAAGAATGGGTTAAAACCCCCCCCCCCCCATTTTAAATAAAGAGGCCTTTCCCCTCTCTAGTCTTGAGAGTGAGGTGCTTCCTACGATGCTTTTCTTTGGCTTCACTCCAGGCATGTGCTGGAGCCAGCTCCAGTCATTAAATTTTCAATGTGAGCGCTGGCATTGTGGAAATGATATAAATTAGGACTTGATCTATAACACAGAAGTATTCCCATCACTGTTCTAGGAACTAGGGATACAGAGACTCCTTGCCCTCAGAGAGCTTATAGTCTATAGTTGGAGATGATGTGCACAAAAATAAGGGAACACAAAATATACGCAAAGTAGATACGAATAAATGAAAGGTAGTTTTGAGGAGAGGCACTAGCAGCTAGAGGAAATGGCTTCCTCAAGACTCTCTATCATTAAAGGTGGCACCTGAGCTGAGGCCGAGATGAGGAGAATGAAGGATAATCAATGGAAAGGCATGGAAATGGGTAATGGCATAACCTGTGAGGAACAGTAGCAAGCCAACATTTCTGGACCATAGATGGTGATAATTGGCAATAATATATGTCCACAATGAAGCCAGGTTTTGAAGGGTGTTAAAGGAGTTTGTGTTTGATCCTAGAGGTGATAGTGACTCAGTGGAGTTTTTTGGTCATATCTGTGCTTTAAAAAGGACATCATGTCTGGAGTCCAGATCATAAAGTAATCTTGGGATTTTAACACAAGGATGTAGACATGACCTTATAGGGAATTCTTTGTTAGATGGCCCGTGTGCCATAGTTGTTGAATAACAAATATACAATAATTGAATTTTGTATTTCCACCCAAATAGAAAGAGCTGCTACACATGACTATTGGAATAATCCCCAAATGAAACCATAGATATTTATTAAGTGCCTAGTATGTATAGAGCATGGTGTTAAGCACTGAGGGAGATAAAAAGTTTGGGTAAGATTCCATCCTGTCCTCAGAGTGCTTATTACCTTGTAGGCAATAAAAGGTCAATAGAAATAGTCATAATGTATAATAGGTCATGAAAAGCTATTTGCTCAGCACTGCGCAACAAAGATCTATTTGAGATCTACCGAGAACAATTATTTACCATCCTGGGGAGTTCATAGAATACTCCATGGTAGAGACTGAATTTGAATTGGACTTTAAAAGATATGAAGGCATTCCACATGGGAAGATTGGTGGGGAGAAGGTAGCAGAAACATCTTGGGCAAGGGCATAGAAGTGGGAGAGTACAGTGGTATATCAGGGAAGAAGGGAGTTTTCTTCATCTAAAGTTTAAAAGATATAGAGTAATCAAATTAGAAAATCTCATCTGCTTGTCATTTAAAACTTTTTACAACCTGAGCACATCCAACTTGTACAATCTACAAACTCTAGGATCCACCACACTGATCTGCTTGCTGTCTTTCACCTGTCTCACTCAATCTCCTCTCCCAGTGCCTCTGCTCTATTTCCCATGCCTAAAATGCACTTCCTCCTCAATTTTATATCTTGGTATCGCTGATTTACTTCAGGACTCAACTTAAGTATCTCCAGTAGTGAAAATAGTACCTGACACATAGTAGGAGTGTAATAAACCTTTGTTCATTGACTGATGTTAGCTCACAATTTTTCTCTTCTCCCCAACTCCTACCTTCAAACTAGGGGATTTCAACGTACATATTGATTACTTTTTTAAAGAGTATTTTGTTTTTTCCAATTATATATAAAGACAATTTTAAATATTCTTCATTTAAGTAAAGTTTTGAGTTCCAGTTTTTCTCCCTCCTCCTCCCATATCCCTCTCTAAGACAGTAAGCAATTTGATAAATGTTATATATGTACAATCATGTAAAACCTATTTCCATATTAGTCATGTTGTTAAAAAGAAAGTTTGCAAAAATAAAAAACTATCAAAAAATAAAGTGAGAATAGTAATACATATTGATTCTTCCTCAAATACTCTCACTGCTCAGTTTCCCAGCCTACTCACCTCCCATGAGCTGCGTTCTCCCCTCTCCCCCATTTCAGCCACATACAAAGATGGTCATATCCTCGCTCTTGCCATCACCCTCAAATGTGCCACCTTTATGTTTAGTAATTCTGAAATCTCCTTATCTGAACACAGTCTCTTGGTTTTTCACTCTCTCTCTGCCTTTGCCTTCAAAATGGTACTCTTCATCTGTACCTTGACCTCTGATCCCTTGACCCCTCAATCCTCTCCCATGCTACCTCCTCTGCAGTAGTCACTTTTTCCTCTTCTCCCCATCTTGATCCCTGGGTAAAGCAATTCAACACTATATTTTTCTTATCTCTTGAATCCCTAACCCCCTTATCATATTGCTGATTACAACCAGCCAAGCTGCAGCCTTGGGTCACTCCCACCACTAATCACCTTCATTCCTATACACATACTGCTAAAGGAAAGTGGAGAAAATCATGTAATCATTCTGTCTGGGTCCACTATAGATTTATATTATAAAATCTCAACCGAGCCCTCACTGCTGCTTGGCAATCCTGTTATACCCCCTTTATTCCCTTACTATCCCACTGGCAATAGTGACTCTTCCAAACCTTTTCACCCCTTCCTCAAATCTTCCATGGCTCTCTCTCCCCCTACTCTCTCAGCTGAGAACTCAGACTTATATTTTACAGAAAAATTGAAGCCACTGACTGAGTTCATGAAGTGCCCTTACTGTTTCCCAAGTCTAACTCCTCTGCTTGTTGAAGGGATCCCATTCCTTTCGACCTCCTCCAACAGATTGTCACTCCTGTCATTCCCACTCTTTCACTTATTTTCAATCTCTGTCTTTTGACTCATTTTCTACTGTTACAAACATGCTTATGTCTCCCCCATTTAAAAAACACCCCACTTGATCCTTTCCTCCCTGCTAACTATCTACCTCTGTGTCTTCTGACCTTTGTAGCTAAACTCCTTGAAAAAAAACACAATTGGTGCCTCTACTTTCTCTCCTCTCATTCTTCACCTTTTATTATCCATCGTCTGACCTCATTATTCCACTGAAACTGCTCTCTCCAAAGTTACTAGTGACCTCTTACCAAAACCAATGACCTTTTCTCAATACTCATTTTCTTTTAACTCTCTGAAGCCTCTGACACTGTTGATCACTCTTTACTACCCTTCTCTCTAAATTTTTGAGATGTCAGTCTTTCCTGCTTCTCCTACCTATGTGACTGCTCCTTCTCTGTTTCCTTTGCTAGATCCCCCTCCAAGATCGTACCCTGTAACCATATGTGTCTCTCAGCGTTCTGTCCTGGACACTCTTCTCTTTTCCCTTTATACTGCTTCACTTGGGGATCTCATCAGCTCCTATGGATTTAATGAGTATCTCTTTGCTGATGATTCTCAGATCTACCTGTCCTGCCCTGCCCTACATTCTCTTCTGAACTTCAGTTTTTTTTTAGGCTACACAGCCAGTTTGTGTGTGTTTGTGTGTGTGTGAGCATTAAGTATCTGAGGCCGGAACCGATCCCGGGTCCTCCCTACTCTGGGGACAGCGCTCTTACTCACTGCGCCACCTAGCCGCCACCTGACCTTCAGTCTTGCATCTCCAACTGCTTTTCAGTCATCTTGGAGTGGATATCCAGTAGACATCTTAAACTTAGCGTGAACTAAATGTGACTTCTTATTTCTCCCCTAAACTTCCCTTCCTTTCTATCTTTTATATTACTGTAAATGGTAACACCATCCTCCCAGTCCAGAAGTTCCAAAACTTATTTGGACTGCTGCCCTCTTTAAAAGAAATTACTCAGCATTCCCCCACCCTCCTTGGAAATCTACTTTCTTTAACCCTTTAATGGTTTTATGAAATTTGCATAATTTTTAAAAATGTGATTTTTTAAATCGACACATCTTAAATTTAAAATTTATTGTAAATTTGTAGGGGTTTTTCCTGCATTGAAATTTTGATGATGTAGCATTGCATCATGTAACCATATAGTATCATGTTATAAACAAGTCATTATATGTACATATTCCTGCAGATGCATGCTGGGCTTTCCAACAATGTATGACATGCTGGCCTGCCAACACTTGCTTGTTAAGACCGGTTGGTGAACTTGCCCACTAATGGGTTATAACTTGCATTTTGTGTGTTTATTTGGAAACAGTGTAATCACTACAACTCTGTTACATAACAGATGAACCATGTATAGATGTTTTTTTCAAAATGTTCTTATCTTTCCTTATGCTTCCACCGCCCCCTTATTTTTATTCAACATCCTCCAGTTGCACCCAAGGCTACTACAACCCCCTTATATGGTTCCAGTGCCCACTTTGGAAACCCAATCTTTCAGGGTCACAATCTAGAAGTCATCCTTGACTCTTTACTGTCTCTCACACTCCAATTTCACCTTTGTAACCTCTCTCATACATATCTCCTTCTCTCCTTTGACACTGACACCAGTCTGGGACATCACTTCTCACCTGAACTATTGAAATAGCCAGCTGATGGGTCTGCCTTCCTAACGTCTCTCCCCATTCCAATTCATCCTCCATTCAGTCACTAAAGTGACTTTTCTAAGGTTCAAGTCTGATCATATCACCTCCTAATCAATGAATTCCATTTGTTCCCTATTGTTTTCAGTATTAAATACAAAATACTCTGTTTGGCATTCAAAGCCCCTCATAACCTAACCCCTTTCCTATTTTTTTCAGTCTTCTTACACTTTATTCCCTGACACGTAATCTTAAATCTAGTGACACTGGCCTTCTGGTCATTTCACAAATAAGACACTCCATCTCTCAGCTCAGGGCATTCTTCCTGTATGTCCTGCATACCTGGAATACACTTCCTCCTCTTCTCTGACTAATGACCTACCTGGCTTCTAAGTCCCAACTAAAATCCCATCTTCCACAGAAAGCCTTTATCAACCCTTCTTAATCCTAGTACTTTCCATCTGTTAATTATTTCCTATTTATTTTGTATGAAACTTGCTTTGTATATATTTGTTGTCTCCTGCATTAGATTGTAAACTCTTTCAGAGCAGGGACTCTATTTTCCCCCTTTTTGTGTCCCCAGTGGTTACTATGGTACTTGGCACATAGTAGACACTTAATAAATGTTTATTGATTGATCTTAAGTTGGAAAGAAGATGCTCTCAGATTGTGGAAACCTTCTAATCAGATGGAGAGTATGGATAAGGCTTCCTTGATACGTATCAAAAATTTGAGCAGGATCAAGATAAATTATAATTGATTAAGAGGAAATTATAGCCTGTGATAGAGCTGACGACTAGTGGCCCTAGATGGATTTGTCTGTCTCAGTCTAGAGATATTAACCTGCACGGTCTAAAGAGAATTTATACATGATTCACTGGACTACTAATGGCAATCTCTGAGAAATCACAGGGAACAAGATGTGTTAGAAGAAAAGAAACAGACATGTCCGAATGTTAGAAAATGGTCAAAGGATGGATTACCATAGTCTTTGAAACAACATGTCTGGCAGAATTCTAGAACATGTTAAATGCATGTTTATGAGCACTTAGGAAGGCAATGAGTATCAGGAATGACCCTAAGTTCACAAATAGTGAAAATATATGATATAATATGATATAAATAATGAATCTATAGAGCTTTAAGTTTTGGAAAGTACTTTGCAAATATAATCTCATTTTATCCTCACATCAAGCCTGGAAGTCAGTGCTTTTTTCACGCCCATTTTCCAGATAGAGGTTTAGTGAGTTGCCCTGTAGTTAGAAAGTCTGAGGCAGTATTTGAACTCAGGTCTCTATAATTTGAAGTCCTGTAGTCCCCACTGTGCCACCTAGTGGACCATAAGTAGCTAGTGCTATCTCTGGGCAGCTGGCACCAGCTACTAAGTCATGTTGTACTGACCTAATTTACATTTGTTTTTAGCTTGTGAGATGGAAAACAAACCAAGCATCTTTAAGCCTTCTAGTTTGAATCCTTCAAAAGTGGAATGTTGCTAGATTTTCCTTCAGGGAAGGATTCAAGATTTAGGAAGAAAGAGCTTGAAAATATAGTATTTTAGGGGAGGTGGACCATATAATGTGTGTTTGTAAGCACTTTCCATCTCATAGTTGACAACAGAGATTTGGATATTAAAAGGATTGTTGCCAGAATTTGTTACGTATGTTGTGCATTTCTGTAGACAGTAACAGGTTTCCTTTGATTCAGATTTCCTTTGATTTTGGTCTGAATGTTCCTAACACTTTAAAGCTAGAAGTTTTGGAAGCTGTATCAAATGCGGTGTGTCAGTCATTCATCATTACTTGACACAATGAAATCATAGCTCTGCTGAAAAATAGAATCGATAATTTTGTTTTCCCTCTGTCCAAAAAAACTGAACTGTTAGCTCTTACTGTCTGGTTTTCACTCCAATTGCTTTTGGTTCCATGAAATTCACTTCTTGATACCTGACCTGCCCAATACCTTTTTGCCACTTTGTAATGTAATGCCAAAAGAAAGGCAACTTCCCAGGTTCAAAATACCAGCATAGGTGCTCTCTATTTTATTCAGTGACAAACCAAGAACAGAGAAGATCAAAACATGACATCATTCAAAATACAGCATTCACTAAGTGTGATTAAATAATCTCCAAGTACTACCCCACCCCAGGATCTTCCAATCATTCAATCAATTACAAAGTCCCTGTTCTAAATACTACTCCACCCCTAGGCTATACCTTCATTTGGTCCACCACAAAACCCCTCTTCTCAAATGGAGATTAGTTTCCAAACATAGGTAAAGTACCTTCATTTGTCAATCACAGAGCACAATAAGGTCAAAAGTTCCCCACCCCTGGATCACAATTGAATCTACCCCAGAGTTACATCAAGTTTAAACACAGCACTTAATACCCAAATGGAGGTCTTTTCTTCATCTTGACACGAGGCAAGTTCTCAGCAATCTTAGTTCCTGGAGAGACAAGGCTTAGCAAGGCCATAAGATACATTGCCAGTCCCTTCATGAATTCATCCTCTGTCTGTAGAACAGTCCTAGAACCCCTGAACACATTAGCAAAGCCCTCTCCCAGGATTTCTGTAAACATACAACAAGAAAATCCTTCTTCAGGGCTTCTGAACCAACAGAAAGGCTCCCAGACCCCTGCAACAACAGTACTGTCCCTCACCAGTGGACAGTATTCATTCTGTCTGCAGGACAGTCTCCAGACCCCTGAAACAACAGTACTGTCCCTCACCAGTGGACAGCATTCACTCTCTGTCTGCAGGACAGTCGCAGGCCTTCTTAGCGAACAGCCAGGTTCCAGGACTTCTTCAACAAAAGGACAGTCTTTCACCAGTGGACAAATCTGGCAAAAGAACATCAAAACAGACAGACAAAGTACCAGCAAAACAGCCATGTCTCCTCAGTCCTTGGCAGCTCAGGGGGCAGGTCTCAAAAGTCCAGGGCAATTCAAAGCGGCCACCAGCAATTCTCTTAGTCTCTCTCTCTCCACGAGGTGCTGCTTCCAAAAAAAAAATCTTCCGCCTCTCTCTAGTGTCTCTCCAAATCTACGTCACCAGCTCCTCCCAATTCAGGACTTTCTTTTCACATCAACAAGCCCATCCCACAGGTGGGATTAACAAGCTCTGGGTTTTAACACAATCAATTTGAAAACCAAGCCAATACAGGGGAATCTTTAATTGCCATTACTATCACACACTTTTCAAAGATAAACTGCCTCCAGTTCATTTTGCAAGAGCTCTTGTCATTTGATGATATAGGAAGATGATGTCGGGTAGGGGAAGACTTCAAATGAAATGCAAGCTTTATTTGATGGGGAGGCAGTGTGCTATATGCTATAGTGGAAAGAACATTGAACTTGGATGAAGACCAACATAGTTTGAATCGCAGCCCTGATATTTGTTAGTATCTGGGTGACCTTGGACACGCCACTTCCATTTTCCAGTCCTCTCTCTCCTCTGTAAAATAAAGAGATGAATAGAGTGATGTCAGGAGATCTTTCTAGCTATATCATTATGACTCATAATGTGAATAGAGCACTGACTGTGAAGTCAGAGGACCTGGGTTCAAATCCCACCTTTGGTGCTTACTACTTTTGTGACCTTGGGTAAGTCCCTTAAGCACCCTGGGCTTCATTTCCTCATCTCTCAAAAGAGGCGGTTGGACTAGTGGACCTCTGAGTGGCTCTTTCCAGTTCTTAGATTTATGATTCTGTGGTCTTTAGTGCACAATTAAGAAAAACCATCCAGCATAAATCTTGGTCTTTCGCAACTCACAGCAAGAGTTCATCAACTCTTATAATAACAGAGATACAAGCACCCTCAAGGGCCATCTAGGCTAACCCTTCATTTTATAGAGGAGACCAAGGCCCAGGTTTGTAAAGTGACTTTCCCAAAGCCATGGAGGTTGGATTTAGAACTTGGGGGGTCTTAGCCTTGTTTGTGTCATTGCTTTTTTCAGTCTAGTGAAGTTGGTGGAACATCACTTCTCATAATAATGCCTTTAAAGAGAAAATCATAATTGAAGGAGATATGAAATATTGATTAGAGGTTAGTGAAAATAAAAATTTATTTTTCCCTATCAGTTATCATGAACTTTCTGAAATCTATCCATCTTATCCTTGGGTGTCCCTGGAATTGGGTTAAGAACTGCTTATTTGGAAGACCTTCTACAGTTATGAATGGATGAATGAAAAACATATTAAGTATTTACTGTGTGTCAATAAACAAGTAAGATAGTCCCTACCCTCAAGAGCTTACATTCTCACTGGGGAAAGACAACCCATAAAGGGTAGTTATAAAGTAGGGGTGCAGTGTGCACTATCATGTCCCCTCCTACTCTTCAGTGTCATTGCCTTCTCCTCCCTCATATGCTTTGTCAATGCCCACCCCTGTACCCTCTGGCTCATGTTATTCCCCCATCCTGTAATACCCTATTCTTCATCTATTCAAATACCACCTACCCTTCAAAGTCCAGGTAAAATCTCAACTCTGCACTTCCTCATCAATTACCATCTTGTCTGACTTTCTTGCTTTCCTTGCTACATGTGTTTCTTCTCTGGATTCCTACTGCACTTTGTAGATCTGAACTATCCTTACTTCAGGATGGTGTATGTGTGTCAAGTCAATAAACATTTACTAAGTTCTTGCTATGTGCCAGGCATTGTGTTCAGCATTGAAGTGTTATGAATACTGAGTATCTTCTTCTCCTCCTCTTCCTCTCCTTTCTTCTTCTTTCTTCCTCCTCCTTCTCTCTCTCCCCTTCTATCCCTTCTTTTTCTTCTTCCTCTCTCTCCCTCTTTCCCCTCCCCTCTCTCTCTCCCCCTCCCTCCCTCTCTCCCTCTCTTTCATTTGAGTAAATGGATTAAAACGTGCCCAGTTAGAGGATTTCTTCATGATGCATGAGGCTAGTAACTGGAATACAATAAAAGGGAAACCTTGCACCCTAGATGTTAGCTCCTATAGCAATTATTGTATCTGTCTTCAAGACTTGTAAAAGTTTCCCCATAAAAAGCTATCTCATGGGTAGCAGCTTGGTGTGATAGATAGAAAATTGGTCTCAGATCCTGGGTTCAGGTCCTGCCCCTGACATACCTTAACTCTGTGACCCTGGGTAAGCCACTTAGAACCTTCTAGTTCTAACCACAGAGAACCTTCTAGTTCTTTGGACAGCTCTCTAAGATTATAAATTGCAGAAATAGGGCTGCCCTAGATTGGTGGAAAAAGTTCCTCCCATGAGAGTTCTATATTCCAATGAAATCAGAGGTCTAGTTCCTGTCCCTGTGTCATGGAAAATGGTTAGTCTTGTGCTGCTTGAACCTGGAAGGTAGAATCAAGAATGATGGGTGGAAGTTGCCAAGAGGCATGTTTAGGTTTAATATAATGGAAAACTCCCTAACAATTGGAGCCATCTGAAAGTAGGATGGGTTGTCTCTGACTGGAATAGGTTCTCACTCATTGGAAAACTTTGCTTGAAGTCTGGATGACTACATTTCAGGTACATTAGAGTAAGAATTCTTATTCACAAATGGGTTGGGCCAGATGGCCTCTGAGGTCCCTTCTACCTCAGAGACTTCCTTAATTCTATGAAATTTTGCATAGTCACTGGACATCAAGAGCTGACCTTGTAAAGTCCACTCTTCCATGACTAGAAGGAGGAGGAGAAATTGATCATAAATAGGCCAGTGCAATGTATGTGATATTTCCAGTCTGTCAACAAAAGTAACAAGCATAGTTCCTGAAAAATAGTAGGTGCTTAAAACATTCTTGTTGACTGGTTAAAAGTAATATATCTTTATTCAAAGAAATTATGAGATTAGGCAAGTGCCTCCCAAAAAATTAAACATTCTAGGACTGCTTTTGACTGAAAATTTGGTTAATAGCCCCAAATGAAATCCAGTGCTAATTTTCTCTTTAAAATGGCCTTCTTTTAATTAGCTGGGGTTATTGAACAAGAGGCTGGAATAACACAGTAATTTTTAGGTCATACTGTGCAACTAATTGAATATAGGAAGAGATCAGCCCTTCCACATTAAGTTGCTAGAGAATTCAATAGTCCTTGGAATGATTAGAGATTCTGTTTAGTTATTCATTACTGGGTATAAGCTTAAACCTTAATATCTCTAAATTCCTAATTCACTAAAGATCTCATCATTGAACCAATTAGAAAACATAGCTTAAGCTATCCTGTAAGAGGTATTTGAAAATATGGAGGAACATGTAGGCCAGAATGTAGTAAAATGTGCTGGCTGTTGTTCATTTCTTAATTCTTCTAATCCAGAAAGAGCTGGACTCTATTTTGGTAACTGATTTTTCCACTGTGACCAGAGAGGGAAACCATTTAATTTAGGGATTTTTTAATGGGGTGGTCATCTTAGAACTGAAAACCAAGCATTCTGTGTATAATAAAATGCCCTGAAAGACAAATGACAGATAACTTGGAGAATTGTCCTTCCCAGGTGGCAGAGAGACATAGATATTGGGTATCTTGTGTTTGCATGACCCTGGGTAAAAATCACTTCACCTGTTAGTGCCTGGAACATCTGAGCTAAACTGCAGAGAAGTTGTTGATCTGCACTGGTTAAATGGGTTTCCTTTCAGAGAATTCACTTCACTGATGAGACCATAAGTCTGAACCAGAAAACACATACCAATAAGAATAAGTAAAACAATATGTTATAAAACTGAGTAGGGCTTCTGTTAAGCAGAGAATATCAGGTAGTCAGATGAGATCTAGGCATCCTAGGCAGGTGTACATAAACACTATGCTTTTAAAAAATCTGGTTTTGAAATTATATTTGTAATTTTATTTAGTCACCTTTCTTAGCTATCAGTAGGATTTTTTTGCACCTAGGGTGAATAATACACACTGAACCTGGGGTAGATGGCATGAAGCAAGCCTTCAGTCAAGGGAAGGTAGGACATCCCATGAGAAGAAACAGAAACCCTTCCATACCAGGGGGTGGAACTGAAATGTGCAAGGAGGAGTTCACCCCAATTTGATATCTGGTAGATTCCTATTTTAATTATTCTTACAAACTAGGTGTTAAACTTTGTTGCTTCTTTGTGACTAAAGGACTTAAGAGTGCTGTCATCACCTTCTAAATTTGGCACCCTCTAAATCTGGTGCCCTGACACAAAGCCCCAGTTGTAGTGCCCTAGTTACAACTCTGCATTGTACTTCCAAATTTTGCATTAAAAGACGATGTGCAACTTTAAGAGATGGGAAACCCACACAAGTAAAAAGTAAAAAATTAATTATGTATGCCCCAACACACACACACACAAATACCACACACACACACATAAACCCCTTGGTGGTTTTAACAGATAAAGAGCTGTTCTCTGAGACTTGAAGTCTTGGGATCAAGTTTTGATTCTGCCACATATTGATTGTGTGATCCTGAACATATCACTCAACCTTTTAGAACCCTGGGCAACTCTCTATGACTCTTAAGTTCACTGAGCTTCAGTAGTAGAAATTTCTCATTGGAAGTTTGTAGTTACCAGAAAAAAATTGTATACACATAGGTTGTATTCATTTCAACATATATGTGCTTGCATGTATGTATATGTGTGTATGCATGTAAGAAAACAAATCTAACCTCTCTTCCATGAGATGATGGACCTTGAAATTCTTGAAGACTGCTCTCAGGAGTGGACCAGGCAACAATACTAGACTCAATTTGTAAGACTTCCCACTTACATCCTAGTGAGCTATATACCCTAGCCATCTCTCTCTGTCTCTCTCTCACTTTCTAAATTTCTTTTTCTCCATCCATCCATTTCTACCTATCTACTATCTGTCTACCTGCTTGCCTGTCTATCTACCTTTCTATCTGTCTGGTTTTGAGGAGGGGTCTGCCTATCTTACCCAGGCTGGAAGTGCATGATCAGCGTAGGAAATCTGACATGTTTTGTTTTTTTACCTCTTTAGAGAACCTGGTGCCCCTACTGCTCCTAAGGACTCTCACATTCATTCTAGACTTTGTTTGGATATCTGGTTAGTTTAACTCTACTGAAGCTCATAACTTCTGAGCTCAAGTGATCTGCCAGCCTTATTTTCCTTGGTAACAGGGATTGTAGGCTTGTACCCCTATATCTGACTAGCTTACATTTCACTGGACAAGGTGGTGGTTGTATTGTAGCCTGGTTAAAGATAAGAGGACAAAAATAATTTCAGGAGAAAGAAGACACTAATTAATAACAAAGGGGTTCTGCAGAGAAGGTAGAACCTGAATAAATCCTCGAAGGAATATAAGGGTTCTGTAGGGATAACTTGAGGAGGGAGCATATTTCAGCCATGGTTGATAGCCTTTAAAAATTTACCGAAGTTAGAGATGTAATGACAGATTTGGATAACTACTAGTAATGGCTTCACTAGATTATAGATTGCATGGAATATAGCAACTTGGGACAAAACTAGAAATAGAGTCTGAATTCAGATGATTGAAGACCTGAAAAATCAGTCTGAGTTTGCATTTTTCCCTTGAGGCAATAGAGAGCTGGTAAAAAATGTTTGAGCAGGCGAGTGATATGGTCACAGTTGTGCCATAGGATCCTTATTTTGTTTGCTCTGCAGAGGATTAGTTAGAAATGAAAGAGAATGGGCGTTAGAAGACTAGTTAGGAAGTTGTGATAATCTAGGATGTGAAAGGTAATGGACATCTATGATGGTGATCATGAGAGTTGAGAAGACATGGATGCAAGAGATACTGCGGAGGCAGAATCAACAAGATTTGGTGACTGATGAAATATATAAGGGAGGAAGAGCAAAGAGTCTTGCAGAATGAAGGTTCTCCCTAGAAATGTTTGTTGAACATAATTGACTCAAAGCAGGTAAAAAATCACCCTGCCTCTTGTACCATTATTTCAGTGTTGAAGAAAAGAGGATTTTATGCTTTGGTTTGTGCTGGGTTGGCACTTTCTTGACTTTAGTTCAGTAACAAATGGGCCTCTAAGACAAGATTTAGTTGCTGCTTGTCTCCTGTGAGCCTTAATTCATATTACTCTACTCAATGCACTTTGTGAAATGGCAGAATAAGTTAACATAGCAGCTCCCCCAATTTGCCATTCCATCTCTTACCTAGATGCATTTACCAAACACAATTGGAACTAAAATGTATGTAAATCAGAAATGAGGGACTGTAAAACACGGAGCTCACCATTCACACTCAGCATGTCTTTAATGAAGCCAGACTTCAGTTATCTGCAGATATTACAAGAGTGCAGAGAAAGGTTGTAGAGACTGGAACACAGAAAAGAGGTGAGCTCCCATTGTCATGGTGATCTATGTTCTCAGACTCAGCTGTGTGGACTTGACCTGGAATGGTCCTAGGTGGTGACTTTACAAATGTGTAAACTGAAACTTGAAGCAGCTAAGTAAATTGTCCAACTTACTATAGGTAGCAAGTGGCAGATCCCAAGGATCAAAAGTAGATTTAGAACTCATCTTCCCTGACATCAAGTCTAGTGCTTTTTCCACTTTCTCTCTATTCTTAAATCTATAGTTTTTCTATTAACAGCATCCTTAATACTAATCTATTATGTCCAGTTAGGTTTGGTTTTTTATTGTTAGAACTAATTATATTCAGAAAATTTGATCTTTCAGAATGGTTTTTTGAGATTCCCAACCAATTTTGACTTAATTATTAAATTTTTAAAAGTAAATTAAAAAATAAGACCTTTGTCAGTAGTTAGAAGGATCTACTTTAAATGTTCAACCCATTCCCCCCTCCAAAAAAGCATTAACTCTGGAGTATGCTTGCCTCTAACAAAGTATTAACAAAAAGATAGGTCCAATCCATAGTTTTATACTTCAGTGGATCTATACCTTTAGCATTATGAGTGTTTCCCTTGTTGTGTAAATTGTCATTCATTCATACCTACCCATTGTGGGCGTCTCTTGGCCATGTTCTTTCATAAATTCTACATGGAGGGTCCAACCAGTATTGTGGGGATTCTTCCTCTAGAGCTCTTTGAAATTGGATGGCTATCAGTGGAACACTAAAGGTATTGATTGGTTCTTCTTTGTTCCTGCCATTATTGGCTCACCTCCTTTGTGGTCACAAGGCTCTTTGGTGAATAACTTTAGCTTACAGTTTCATTTATAAAACAGTGCCCAATGTGTCCATAAATTGTCTCTCTGTAAGACTAAAATAATGTAAAGGAATTTGGAGTGGTGAAGTCAACAGGGGGTTGTTGATAGAAATGCAAAATCACAAGTCTAGTCTTTCCTTTTTTTACCAACTGGGAAGAACCATACAGAAATCATCTAAGTCAAATTGAAGTTTTATTTTGTATTTCAAGATCTTCAAAGAGGAGAATTCTATATTACTTTGTTAACCATTTGAAAAATACTTTCACTCTCATCATTTTCATTGGGTTTTTTTTGAAAGACTGTTGGATCTGGAGCCGGAAGACTCTGGGTTTAAGGGCTATCTCTGCTGTTGGCTGTGAGAACCTCTTTGCATCTGTAAGAAACAATAATCTGTTTCAGGCAGGCTGAACTCAGGCCAATCCAGTGATTCAGATTCAGGATTGGAATGCAAAGTGATATGTACCATAATATGCAATAAAAACAATTTTATTCAGCATAAGATTAAAAAGGATGCAATTCCTTCTTGATAAAATAAAATGCAATTCCCTGCTATACTGTATGCCTCACAGTAGTGGGACCATTTCATGAGACAAGTGTCCTTGTAGGGCAGTGGAGATTCTGCTAAACCTCTGGAGCATTGACTCTGTCCATCCAGGTTAGATTTTTTATACCTTCAATCCAACCAATCCCCAAGGATGACCTATTTGTTTCCATAAAAGGAAATCACCACCTAAAGAAAATCTTCACCAACCTAAAGAAAATAATTTCTGTCCTTACACATGGATCAGAGTTTAGGGTCAGTACTATATAGGAGTATGAATACTGGTACAAACTGCTTCATGGGGTAGTTGTGAGAAAAGTTCTTCACACATCTTAAAATGCTATATAAATGTGAATTATTATTCTAACTACTGCTTATAGCTGTATGACTTTGGCAGATACAGAATCATAGAATTCCAGTATTGGAAAGGTCCTTGGTGGGCATTGGGTCCAATTCATACACTGAAAGAATCCCATCTCTAATCTGAAAGACTTTTGAAGGTACCAAATACCTGTGTGACCCTAGGCAAACTTCATTTACCTCATCTGTAAAATGGACTTGTTGGATTTGATGGCTTCCAGGGTCCCTTGCAGCTACCAAGCTAATATCTGAACTTCCCATTGCATGATCCAGTCTATTTCTTTTTGTTTAGTTCACAATAGAGAGGTAAAAATAGCTAGATTCTTTTTCTTGAATAATCTTAGCCTCTAGGTAGTTCATAGGATCATGGGTTTGGAGCCTCAGAGATTATTTAGTGCAGCTTCCTCATCTGACAGATGAGAAAACTAAGGGACAAAGAGGGGGATGACATGTACAAGGAATGAAAGATAATTTGGTTGATCCTGAGTCTTCTCTTCTTTGGCCAAACCCCTTCTGAGACTTCTTTCTATGTTAAATCAATGGGCATTATATCTAAAAAATGCAATAGGGATAAAATCTACATCCTTCCAAAGAAGATCAGAGGGAAAACAAGGATGTCCATTATTGGCACCATTAATTGATCCAGTTCTAGAAATGCTAGCTATAACAATAAGACAATAACATGTAATTGAGGGAGATAACTGTGCTTTAAAAAGTTGCTTCTTATTTGATCCTACTTCCTTTTGTATGGAAGGAATGGAAGAAATGAAGGAAAAGAAAGAAAAAATGGAAGAAAATGGAAGGAAAAAATGTAGGAAAGAGGGAGGGAGGGAGGAAGGAAGGAAGGAAGGAAGGATGAATGGATGGATGGATAGATAGGTATAGATTTACAGATGGAAAGGATTTCATAGTCATTTATTTTACTCAGATCTTTCAGTTCACATTTGAGGAAACTGGAGCCCAGAGAGGGATAGTGGTTTGCCCAGGATGATATGCACACTAAGGGGTAGAGCCAGAATTTGAACACGTTTTCTGGCTCCAAATCCTGTGCTCTCTCCACTGTACCACACCATGAGAAAGTCCATTTTAATGTTTATGGTAAAATTCTCAATGTGGTTGTCCAGAGCTCACTTTCATGGCCTTTGTTCAGCCCTGAAATAGAGCATTGGTAAAATAAAAATTTGTATACTGTTATAGCAAACATTTATGGGTTGAATGTTCAAACAAGCTGCAGTATGACGCGAGCAGTGTGATTGTTCTTGATGGATATATGAATGTACTTTGGCCAATGTTCATGTGTGGGTATGTGCATTTGGGGGGGGGGATTTTCTAATGTTCTTCCCATCTAAATATGTCCTCTAAGCTTCTTGTTTTTTAAAGTATGACAGATATGCAAGAGTGAAAGTTCATGAAAGTCTTCAGGGAAAGTTGGGTGGTTTCTTGTTAGGGATGGAAAGGTTCCTTAAAAAAAAATTGTAAAAGCAAAACCAGGCTGTGGAAAGGTGTAAATCATCCAGTTCATGGCCTGCTTTGGCTTGTTGAAATCTGTGTTTTTATCACAGCCTTTAAACTTCTCTTTCTCTTTTCTCCTCCTGGGTTAAGTAGAAGAATTTACAACTGACTACAAAGAAATTTGCAGTGGGAATGGGAAAGGGGGAGTATATAAAAATCACACTCTTATCTGCCAACTTATGTGTTGAATTGATTTTTTTTTCATTTTCTTTTTTGGAGCTGACTTATGAGTTCATTGATGTTGGGAACTCTTGGTAAAGAGATTCCCCCTAGCAAAGAAGGCCAGTTGGGCCTCTGCAAAATATAATCTGTTGTCTGGGCCCTCAAAGAGTTAAGCGACTTGCAAGGTCAGTAAGTTTCAGAAGCAGGACTTGAACCCAGGTCTTTTTAACTCTGAGGCTCTTTGTTCCCTCACCCACATTACTACTCTTTAGGACTGATGTTTTAGTCTTGATATGAGTCAGCATGAAGTGGTGGGTGGGATACTGAGATTGGAGTCAGGAAGATCTGGGTTCAAATTCTGCCTCTTCAGCTGACTGCTTTTGTGATTTGGGGCCAGTGACTTCACTTCTTTGGCCCTCAGCTTCATGATCTTTGAAACGAAATGGTAGAACTAAATGACTCCTCTGGTCCCTCCCAGCTCCAGACCTATGATCCTTTGACCTAATCATGTGGGGTTGGCTGAGTACGTGATCTTTCTGGCTTCAGGTTCCTTAACTGTAAAATGAGAGGTTTGGACTAGATGATTTTTAAGGTCCCTTCTCACTCTGAATTTATTAACATTTCAGCCTATGATGTCTGAGTCCCTTTAAAGCTCCAAATCTGTCTTCCAGAGGTTTCCTAGAGAAGAGAGTATATGCATTCACATAATGAATTCTTGCCCTCTTTTCCCTCAAGGATCACCTACACTGATCTTCCATGAAACCTTCCCTTCACCCTCCCTTACCCCAAAGTTCTCTTATCTTCTCAATTTTCCTTTGTATAAAACTTATGATAAACTCCCATCATCCTAACAGAATGAGTTCTTTGGAGTTAGGCACTGGCTAATTTTGTCTTAGAAGTGCACCAAGGGGAAGTGCAAAGACTGCTGAGTGCTTAGAGCATGTGCCTCCACTTCCTAGTGCTCTGGCAGCTCTCCATGGCTATAAGCTACAGGTAGAAGGATTTCCTCCTTGGCGAGTTCCGCAGCCTGGTCCTCATTTCCTATCCCTTGTTCTGAGAGTGGTGTTTGGCATGTCTGAGGGGGTGAAGGTGCACCACTGATTTCATTGGTGTAAGGAACTTCCAAACCATTGCAAGTCAACAGTTGCACCGCATCTTACGGTCTGAGAGTACCTGGTGCCAGAAGAGGTTAAGTGACTTGCCTAGAGTTATGTAGCCAGTATTTATCAGAAGCTAGACTTGAATCCATGGCAGCTAGGTGGTGCAGTGGATAGAGCTCTGGGCCTGGTATCATGAAGATCAGAGTTCAAATGCTACCCCAGACACTTGCTAGCTCTTTGACCCTGGGTAAGTCATTTAAACCTCTGTTTGCCTCAGTTTCCTCAACTATTAAAATGTGATAACAATAGCACTTCTCTTTCTGGGTTGTGATGAAGGTCAAATGAGATAATATTTGCAAAGCACTTTGCACAGTTAGTGGCACATAGTATGCATTTTATATGTTATTAGTGTCATTGTCATCATCATTAGCATCATCATTTCTGACCCTAATGCTCTATCTACTCCTTTACACTTTCTGCAACATACTTAGGTACTAAATAAATGTAGACTGAGTTGAATTGAAAAACATGATTTCACATGTATAACTGCTATCACATTGCTAGCCTTCTCTGTGGGTGGGGCAGTGGCCAGAGAAAAGGAGAGAATTCGGAACTCACGTTGTTTTTTGAAAAAAAGAATGTTAAAAATAAATAAATATTTTTTAGGATGTGAAGTTAAAAAAAAAGGTTCACCTATTAGTCTTCTGTAGGAAAGGACAGGGATATTCACTCCCTTTTCTGGTTCCCACTCTTGGAATGTATATGTTGATGCTTTTATCTAGATATTACCTTCCTCCTCTCTTTGGAACAGACAAACTTTCTAGTCTCTGCTGTCCATTCTGCTCTTATAGAGAGATTTCTTGGACTGAAGAAGTAATGGAGGCAGCAAGATGGCTTTCCAGCTCAGCCTCTTACCAGTAAGCAATTGTGATTGATAGGCTTCTGCCAAAGGGTGAAATCCCAGATAGAGTTTTATCCCCTTTATAAATCAATATCTTTCTCATTCATACAGCTCCTGAACCCCTAGTCAGTATTCAGATTTCCCAATGATTCTCTTTGTCTTCATACCAAAATCAATTATTCCTCCTCTTTTTTGCACCTCTCTATTCACAAATACTGAAGTGTAGAAACAAAAAGCAATTGTGATTGGTCATATTTTATTGTACTACCTCAAGATTAATATGTTAGTTAGGCAGCTAACTGGTTGGTACAATGGATAGAGCACTGGACCTGAAGTTCGGAAGACCTCGGTTCAAATTTAGTCTTAGGTACTTACTGTATAACCTCGGAAGGGTCTGATTTTGTCTTGCCTCAGATGCCTCATCTTTACAATAGGGACAATAGTAGCACCTACTTTGAGGTTATGTGAGGACCAAATGAAAAAAGTAAATGTGAAGCACTTTGTAAATCTTAAAGTGTTATATAAATGTTAGTATTATTATAGTTGAATCAGAAGTTATGAACAAACTTTGGATCAGATGTTTTCCATCTTGGGCAATGAGAGGGGGATAGGGAAAATAGAATATGTTACCATCCTTTACTAGAGAGGAAACTTCCAAAAGCCCTAGTTTCTTTCCACACACCCCTTCTTAGAGAACCAACAGCTCTTTGCCATTTTCCAAATTATCTTGTTCACAATCTCTCCTTATGTATCCTCAATGTCTGGTGAAGCTAAAAATGACCCTATCCCCCACTTCTGACATTCTGTACTCAGTTCAAACTCACACGTCCAACCTGCTTGGTCACCCATTCTCCCCTTCTCCCGGGCAGGGGGAGGGGAGCAACAATGTTCTTTTGAAGCTCACAGCCCCTCTTCCTTCCAAAGGCCATGAGAAGTCTAAGGATCCCATTTGTCTATGCCCCAGGGGCTCCATGACCTATGAGAATTCCCATTGATATAGCCCTTGAAGTTTTTACAAGGGGTTTTTGTACATTATCTCATCGATTCTCCCAGGAGCACTGTGAGATAAGTGCTCTTATTATTTCCTTTTTACGGATGAAGAAACTTCAACTCAGAGAGGTCACAGATATCCGTGTCTGAGGTCATGACTGAACCACTTCAGGTATAGCACTGTATCCAGATGCCACAGCCTCTCGACAGCGAAGGTGCTCTTTGATTCAGTGGGATATTATAAAGTGCTTAGCACAATGCTTGGCACATAGTGAGTGCTGGGTAAATGCTTCTTCCCTCTCCACTCCCCCCTCCATTTTGGAAGCAGTGTAATTAAGTTCTTCTTGCGGATGGGTTGGTGATGTTTGAAGCTACTCTGCCATTGAAGAAATCAGTAATGATATGACCCACTCAACTCTTTTTGTAGATTCTCCATGGTAGCAGTCCCTAGGTAGAGACTCCTCATCTGGGCACAGAAGAGATCTTCCCTAGTGTTAAATAGGGGGAAACAGTGGTTACCAATTAAATGTGGTTGGTACCAGATGATTGGCAGAGGGGACACCAATGGAATCTCTCTGTAAAATTCTGACATTTCTTTTTTGCTTCCATTAATCAATATTTTTTTTAAGTGCCTACCACAGTAGACTCTTTGCTGAACACTGGAAATACAAAGGCAAAAGACAATCCCAGCTCTCAAAGAGCTCGCTGTCTAATGGGGAAGAAAACACATGTAAACACTTACGTTGTTTAGTCATTCCAGTTGTGTCTGACTCTTCATGACTCCATGGTCTTATGTGGATGGGGTTTTCTTGGCAGAGATATTAGAGCGCTTTGCCATTTCCTTCTCCAGTGGCAAACAGAGGTTAAGTGATTTGCCCAAAGTCATGTAGCTAGGAAGTTTCTGAGGTTAGATTTTAACTCAGGTCTTCCTGACTCCAAGCCCAGTGTCCCATGTACTGTGCCACCTAGTTGTCCCTGTGTACAAAAGCACTATAGACCAGTAAAATAAAAAATCAACAGAGGGAGAGTGCCAGAATTAAGGAAGATTGGGAAAAACTTGTGGTAGAAGGTGGGATATTAGCTGAGACTTGAGGGAGGGAAGTCATAGGATCTAGGAAGTAGAAATGAATAGAGAAGTTTCTGGGTATGTGGGACAGCCTGTGAAAGGGAATTTGGAGATAAAGTTAGGAACAGTAAAGAGATTGGTGTCACTAGATTGCAGGATTTGAGGGGAGAGGTAAGGTATAAGAAGACCAAATAGGCAGAGGGAGGCAGGTTATAAAGGGTTTGAATGCCAGAGGCTTTTAAATTTTTTTCTGGAGGTAGTAGCTACTGGAGTTCTTGAATGGTAGAGGTGAGGGATGGGGAAGGAGAACAGGGTGACATGGCCATGGAAGGCCACTTTCATAGCTGAGTGGAAGATTAACCATTGTGTCTATAGTATTATTCAACATGAGAAGTTAATTTAGTACATTCTCTTTTCTCCAAAGTGCTCCAATTAGTCATGAGAACTGATGAGTACCAGAGAATGAACTTTTATGGAACAAATTAATGACTGGAAAGTCTCATAGTCATAAGGAAAGGTTTTAGGTGGTGGGGAGTGGAGAGAAGACTTATCACATGGAAAAAGTCAGCTGGAACATATTGTGATCTCTACATAGCATGGAATAGGAAAGCAGCTTAGTAGATTGCAGGTCTGAAAACCTGGATTCATATCTCAGTTCTACTGTATATGGATAAGTCACTAACTCTGTCTGAGCCTCAGTTTCTTTATCTGTAAAAGGAGTTGGTTGGACTAGGTAACCTCTGAAAGTCTCTTCTGGCTCTAAAACTATGAACCCATAATGATTCTGTTCCACAGCAGGCATTAAGTGGTGGTAGGTTCTGTGGTATACTCTGGGAATACAAAGATAATAACAAAATAATTCCTAACTTCAAGGAGCTTCCATTCTTCTGGGAGTTGGTGAGCAAGACCAAGAATGGCATGTAAAACAAATTTTGGGGGGACTTAGCCTGCAATTTCATCAAGGAGAGGAAGCTCCCAGTGAGGAAACACCTTCTATCAATATAGATTGGCATCTGCTCTTCAACTTAGTCTTAGAGTGTTTAGGGGACACCTGAAAAGTGAAGTGACTTACCCACATAGGGCATCTGTGGTATACCCACTATCTTCTTGTACTCTATTGACTTTCAAAATTAATTCCAGGTAATTTCCGGTAGTGGGCTATAAGGAGCACTGAGTAAAGAAATCCAAAAAAGGCCATTAAGAAATTATGAATTTTAAGGATTCAAGAGATATGGAAAAGATTTATATGAACAGATGCAGACCTAGAGCCACAACTTACAACTGACTTTGACAGTGGAAAGGAAAATCACACTGAAAGATATTGGAATCCTAACCAATGGGGATTTGAGGGGACTGTCAATAAAGCGTACCTCTAGAGACCAGGCTTGACTGAGGTAAATACCATCAGCTATGGCCAACATGGTGCTGTGGAGAGAGTGCTGGACTCAGAGTGAGGAAGACCTGAGTTCAGATTCTGCCTCAGATATGTATTAGCTGGTTGACCTTGGACAAATCACTCAACCTCTGTCTGCCTCAGTTTCTTCAACTCTAAAATGAGGATAATAATAAATACCTCCATTTTGTTGTGATAACCAAATGAGATAATATTTGTAAAATGTTTAGTGTGGTGTCTGGTGTATAGTAGTCATTTAATAAATACTTCTCTTCTCCTTCCTTTAAATCTACTTTTTTTTTCTACAAGGGGTTGTCTACTCAGGGAGAGGAATTCAGAGGGGAATTACTGGCAAATGAGAGCCATGTTAAAACTAAGATCATCAATAAAACATTTTTTAAAATGAAACAATTAGAGCTTATCTCAGTATGTGAGGTGAGACAGATACATGACTTAAATATAAAAGGTCACAGCATAAACCAATTAAAGAAGCAAGGAAGAAATTATTTTTCAGATCTAGGAATAGGGGAAGAATTCATGATCAAAGGAACAATAGAAAGGATTTCATAAAATAAAATGGGCAGTTTTGATTACACTGAATTGAAAAAGTTTTATATTAATAAAACCAATAAAAAATAAAAGTGAGTGAATTGAATATAAAGTGAATTTAGTCTCCCTTTTGCCCCTCCTCAAATGTAGGCATTTTTTAAAATCTCAAGTAAATCCTAATTTAGTTGAGGTTTTTGCTTTTGTTTTTTAAAAAGAAACAATGTACTAAAGATACCTTTCCCCCCTTAGTGAAAGATTTATTTGTGACCTCTTTGTGAGATTTGGCATGCTACTGGTGATTAAAAGTATGCTAATTGAAAATGATGTCCTTCCAGATGACCACTGGAATTAACCTTCATTAATTACAAGTCCTTCTGGCAGTGATTTATTCGTTAAGCTTTTCACTTTACATAAGACTGGCTCCAACAGAAAATGCAATATAGGATGTTCTAGGAGGAATTTTCCAGAGGCTTTTCGCATACCACCCAAAGAAACCATCAGAGCAGAGGAATGCCACAGGAATTCCCTAACTTCTGAACTCCTAGTGCACGGAAAACTTCAGTCAGTTCACTCTTAGGAGAGTGAGAGAGATCAAGAACCTTGTCAGTTAGTCCTCAGTACCAGGTTGCACCAGAGCTTTGGGAATTCTAAATATGAGACTGACTTGTGAGGTCATACATCTTGCTGCGTACTCATTCCTTATTCATTTTAAGAATATTTATTGCTATCTGTTGTGCTCCCACCCCTAGGTCCATTAACATGGTGGTAGTGGTAGTAGTAATGGTAGTAGTTGTAGTGATGGTGGTGGTCGTCGTAGTTGTAGTGTTAGTGGTGTACTAGTAGTAGTAGTAGTAAAGTTAGTAGCAGTGGTAGTGTTAGTGTTAGTAGTGGTGTGGTTGTAGTAGTTGTATCAGTAGCAGCAACAGGAGCAGCTAACATTTATATAACTCTTTAAGGTTTGCATAGGAATTTGCATATACCTGATTTGATTCTTGCAACAATCCTGAAAGATAGGTGCCATTATTATCTCCATTTTTTAGATAAGGAAATTGAAACTCAGAGTGGTTAAGTGGCTTGCTCAGAGTCCCATCACAAGAAAATGTCTGAAACAGATCAGGTCTTTCTGAATTTCAAGTCTGGTCCCCTACGAACTCTGCTGCCTAGTGAAATTATGAAAATAGATGTTCTGGTCCCTTGATTGAGTAGATCTCTGTGTTTGAAAGGACTTTAAGGGACAGTTAGTCCGACTCCCTCACATTACAGATGAAGGAACAGAGGACAAGAAAGATGAAGTGATTTTTCCAAAATCACATAATTAATGATGGTGTTGGAATGTGAATCCTGGTCTCTTGACTCCAAGGCTAATACTTTTTTCCAATATGCCGTGCAAAATACCCATGTATGTCATCTAAAATACTACTTGTGCATGAGAGAATTATGATATAGTGGTAACAGCACAGTAACAGCATTGTCAAGGGTCAAGGGTTTGAATCCCAACTCTACTAATTATTACCTTTATGAGATGTCACTGAGCCTCTTCGGACCTCAGTTTCCTCATATGTTAAATGAGGGCTTGGATTAGATTTTCTCTAAGATTTCTTTCAGTCCTAATTCTTTGTCCCACCCCCTAAATTGAAGGTTCTATCCTGGCCTGCCTTGTTTTCTCTTTCTTGATGAACTCATCTACACCTCATTGATTAATTTGTAACTTCTATAGTTTGTACATTACTATACAGCTGAGGCAGTCAGGTAATCAATGGGTAAAACTCTGGGCCTGGAGTCAGGAATACCAGAGTTCAGATGCAGCCTCAGACACTTACTAGCTGTGTGACCCTGGGAAAGTCACTTAACCTCTGTTGGCCTTTATTCTCTGGAGAAGGAAATGGCAAACGACAAATATTTTTTGCAGAGAAAACCC
This sequence comes from Petaurus breviceps papuanus, assembly GCF_028583685.1. Lineage (NCBI taxonomy): Eukaryota > Metazoa > Chordata > Mammalia > Diprotodontia > Petauridae > Petaurus > Petaurus breviceps. Next base: position 21,711,120 of record NW_027185889.1, read on the forward strand.
TATGGACAGTAATGGAGTGTGACATCCCATGTAGTTTTGAACAATCAGACACAACGACTGAAAAGTAGCAAGAACAATACAGTTTACTGCTAGATTTATGGATCTGGCCCTCCTTTGTCTCCTGAGCTCCAGACCTTCATCAAACCCAAATGTCCAAAATGAAGGTCAGTATCTCCCCCCACCCCCAGCCTTCTCCTCTTTGAAACTTCCTTATTCCTATTGAAGACAACCATCATCCTTCTAGTCATCCAGGTTTGGAACCTAGGAGTTATTATTCTCAGCTCTTTACTCTAACTTAATATGTCAAATATCTATATCTATCTGGCCATACATGGCCAGATATGGCCATATCTAATGGACTCTACTTCTGTGCCATGTCTCACATCCATTCCTTTCTCTTCATTCCCATGGACACCATCATAGCATGATCACCACCTCCTGCCCAGACTTTTGCAATGGTTTCTTCATTGGATTCCCTGTCTCATGTCTTTGTCCTAATACTTCTGCATAGTTGTCAAATAAGGGGTGAGTTTGACCATGTCACTCACCTGCTCAAGAATTTTCAGTAGCTCCCTTTTATCACTGAGGATAAAATAATTTCCTTTATTTTATTTTACTTCTTTTTGGGCTTCTGGCCTATTGCACATTAATCTCCCTACATTTTGTTCCAGTAGACTGACTCAGTGGGAGTTCCCTGAACATATTATTCTGACTTTTGCTTTCCTGCCTTTCACAGGCTGTCCACCAGGCTTGGAATATCCTCCCTATCAGAATCCCAAGATTGCTTCACGATTGTCTCTGCTACCACCTCCTATGTGAGATTTCTCTAATCCCTCTTCTTCTTCCACTTATCAGTGCCCTCTGCCTACAAACTACCTTCTATGTACTAAATATATATGTTTGTATATAAATGTGAATGTGTATAGAATATATACACATAACATACATATATGTGGTTGTGTTGTTCGTGCATGTTTCCTTCTTGAGCTATTTTATGTCTGTCTTTCTGTTCCCTGGTATTTAATGCAGTACTTGGCACATAGTAGGTGCTTAATAAATTCCCGTTGCCTGAATGTGTGACCCATATTCCTATAATCTTTTTCTGGGTAGTAGTATAATTTATTTAAGGTGATGTTAACCATCACAGAATGGTTATTGGTACATGGTAATATTGTACTAGACACTGTATAAAGTATATATATAAACCAAAGATAGGGAGACTACTTTGGACAAATATATTTTCATCACTTCCCCTGTACATCCTCTTCTTTCTACTCATACAGTCACCTCCCTGGTTCAGGCTCTCATTATCTATACTATTGCAGTGGCCTTTTGGGTAGTCTCCTTTCCTCATCTCTTCCCATTCCAGTCCATTCTACATGGATATGTCACCGTAATTTACCTAAGGCATAGGTCTGATTATTTCCTGTTCAAAAGACTCCAGTGGTTCACTTTTACCTCTAGAATCAAGTATAAAGTCCTCTCTTTGGAATTTAAGGCTCTTGATAAAGTAGCACCTTCTTAATTTTCCATTCTACTCATTTTACCCTTCCTCCTTTTCCTCTCTTTCCTCTTCTTCCTTCTTTTACTCCTCTTTTTCCTGTCTCCCATGTCCCTCCTATCTTTCTCTATCTTCTCTCCTTGCATTTCCCCACCCTTCCCACTTCTTCATGCTTTCCTTCCTTTTTTCCAAGGAGCCAACCATCATAATTAGAAGATCTAAGCTCTGCTGCTTACCACTTGTCTGACCTAAGGCAAATCACTTTGACTTGGCTAGGTGATTGAACTAGTTGCCTTTGAAGATCCCTTCCTTTCATACCTACCATGTTTATGACATAGTAGTAGGTGTTAAGAGACATGCAGTGTGGAAGGGGAAGCAAATAAACATTTATATAGTGCCTACAATGTAGCAGAAAATATAGCTTTGTGCAAAGCACTTTACAAATATTATTTCAACAACTTTGTGAGGTAGGTGCTGTTATTATCTCCATTTTATAGTTAAGGAAATTGAGGAAGACAAAGGTTAAGCCACTTGCCCAGGGCCACATAGCTATTAAGTGTATGAGACTGGATTTCAACTCTAGCCTTCTTGACTCCTATTCCAGTACTCTCTCCACAGCACCACTTAGCTGTCCCAATATGCAGAGAAAAATAAGGCACAATTCCTGCCCTCAAGGAATCTCCAATCTAGTACTATCTGCTGGCTCTTTTCTCCCGTGGGGATCATTATAGTGGGGAAGAGAAAAACATACACCCCCATCTGAGAGCTTCTGGATCCCCTTCCCTTGGTTAGACCTGGGAGGGTTTCTCAGGGCTCTGCTGGCAGCTGAGCCTGAGTACAAGATTTTCCAGCAGGCTTGGCTGCTGTGACTGTACATTTTCCATGGTTTGGCTTTCATTTATTTTGGACGATTATCACACTTTTGAAAGGCCACCTACTAAGCACTTTGGAGTAATTATCTCCAGTCGGTGACCTTTAGGGCATCAGCATTAGGAGACTGGTGAAGTCTACAGCTCTGGGCCCCTGCTGAATCCCAGAGAGAAATCTCAATTTTGAATAGACTTTAAAAAGGACCATATTGTAACCATTTGCATTAGATCCCACACTTTTCTGGATTACTGTTTTCCTCCCACATCTCTTGTAATTGAGGATCACTCATCCTGGCTTTAAAATTAATTGTGAGAGGGGGGAGGTGGAAGGGGGGAAGGAAGGGGAGAGACTAAACCTGCAAATGTAAATTATCTGAATGTTTAAACGACAAGCTTCAAATCCAGATCTACAGTATAAGAGGATTATGCTTAATCTATAGGGAAAAAGAAAGTTTCTGACTTAACTGGGACAAAATATTCATTTCTCTTTTTGCTTTTTTAAAATTGAAGTTTTTTTTTTTTCAGTTAATGGGCATTTGTTTTCTCTACTGCCTAGCCCTCCTCTCATTGAACAAAAGAAAAAAAATATTTTTAAGACTTTCTCTCTGTAAACATATTATATGTGGTTCAAAGGACCATAACTCTGGAGCCAACAGGCAGCTCAGAAACCTTTCATTTTTCAGATAAGGAAACGGGGGGGGGGGAGGGGGGAGCGGCAAACATCCAAAGCAGGGTTTGAATCCAGGGCCTTTTGACTCCCAACAAGTGTTCTTTCCTTTGTGCCAGGTTCTTTCCCCCAGATGTCTGTCCCACTAATGATCAGGGTCAGAAAACTATCTCTTTCATTCATTTATTTCAAGGAAGTTTTTGCTACAAGAGAGTCAGTGCTGCACCTGGAATTTGGAAAATCTTTGTTCAAAAGAAGAAAAGAATCTTAACTAGAAATGGTGGCTATTCCCGGCATGGGAGGAGGGAGATGGCTTGCTGTCAGTCAGTCAGGCAGGCAAGCATTTGTTAAGTGCTCACCATGTGTTGGGCAGTGCGCTAGGCAGTGGGGACCCAGGACCAAGATGAAACACCAGTTAGACAGTCTGGAAAAATAGGGAAATGGTTACTTAATAGTTTAGTTTGGCTACAATGGAGCCAATGTGTAGGAGACGTCAGTGAAATAATGTTGGAAAGGTATATCACAGCCTGACAAGAGAAGACCTTGGCTGCCAGGATACAGAGTTTGCCTTTTCTCTATTTTCTTCTGCCTTTTGCATTCAGTATCACGTCCTTAAAAATATTTCTCTTCATATTTGCACTTCACTTCATATTCTCTGTCTCTGTCTTTCTGTCTCTCCCCCTTTTCCTTCTCCTCCTCCCTCCCCTCTCTCTCCCTTTTTCTTAGAAACAAACATTGAATTATGGAGTTCTGGTCAGATTATCTCTTCATCATCTCTCCTAATCTTTATTGATATTGATAAATATTTGTGTCTTATAGTCATTAGAGGGTGCATGATGTGTTAGAAAGAAAGCTGGGCCTAAAGTCTGCCAAGTTCTGGTTTCAAATTCTACCTCTCTTACTGAGGTGAAGCTACTGTTGGGGAGATGGGGCTCTGTCCAAGGGCATTGAAATTTAGATGGTACTGAAAGAGTTTTCAGTCCTTCAGCAGGATAAAAACAATTGAACTTAGTACACTGAATGGAGGAGCAGTTAGTGAAAATAGAGAAGTATCATAGGTCCATGCCTAACTGCTTCTTTCCTCTAGTAGTGCCCTCTCATAGAAATCCTACATGGCCTAGCCTACCTGGCCATTGTCTCTCCTGGGCAGTAGTTTTTCCATTAGTAGCCTCATAATGTATCCCAGGATTTCTATGAGGGGAGACTTTCCCCTCAATTTTTGAGGTGGTTTTGTTTAATTTGTCTTGACTGTTCTCTGATACTTATCAGTTGTGTGACCATGGTTGAATCTCATAATATCTCTGAGCCTCAGTTTCATTTTTTATAAAATGGGAATAATATCAATAATAGTTAATTCACAAGTTTGTGTGTGTGAGAGGATCATGAGAGACCCTGTGGAAGGAACTTTGTTAACAATAAATTATAATAGAAATTACTAGTTGATATTGTTATGAAAAATAGCTTACATTTTCCCCCCTTCTCTTAAGAGAAGTCTTGTAAAATTAAGTTAAATTCAAGTAATGATATGGAAAATCCATCAAGATGACTTTTCTGGACACTATAAGGAAATCACTTTTTATATTTAGGAGTGATTTACCAAAAGCGCTATTCATCTAAATTAATTTTTTAGCTTTAAAGAATATACTTAATTTTTTTTATGTTGTCCATTTTCTGCAGTAGATGAAGTTGATTTAATTATCCTGTAATCTGAGATGTTGGTGCTTTTTTTTAAGCTTGTGCCTGCTATATTTGCATAATGGTTACAATGAAAAGACTCTTACTCATTCAGTTCCAATAGATGACCTTCTAAGGTTAATTCAAAGCTCTAATGAGTAGTCCTGCTGCCCTCTCTTCAGTTGGATCTGAGAGCAATGGTAGTCAGTTCTCAAGGCCTGGCGTTACCCAGGTAACATGAGAACATTAGAATTCTTTCTGCTTTTGTAAGGGTCATGGGACTCACCCCCCAAATCTGAGGATGAGAGAGCATTTTGCATAGAATATTCAAGTTTCTGTTGTGTGAAACTAAGTTCATGAGAACCATGGCACTTCCTTGGGGATTAGTCACTTGTCTCGCATAGGGACATGCTACAAGAAGTGAAACCAACCTTTTAAGTGTTCCGTTTATTATAATCGTCTTTGATGCAAGGAGTTGTTATGGTCTGCTACAGTGACTTATTATAGTGGCGAGTTAGCTACTTCCCTGAAGGCTGGACTTCCATTTAAAGCATTAGCATTTGGCTTTACCTTCCCTAGGAAGAAAAAAGAAAAGGTCAGCTTTCAGAGGAATGTAAATGGTAACAAAATATTCAAATGCAATTCAAGTTGGAGGTAAAAGCCGGAGCTAAAATTAAAAACACCTTTTAAGTATGGGGAGTAGGGAATAAAGTGTTCAGGGGACAGCTGGACCTTTCTTTCAGTTTCCACCATGCACTAGTGCCTACCAAAAAAGGAGTAAAAAAATTATTAAGTCTTCCCAGGGATGGATGAAAGAAAATGAAACTTCAAGGTCTGAAACTTTTGTTCTGCATTACATGCATGTACACACACACACACACATACACATATATACAAACACTCTCACAAACACAATTGATTAAGACTAGGAGTCCGGTTCTATGACTTTGGAAAAGTTTTTCTCAGCCTAAATTATTAACCTCTTAAACCAGAATGGTGTTTTTGACTGACCTCACCAGGGATAATGATATGAAAAAGACTAAATATACTAGCTTTGAACTCAGACCACCTGAATTCAAATCCCATCTTTGATGCATACCAATGTGACCTCACACAAGTAACTTTACCTTCCTATGTAACCTCAGTTTCCTCATCTGTAAAATGAAAAGGGCCTCTAAGGAATTGAGTTAAATGTATAAAAGTACAATATGAACAGGCAGTTTTCAGAGGAAGAAAATTAAAGCTATCTGTAGTCATATGAAAAATGTTCTATATCACTATTGATTAGAGAAATGCAAATCAAAACAACTCTGAGGTACCACCTCCCACCTATCAGAATGGCTAACATGACAAAACAGGAAAATGATAAATGCTGGAGAAGATGTGGGAAAATCAGAACAGTAACATATTGTTCATGTTGTGAACTTATCCAGCCATTCTGGAGAGCTTTTTGGAACTATGCCCAAAGGGCTATAAAAGTGTGCATACCCTTTGACCCAGCAATACCACTTTTAGGGCTGTATCCCAAACAGATCATACCAATGGAAAAGGACCCATGTGTACAAAAATATTTATAGCAGGTATTTTTGTGGTGGCCAAGAATTGGAAAGTGCGGGAATGCCCATCGGCTGGGGAATATCTGAACAAGTTGTGGCATATAAATTTAATGGAATACTATTGTGCTATAAGATATGATGAGCAGGTAGACTTCAGAAAAACCTGGAATGACTTGAATGAACTGATGCTGAGTGAAGTGAGCAGAACCAGGAGAACATTGTACATAGTAACAGCCACATTGTTCAATGATTAATTTTAATAGACTTATCTCTTCTTAGCAATGCAAGGATCTTAGAAAACTCCAGAGGACTCATGATGGAAAATGCTGTCCATCTCCAGAAAAGGAACTATGGAGTCTGGATGCAGATCGAAGTATATTATTTGTTTTCTCTCTCTCTCTCTCTCTCTCTCTCTCTCTCTCTCTCTCTCCCTCTCTCCCTCTCTTCCTCTCTCCCTCTCTCCCTCTCCCTCCCTTCCCCCTCCATCCCTTCCTCCCTCCGTTTATTCCCTCTCGTGGTTTCTCCCATTGGTTCTAATTTTTTTTTTACAACATGACTAATGTGTAAATAGGTTCAATAGGAATGTATATGTAGAGTCTCTATAAAATTATATTCCATCTTGAGTGGGGGGAGAGGGGAGAGATGGGGAGAAAATTTGGAACTCAAAATCTTATGGAAGTGAATGTTGAAAACAAGAAATAAATTTTAAAAAAATAAAAGGACCTCTAAGGGCCCTCTCTGGGCATCAGTTTCCTCATCTGTAAAATGAAGTGACTGGACTAGATGGTCTCCAAGGACACTTCTAGCTCTAGGTCTATGACCTTAAGTAAGCTAGAATACCAAGAAAATAGGACACCAATAAGATTTTAGGGTCCTTTTCAAGTTTGGTTTCTTGAAGGGATAGTATAAGAAACATGAAAAAGTTGCTGAATGGTTTGAGAGTGTGTGGAGATATATTGTTGTTTCTTTTAAAAAATGACAAAATTAACAACCACTCTTGTCAGGGAAGTGGCAGGGTTAGGAAGCCGGCTCAGGCTGACTGTACATTGCAAGCAAAGGGATGGATGCACTGCCTCCCACCTAACTCTGCTCTCAGTTCCTTGGTCAGTTGTCAGGCCGACACAGCTCAGGGTGTGCGGATTGGCTGCAGGCTGTGGCTCATCTGGAATACTGATGTTGTTTCCCGCTGCCCCTTTGCGCTTGCATAGCACTCCCTGTCACCTCCTTTCCTCCAGTCTCTCCACTCTGGATCCCCCCATCTGAACTGATCCTTGCAACTCCCGGCAAGGAGGGAAGTCCCTGATTTGGGGGAGGATGTCCGGCAGTGGCACACAGCGGGAGAGGGGGAGGTCTGAGCAGCCTTAGTGACTGAAGAAATGCACCAGTCTGCTGTAACTCTGGCTCTTTATGTAGGAGTCCTGCTCGAGACTTCTTAAGCTCTCCCAGCACAAACAGCTGCATGCATTGCTGAAGGAAGGCTGTGAAGGAGAGAGGGCTTCTGTCTGGTGGTTGCAGGGGGTTCCCCGCTGTCTGCCTGTTCTTGGCCAGCCCTGTTCCAAGGAGGTCCTGCTGGATTTCTTGCTGTTGAAAATCTCCCCAAAGGATCCCTGGTCTCCTTCCCTTGAACACTTTCTATTTTTATGGTAAGTGTGATCAGAGCTTGTCTGCTGCAACGCCGGGGATGCTTTCTTTGCCTAGTTTAGGAGCTTAGTGACCTTCCTTCTGTGCCTCCCTTGGGTCAAATAGACCGCTGTCTGTGGTGCTGAAAAAACACCCGGGGCCATTGACCTTCTTTTGCTTTTCTCTCCTTATCTTGAGCCCTTTTGCAAGGATGGGAACATAAGTGCTGTGGCTTTGTCCTTGAAACAGGAACCATGGAAATATGCTCACAGTTGTAAACTGCAGCAGTGTGCTAGGTGGAGAGAGTATCTGGAGGAACTGAAAAACAAACAGGGTGGGGGGAGATATTAAGTCCCTAAAGCTTTGAGGGAGCCTATAAGGACCTCAAGGGACCAACCACAGTTTATGTGCAGCCATATAGAAAACTATTTCATCCCGTTATGGGGGGGGGGGACTTTTGCACATGTGTGTCTCATTCCAGTGTCGGTGCCTGTTTATGAAGGACCCAGCTGTATATGTGTCCAGGATACCTACATTGTTTCTTAGAGGTTTGCAACTTAGGCAGGAAAAATGCGTAGTGAGATGAGTGAGCCTTAACTGGGGGGTTGGGGAGGTGTTGCTGTATGACCTCATTGGTACTTTCTACTTCTAATTCTTAGGGTGTCCTTTTGGAGGGGAGGGGCAAGAAATGTTTTTAGGGGTGGAAAAAATAACCTCTTTGTGTTAACATCATCCTATTCTAAGACCCTTTTGGTGTTATTTGAATGATTTTGACTTCCCCATAGATAATACACAGCCTACGTAACAACATTCGTATTGCAACCCTCTTTCAACTAAACCATGAGCCGGGAAGGGTTAAACAAAAGAGGGGATGCTGGCATCTCTAAAGAGAGTAAGCACTTTAAAATACAGATGGTTACCCTTTCCCATTACTATCTTATCTGTGCATATATGAAGGAGCTAAACATAAACTGCATTAAGAGAGCCCCAGGTGGGTTAGCTGCTCACTCTCCCTGCTCTAAGTCCCCATTATGTTACTCTAGGAATTATACTGTACCACTTTTCCATCATCCCCAAAGGCTCACTGCAGGGTTATGCTATAGCACTTCAGTTCTGACTACATCACAAGCTGGCTGGAGCCTACAGAGAGCAAGAAAATGTGGAGTTCTCATCCTAGGGAGCCAGGGTATTGCAGGAAATGCTGTGCGGGGGTGAGAATGTGCTTGCTGCAGTACCTGCAAAAGGGATCTGTGCCTAGGATGGAGCTCTTTCCTCTGGATTGTGATAGTTACTTTTCCAGCTTGGACTGGAACCTCATCAGCTAATTTGAATTTGTGGGGTGAATTATGTCATTGGAAAATAAAAGTAATTTAACTGGTCATTGGCAGGGTGTTTTATTCTTATGCTTTGTCGAGAAATATAGAAGCCAGTAAATGCAGTATGATTTTTTTTCCCTTTTCCCTTTACTCCCCCTGCTGATTGGCAGATCAGTGCACTAAAGTTGTTGAAATAGTGTGTTCTCTTTCTCTTCCACTTGGCTTTTAAAATGCTTGACTAGGTAGGCAGTTCTCTTAATGCAGTAGTGGAAGAGCTGAGCTTGTTTACTTTATGAGAACTTACGCATGTCCTAAATGCATTTCTTCTTTTTCTGTGCAAGAGAAGGCTCTAAAAGTATTTTTTGACCCATTGGGCTGAAAACTTACTTTTAGATAAACACCAAGAATTAATTAGGTAATGACTGGCCAAGAAGAGGATATAACTACCAAATGGGTAGCTAGAGAGAGTATCAGGACTCCTGGATACTGAAGCCTCCCAGTACCTTTGAATAGAGTTGAGATAGTTTTCACATTGCCTGGAGAAGCCATTCTGCTCTCTACTCTCTATTGTCTTCATGGAATTATGGTCTGAAGTTTTTGCATGGTCAGTCACTACAATAGAGATTGACAGAAACATCTTCCCTTACTATGAAGTAAAATCCAGTGTTTATTGAGTGTATAAATAATTAGGACCTTTTGAAATACACAGAGAAATATATTTGGATTTTTTTCTCTAGCTGAAAGGGTAGCATGAAGTGCCAGACAGTGTGATACATTAGATATACCCACTCTACAGTTAGAAGACCCTGATTGTCATCCCTCCTCTTATTTGTACAACCTGTGTGATCTCAGACAAGTCAGTTCTCCTTCTTGGATCTGAGTATCCTCCTCTGCAAAACTCTAGATCGAGGATCCTCAAATTAAGGCATTTGTTCCTGAAGAAAAGGGTTAACATTAGTCTGGATGTCAGGAAAATGGGTTCCTCATTTCCTCCTGCAGACAATTTGTAACACACAAAGAATATGGTTCATTTTAATGTGATAATCTTAACTCAGGGTAGGGAGTATAGAGGAGATCTAATCAACAATACTTTGCTAGAGAAATTGATAAGATCATAGGACTTCTATCCAGAGATAGAAGATTCCAAGATCTTTTTACTTGACTGGACTAAGTATTTTCCCTTGGAATTTAAAAATCAATCCTATTATGTACACAATATAGCTTCTACATATATGTTTCTCTTCTTTCCTATTTAAAGATCATATAGTATTCTACTTTTTCTTTTTCATTTATAAGCACTCTTACAATGGTACAGGCTGTGAAGGCATACCTATTTCCAGCACACTAAGGTTAATTTAAAGGATCAACTTCTTCCAGAGGCAGGAAAAGAAGTGATGAGACCTTTAGCATTTAGTCCTGTCCTCCTTTGCTTTTGTAAGGTTTTCCCTCCCTCCTACCCCCTTGCCAGAAAACCCCTTCAGGAATTTTTTTTGAATTTGGATCCTGGATCCAGTCATGGGCATTTCCTTGTTTCACAGCATGGTGTCATGTGAATTCCTTTGCAGTGGGTATGAAGGCTGCATAGAAGACTACTGCAGGAAAAATGAGTGCAAGAGAGGGAGAGAGGAGAAGGGTAGCCACAGAAAAGAGCTCAGAGCTCACTGGGTGGGATGAAGTCATTGCAACATTGTGTGTGTGTGTCTATGTTTGTCTGTCCATGGGTGTCTGTCCATGTGCATATCCATGTCTGTGTGACCTTTGCTGGGGAGGGGCATGATGTTCCAAACTCAAGTTGTTTCACATGGTTCTAGACTAAGTCTGTCTGGCAGGAATTTGGAGCTTCCCATTTGTCATCTCTGTTGGAAGTGTCCTTTCTCCAAATCCAATTATACCATCTGGGCTCTGGTTTGACTTAATTGCACAGCTCAGACAAGCACATACGATAATAGTGGTAGGCCACAGAATACAGGGGAAAGCTCAGTGGCTTAGGAAGCAGCGTACCTGAGTTCAAATGCTGCCTCTCTTATGTATTCCCTGCATGACTTTGGACATGTTTCTTCCCCTCTCTGGACTTTACTTCTGTCATATGTAAAATGAGGGGTTTGTATTAGGTATTAGAATCTTAGATCTAGAATGGAAAGGGACACTGAAGGCCATCTAGTTCAATTTCCTATTTTGATGAAGAAACTTGTGGCCCAGGGATGATCTCACTACTCTCTGGTCATCTATATGCTGTCTCCTTCCCATACTCTTTGTCTCTCTAGCTCCTGCCCTGGGGCTCTGGCTTCCTGATTGATGAGCCTTCTCCATAGCTAGCCCAGAGCTGGACCCATGATGCCACTCTCCAGTTATCTTTATCCCATGCTATCATGTGTGCATCCTTCCCATGCTACTCCCTCCATCCTATCATTTGCTTTCTACTTCTTGCTCTGAGAAGAGAGATCAAACCTAAACAAGTATTACTGGAAAGACTGAGATAGTCAATTGGCCTCCAGTTGAACTCACCATCTCTGTGACTTCTTAGAGTTCAGCAGGCATCCCTGGTCTCTACCTCCCTGTATATATTTTCTTCCTTGGGAGGAAAGACAAGCTTGGTTTTTGAGTTTGTGTGGATAGTGCTTACCACAGTAGCTGGGACTTCATAAGCATGTGAAAGAATCAAGTGCTTAGCACAATGTCTGGCACATAGTACAGGCATAAGGTATTTTCATGCCTTTGTTCATGTACTAATCTTAGGATCACAATAAAAATAACGGATATTTTTATGATGGTCATTTGTAGACAATGTAGAAACAATAATGGACATATTTTGTTGGCATCCATGCATGCTAACAAAATGTTTCACAAGTATGGCCTCATGGGAAGCTCACAACTTTGTGTGAGGTATGTAACATGAGCTTTACTCTTCTCTGTTGATGGATGAGGACAGTAAGATTTTGAGAGATGAAGTAATCCCTGGGCTGTTGGGGGTGGGGGAAGTGAAATAAAATGAGAGAATATTTTGAAGCATTTATAAATCTTAAAGTACTATCTAAATACTCACTCTTATGTGGGCAGTACAGTAGATATAGCAATGAACCTGTAGCCAGGAAGACCTGAGTATGAATCTGGCCCCTGACACTTATTAAATGTGTTACTCTGGGCAAGTCATTTTACCTTCTGTGCCTCAGTTTTCTCATCTGCAAAATGGGGATAATAATACCTGCCTCCCATGGTTACAAGGATGATAGTATTTATAAAGTGTTATATAAATCATAGTTATTATTATTATTATTTTAAGTACTGGAGGTGGTATTAGAACCTACGTCTTCTGATTCTGACATCTTCTAAGTTTAAAAATCTCTCTCTCTCTCTCTCTGTCCTTTCTCTCCCCTTTCCCTCCCTCTTCCTCTCCCTCCCTTTCCTCTTTCCTTTTGTCTCTTTCCTCACTTTGTCTTTCTCTTCCTCTCTCTTAAATTGTTTTGTAGAAACAAAACTAAACTTTAATTCTCCCATTTTCCTAGCAATTGCTATTTTTTTAATTAATTCAACCAGTTTACTGAGAGAAACAAGTAAGCCTCCAAATCCATAAACAGATTGACATAAAAATTGGCTTGCTAACACTAAAATTGCATTTATATTAAAAACAAAAAAAGTTAGAAACTTTGACCAAAAACAGCAAATGTAGCTTAGTTTCATCTGATTAATCCGAATTTTTATTTTTTTTTATTATTATTTTACAAAATGCTGTCAGTGGTAATAATGTTGATGAAATTCTTAATTCTAGTCTATGGAATTAATCTAAGCACCAGTGAAAAATACATTTTAATATGTGAATGACATTGAATACTTCAGTAGTTGAGAGTTATTGGTTAGAAATAGTCCTGCCTTTCCCATGATTTTCTAGGTCATTCAATACAGTCAACAGAAAGGTTCTTAATTAAGGGGGAGATATACATACCATTATTATATAGAGAAAAAATGACTGGCAAATTAAAATTCAGCCCAAATAAATGAATAGATAGAAAGATAAATTGTTTTGTAGATGTACTTTATCTTGCTTTCTTTTCCTTTCCTCACAAACACTTCCCATACACACACACACAAACACACATACAGACACAGTGTCCCAGAAGTCTTCAGTGCAGCTTTAAGCTTTAGGTTTCAAGATTTACTAAAAGGTTATAGCAGCTTTCATGGAAATTCACATCATTTCTCTCCTAGCTGCAAAAACTTCAAGTGTTGAAGCTTTAATCGTGTCAGAGGTAGAAGAGATTGCCCTCCATGAATAGAAATATCTTGTCCTCCTGCAGACATTCTTGTCACCCAAACTCTTTTCCATACTTGATTATCAGCACCAGAAATAGGGTGACAGCTCTGCATTCTAATCAGCTATATCTCATGGAGATGTTACTGGCCTATCCAAATACACCCAGCCCATTTGGGGCCTACAAGGATCTTTGAAATCTGGAGAGTCCATTTGAAGATGATGAAATTCAGTTCAATACAGTAAGCATTTATTAAGCACCTTCTGAGTGTGCAGAGAGCTGTGTGGCATACTGGCGATTCAAAGACAGAAATGAGGTGGTGTCTGCCCTCAAGTAGTCTGATTATATTCTAGTTTGGGGAAATACAGCATGTTTACAAGTTGTTGTGGTTGAGTTGTTTTTCATTCATATCTGACTTTTTGTGACCCCATTCAGGGTTTTCTTGGCAGAGATACTAGAGTAGTTTGCCATTTCCTGATATAAGAGCAAAAACAAATCAGTCTCAGTCTTTGAGCTTACATTATGTCAGGGGAGATGAAATGCCCATATCTACAAAATATTCACCATAAAAAGAGGAGACATAGCTGTTGGGTAGATCAGGAGAGATATTATGTAGAAAGTGATGCTTGAGCCGAATCTTGAAGGCAGTTAGGGGCTTCCAAGACATAGAGGTGAGCAGGGAATGCATTCCAGTCATGGAAACTGCCTGTGCAAAGAGAATGTTGGTGAGAATGGGAATTCCCATATGAAGATCTAGGAGGTTAGTAGAAGAGAGGGAATGACATGAAATAAGGCTTGATTGAAACGGGATGCAACATAAAGGCTGTTGGATTGGGGTTTTTAGGGACTGGTTCTAATCTTGGCTCAGCTTATTACTGCTTGTGACTTTGGCAAATTACTTCAACTCCCTTATCTATAAAATGTTGGGGGTAGGACTAGATGTTTTCTCAGGTCCTTTTTCACTCTAAATCTATGCTTCTGTATGATAAAAATTCTCCTTAAGTAACAGGGCAAACCTTTTTTTTTATAAATTTCATTCAAGTTGTCACTTATATATCTTGATTATTCTTTTTATTTGTGTTTCATTCAGCCATGGTACTATATATTTGTGAAGTTTATTGTGGAACTTTTCCTATAGTAAACAAGATAATGTCAGCTCCCCCTTAAGCCTTATGGAATAGTATGCCTTTAGGAGGCTTTGAAAACCACTTATGGCCCCAGCCAGGTGACGGTTTAGAAAAGAATTTTATATATAGTTTTGCCTATAGCTTAGATCTTGTAAACTGGGCAAGCTACCACACAGGTGGTACACAATACTGAATTTCTTCTCTGCTCCTCTCTCCTGGTTTCTGTTATAATGGCATCCACAGGAGCATATTCTCAGGTAAACCTACATACTCAGTCGCCTGATCTCCTACCCAGACTGTCATTAAAGCATGTATTGCTAAGTTTGCCTCCTGGGGGGCAGTGGGGAGAGCTGATAGAATATTGGAAGAGAAGCAAGCCACAGCCCTACAGTGGTGGAGCAGAGAAGAGGAAAATATATCTTCAGAGCCAATGTCTGACATGCCAGCATCAGCATGCTGCTCGGAGATTCACTTATGGCCAAGGAAATCTTACAACATCTTGATAATGAGTTTTGCAGGGATTTTAAAACCTTTAATTAGGCTTCCACCTTTGACCTGGGTATCCTAGACTGAGCCAAATCATCCTCAGGGAATTCAAACATTGTGAAACAAATGGGACCTGCTTACTTAATATTTCCTGGTGGTCTCCTGGGGGTACCTCCTGTGAATATCAGAAAAAGGACTGAACTTCTGGAGACTAGCATGGACAGCAATAAATTAATTTCTTTTTTTTTTTTAAAGCAATTGGGGTTAAGTAACTTGCTCAAGGTTACACGGCCAGGTGTTTCTGGGTGGGTGCTAAGTGTCTGAGCCCGGATTCAATTCGATCCCCAGGTCATCCCGACACTGGGGCCGATGTTCTTACTTGCTGTGCTACCTGGCCGCCCCTCATTCAATTAATTTCTAAATAATCATGCTTTAATTTCCATTATCTGTCAAATGGCGTGGTTGAGAGAGACAGAGAGAGGGAAAGAGAGCCAGTCAGCCAGACAGACATTAGATGTTGAGATGGAAATGATCATAGAAGTCATATACTCTAGTCTCCTAATTTTATGGTTGAAGTCCATTGGGGTTGAAATGACATCCTCTGGGTCAAAGAGGTATTAAGCAGAATAGCCAACATTTGAACCCCTCTTATCTTACTCCAAATCCAATTCTTCCACCTTACAACATTATTGATTCCAAAGATAGCTAAGATATTCTTCCAGATGTATAAACATTTACTGAAATGATCTTAGGACCAGTCAGTCAATAAGTATTTATTAAATGCCTAATGTACACCAGGTATACTAAGTAAATTAAGTTATGCTAAGCACTGGAGATACAAAGAAAAACAAAAATATGGTTCTTACCTTGAAGGAGCTCATATTTTAAGAGGGGAAGTAGCATTTAAGAGTTGTGTATGTGAAATATAGCCGGTGAAAGTGGAAGGTAGTTTTATAAAGAAAGAGTTGATGTTGGGGGCTAGATGACCGAAAAAGGCCCCCTGTAGGAAGGAGGTGGGATTTCATTTGGGTCTTGAAAGAAGCCAGGAGGTAGAAACAAAGAGGGCGAGAACTCCAGCCCTGGCTTACAGCCAGTGCAAAGTCATGGAGTCAGGCAATGGTATGTCATGAGTAAGCCAGTGTGGGTACATCATGGAGCATATGGAGTGTGGAGTAAAGAGTAAGAAGACCAGAAAGGTAGTTAAGAGTTAAGTTGTGAATGGCTTTTAGAAAAATAGAGGATTTTTATTTAGTCTTGAAGGAAGTAAGGAGCCACTAGAATTTATTGAATGATGCAATCAGAGCCGAGCTTTAAGATCACGTTGACAGAAGATCGTTGAGTGGAAGGTAGACTAGAGCAGGGAGAATCTTGAGGCAAGATCAGCTAAAAACCTGTTATACTAGTCAGGGTACAAAGTAATGAAAGACTGTATCAAGGTGGTAGTTTTATGAGTGGAGAGGGCAGAGTCCATCTGTCTTTTATGTCACCCGCATTTGGCACTGTATCATACACATTGTAGCCACTTAATAAATGCGCACTGGCCATGTAATCCTGGGCAAATATTTAACCTTGTGGTGCCCATAACCTAACTATAAGCCACAGAACAGATAAGCGCTTCTGCCTGCATTGATGGAGGTTTCTGCATTGGGAGCTTACTGTACCAATAAATTCACAGATCTGGTTGAGAAAGGAAGATGCTCTCACCAGTATGCTGAAAACGTATTGGAGAGGGAAGAGACAAAAGCTAGGAAACCATTATACCATTGGAGTCTATTGCAGCAGTCCAAGTGAGAGGTGATGAAGACATGAGCGAAGACAGTGTCCGGGTGATTAAAGAGAAAGACAGAAGATGTAGATGTTGAAGGGGCAAGTTTTGGTAACTGATTCTGTTTGGGGAATGGGAGGAGAGAGTGAATAGTAACAGATAGTTCCAAGGCTAATAACCAGGGTAAGGTAAGCATGGAGTAGACTTGAGAGTTCCATAGCTAGTTAGTGGAAAAGCCTGCATCACAACTCAGATCTTCCAATTTTGCACAGTCACACACACCAGCCATTCTTATTTAAGCAACTTGTTTCATTAGAGGTGATCAGTGAGCCAGAGCCTGTTCCCAGTGCTCTTCAGAAATGGTGCTGCCACATACTGGAGGGTGTGGATTTGGGGGAATAAAAGTCATTTCTACCTGGAACCTTAAATTAATTTCTGTCTAGAAGAGTGCCTGCTGAGCAGATGGCCTTTCCAAAAAAAAAAATTACTGTGAGTGCATTAGCAGTTCCTCCTCAGTTCAGAGAACCTAATTATTCAAAGCAGTATGACTCCAGGAATGACTTGTATATGACTCAGGAGACGGGCCACAGCCATGAAGGAACCCAGCAGTGGGTCTTTGCACTGGGCCTTGAGACTTCTGGGTCATATAGAGAGTTGAGGTAGAAATGAAATTATTAGAGATTCATGTCATATGCAGAAGGCTGTTATTTTTGGAAATTGGGTGATAATAATTTTGTTTTGAAAAAATGAAAATTAATTTAGGATATCTCTTTAGATAATTTTAATGATTAATAATAACAAGAAGTATAGTCATAATAATAATGTGAACCTTTATTGGTTGAAATTTAAACTCATAAACCTTTTGTTATTCTTGTAAGCATGTACAGTACTAGTTTTTGATAATGTAATTCACTCATTCAACATGCGTTTATTAAGCAATCTCTCTGTCATCTCCAAATCATGCTACCCATATTTTGGTTCTATACTACTTCATAGAGCTCAAACTCCTGCCCATGGGTCTCTCAGCTCTATTAAGTGAGCCCTTTTTTTTTGCTTTTTGAAGGGCAATTGGGGTTAAGTGACTTGCCCAGGGTCACATGGTTAATTTTTGTGTTAAGTGTCCGAGGCCGGATTTGAACTCAGGTCCTCCTGACTCCCCTGAGCCCTTTATTTATATTTTCTGGAACCTTACTTTTTAACTTCTTTAAGAGTATGCTTTAGGAAAATTATGACCCTAATGCTTTTGTATTAATGTGCAGAGTATGGATAGTAAAGTGACCTTGGGATTTTCACACAAGAAAGTAATAGCATATAATAGATAGCACTCAATAGTGAACAGGAATAGTCAGCTCTGTTTTAGGAAAAATCATGTGGGTAGCTTTGTGGCTGATGAATCAGCTGGGGAGGGGGGAGACTTGTTTCAGGAAGGCCAATAAAGAGACTATTATAGCAGTAATCCTGGTGAGAGATGGTGGAGGCCCTGAATTTAGGGGGTGTCTCTTTTGAGTGGAGACAAGCAAATGCTTGAGATATTATGGAGGTAGAAATGACCAAATCTGGCAACTGTCAGTGACCTGGGAGCATAGAGTTGGGTTTGATACCATTGTTGGTGCTCTTGGCGGTAATAGGGAAATTAATCCCATAACCAAGCTGTGAGGTGGTGCTTGGAATGGGATAATGGGCTAGATGAGCTTTGGGGCTCCTCTGAACCCATCCTCTCATTTTACAGGTGAGAAAACTGAGGGCCAGATAAGTTTATTGACTTGACTGAGATCATACATATAGTGTTATTGTTAGTATGTTTCCAAATGTAAACTTATTTTACAATCAGACTTAATTAAATACTGCCTCTTGTACTTGCTAGCTGAGTGACCTTGGGCAAATCTTATGACATTCCTAAAACTTGATCTCCTTGTTTATAAATAGTGGTAATAATACTTGCTTTGCAAGTATTTCAAGGTGTTGTAAGTGGACAGTGTGGTGGAGTGTATGTGGACAGTAAGGCTCTAGTTTAAACTTCAGCTTAGCTAGTCATTATCTGTGTGACCTCGGATAAGTCACATAGGCTCTGTGGGCTTCAGTTTTCTCATCTGTAAAATGAAGTGGTCAGATGAGCTAGCCTGGGATACTAGATAAAATGCTGTGTTTGGAATCAAGGAGACCTAGGTTTACATCCTGCCTTTGATACTTAAAAGCTTTGTGCCCTTTGGTAAATCACTTAATCTGTCTTTGCCTCAATTTCCTTATCTGTAAAATAATCCAGTTGAACAAGATGGCCTTGAAGGTCCTTTCCAGCTCTAAATTGATCCTAGGACCTAGACTGAAATTGAAGGGCTACTTCCATCTCTAAATCTCTGATTCAAGGCTCAGGTATAGTTCTCATTTACTGTGTGACCTTGGGTAAGTCACTTAACATTTCTTTGAGCTTTCATCAAATCATCTGAAAAATAAGGGAGTTGGACAAGATCTTTAAGGTCCCTTTTGAGCCTCAGTCTACGATCACATGAATTACAAGGGAGAGGTCCAATCAGAATGCGATCAGAAATTTGGATGAGAAGTTCCTTTCAGAAAAAGATACCCAAAAATTCTTTAGGCAAAAAGTGTTGCCTGAGTGTGGCACTTTGTTAGGCAGTGATGTGGAAGGAGGGAGTTTCAGCTTTGGAATCACAAATGACAATACATATGATTAACTTGGGAAGAACTCGAGGATACCCAGGAGAGGGCATCGGTTGCACAAGAGGGTAGATTGGCCTAGGCAAGAAGTTTCCCTTCTTTCTTTTCATCTTCCTGGAAACTGAATTTTCTGCACGTTGTCTCCCCTGTGAGCACCTTAAGATCAGGGATTGGCCCATTTGTACTTTTTGGATCCCCAGTGCTTACCATAGTGATTGGCACAGAGGAAGTGCTTAAGAAATGCTTGTTTTGTTCATTTCTCTGACAAAGAAAGGGAGGGAGAAAGGAAGGAGGAAGGGAAGGAAAGAAGGGGGAAGGGGTGAGGGATGAAGGAAGGGAAGAAAGAAGAGAACTGAAGACCAGAGGTTTTGAAATGATATGAGAGCTCCCAATGGATGGTCTTACTGTTCTCAGTGGAGCTGGAGGTTGATATGTTCTTCTGAAAGCTGAGTGAGGTGGAGTTGGGCATTTGAATAAAGAAGAGCCAATCAAAGATAAAAAGATTATTTCAGAGCTCTGAAGGCCTAGCATTTGATACAAGTATTATGCCCATGCAGTTACATCATAAATATTTATTGAATTGAATGAAATTTAATAGAGATACAAATGTAGTACTGTTAGGATTCAAAGGCTCATACTGTTGATTCATAGATTTAGATCTAGAAGGGGCCTTAGAAGCCATCTTATGTAACACACTCATTTTACATGTGAGAAAACTGAGATTCAGACAGGTTAAGTGACTTGTCCTTGGTCATATAGCTCTGTTAGTTGGGCAATGAACTCAGTTTTTCCTGATTACATGTTAAATTCTGTATCCACTACATCATGCTGTCTTTTAAGAATTGAAAGGAGGGAAAATTCCTTCCAAATGGGGGGATTCTGGAGAGATTCCCAAAGATATCCATTGGAACTGAAAACTCCTCTAATAGGGGGGAAGAATTTATGTGTGTATAACTGTAATTTAGAATAGAATTTAGGAGAGCTGCAAAGTGCCATGAGAGGTAGTTAGAGGAAGTCATCACTTCTTTTTTTTAATCTTTAAGGGTTTTTAAAATTTTTTCACATTGGTAATATTGTATAGAAGAATTATAACAAATGAGAGAAGCCATGAGGAAGAAAAAAAAACAAAAAGAAAATAGTCTGCTTCACTCTGCATCCAGCTTCCATAGTTCCTTCTCTGGATGTGTATGGCATCTTCCATCAGGAAGTCATTACTTGTAATCATATTAGACTCTATGCTTTATGAGAGCAAGGGGACTGTCTTACCTAAACTTTGTAGTTTTACAAAGACCCACACAACATGAACTTGCAATGGACTTGGGAAGCTTGAGCATGTGAATTCATTATCCCTCTCTCCCTGGTAACTTAGAAAGCCTCAATGGTATGTGCATACCTTTCCAGGGTACACTTTGCTCTTGAAAGAATTAAGAAACAATATATAGAAATGACAGAAACAGCCTGAATCAGGCTGCTCTGAAAAAGGAAGGGCGTTAGATCAAGACCACCAGAATTCACATTGGCGAGCTTGGACTATAGGCATGATGGGAGGAGTACATTGGCTGTGGAGTCAAAAACATGGTTCCCTTTACTCTTTATGTGGTCACCTTCGACAAGTCACTTCAATTCAAGGCCTCAGTTTCCCAACTGTGAAATGAAGGGCTTAAACTAGATGACCTCTAAGGTCCCTCTCAAATCTAGATCTATTATCTTTTCCTTAAAGGCTTTTAGGGGCATTATGCTAATAACTTGCTCATAGTTATCTTTCTTTGGCAATTAACCTCAAGACATTTAGTAGAAATCCAATTATTTTATACATTCCTGGGATATAAATGAATTAATTTTATGTAGATGAGGAAATTGTTCAGAGAAGCAATCCCATAAAGCCATAATAGACCCCATTCACATAGTCCTCAATGACCTAACCTCTACTTGAGAAAATTCTAGGACATGAAAAGGATTGATGGTTAAAAAAAAACAACTAACTAAGGGAACTCTGCCTGGTGGTCATGAAACCATTTTTCCAGTTATTTGTAAAAAAGTAAAGTATACATATAGTCAGATTGATGTGTCACAACTAAAGTATAACCTTATAAAATTTTTGAGCTGCAAGGATATCTTAAAAGTCAACCATCTGTCCAGACCCTTCATTTTATAAATGAGAAAATGGAAGTCCAGGAAGAGGAAGTAAACCTCATCAAGAATTAGTAGTGGAACGAAAAGAGAGAAAACAAGCTGCAGAGTTTTGTATTCTCCCCAACACAATTACATTGTACTTCTATTTTTTATTTATTCACATGTTTGCAGTATGTTTCCCCACAATAGAATGTGAGGTCCTTGAAGGCAGGGGTGGTTTCACTTTTGTCTGATAAATGCTTGTTAACTGAAAGAATGAATTCAGGAGGAGAACAAATAGCTCAAGTTATTTACCAAGAGAGGAATAAAAGGCCTAATCCAATGAGCAGTTAAGGGTGAAGGTATAGATACCTTCAGATTTTTTTTAATGTCAAATTGAAATGGTAGGGATTTGAACCCAATGCCTTTGGAGTCCACCAGTCCCTTTAATCCACCATGCTGCCTTCATGTTATGACACTAGTCCTGTTATTTATATCCATTGATTCTCAAAAAGCTTTTGTGAATTCAGGATGCTTTTAAGTGGGTTTCTAATTTATTAATTACAACAACGTATATGTACACTTGAAAAAATTAATTTCAAAAAGAAAAATAATGCATTTATTGAGATATGATATTTTCCCCATTTATAGAAGGTATGCTTGATTACTTATGGACTTGTATATCTAATGGCCTCTTAACAAGAATTCTGGGGAGCGGAGCCAAGATGGCGGGGTAGAAGCACGACCTTCCTGTGGCTCCGGCTTCCACCTTCACCAATCCATGTAAAAAGGGGACTCTAAACAAACTTTGGAGCTTCAGAAACCACAAAATGACACAGAGAAGCTAACCTCCAGCTGAGGACAGCCTGGCAGGGTGGCAGGAATACAGCACAGCGCTCTGGGAGCCGAGCCCAGGCCCACACGGAGGCTTTAGCCCCAGGGTAGACCTGACCAGCCGCTGGCCTGAGGGACTCCAGATCAGCAGCAGCGGTGGCAGTTTCCAGATTTATCAACACATAGATGCGAAGGATTGAGTGAGAGGTCAGTTCAGTCTGGACTTTAGGACCAGTAAGTGGGAGTGTGTGGCTTTTACCCCCCAGGGCAAGAAGCCGGCACAGCCAGCCAGCACGGCCAGCCAGCACCACGTGGCAGCTTCAGCTCCTGGCCTGCAAGAGTGTAGGGGGACCAAGCACCAGTCTGAGGGGTAATCACTCTTGTTTTAACATGCTTGGATCTGGATTGCAGTCTAGGGTGGAGATCCTGGGGTGTATGTTCAGCTTGCCAGAGCATGTGGAGACCTCAGAGAGGGCACCCATCTAATACCTCCGCCAGCTGAGAAAACCCCAGCATTTGGGACGAAAGCTCCCTGTCTGGTGGCAGAGTCCTACTGTGGCAAAAAGCCCAAAAGTCAAGTAATTGAGTGGCAAAATGAGCAGGCAAAGGAAACAAAGCAGACAGAAGATTCCAACATTACACTCCTATTTTGGGGACAATAAGGAGCAAAGCATGGAACAGAAGGAAAACAGTGAAGTCAGAACTCCTGCACCAAAAGCTTCAAAGGAAAATACAAGCTGGTTACAGGCCATAGAGGACTTTAAGAAGCAGATAAGAGAAGTGGAGGAAAAATTGGGAAGAGAAATGAGAACAATGCAAGAAAATTATGAAATGAGAGTCAACAGCCTGACTGAGGAAAATAATACCTTACAAAACAGACTGACTCAAATGGCAAAGGAGGCTCAAAAAGGCAATGAGGAGAA
This sequence comes from Petaurus breviceps papuanus, assembly GCF_028583685.1. NCBI lineage: Eukaryota > Metazoa > Chordata > Mammalia > Diprotodontia > Petauridae > Petaurus > Petaurus breviceps. Next base: position 21,734,490 of record NW_027185889.1, read on the forward strand.
GAATGCCTTAAAAAGCCAAATTTGTAAGATGGAAAAAGAATCTCAAAAGCTCAATAAGGAGAATTGTTGCTTCAGAATTAGACTGGAGCAAATGGAAGCTAATGACTTTATGAGAAATCAAGATGCTGTTAAACAGATCCAAACAAATGAAAGAATAGAAGGCAATGTGAAATAATCTCATGGGAAAAACCACTGACCTGGAAAATAGATCCAGGAGAGATAATTTAAAAATTATTGGACTACCTGAAAGCCATGACCAAAGTAAGAACCTAGAAATCATCCTCCAGGAAGTTCTCAAAGAAAACTGCCCTGATGTTTTAGTACCAGAGGGCAAAAGAGAGGTTGAAAGAATCCACCGATCACCTCCTGAAAAAGATCCCCAAAAGAAAACTCCTAGGAATATTATAGCCAGGTTCCAGAATTCCCAGATTAAGGAGAGAATATAACAAGCAGCCAGGAAGAAATAATTTGAACATTGTGAAAACACAATCAGGATAACCCAGCATCTGGCAGCTTCCACACTGAGGGATCGAAGGGCTTGGAATATGATATTCCGGAGGGCAAAGGAGCTGGGATTAAAACCAAGAGTCACCTACCCAGCAAAACTGAGTATCATGTTTCAGGGGAAAATATGGTCATTCAGTGGAATAGAGGACTTTCAAGCATTCTTGATAAAAAAAACCAGAGTTGACCAGAAAATTTGACATTCAGATACAAGAAGCAAGAGAAGCATGAGAAGGTAAACAGGGAAAAGAAATCATAAGGAACTTATCAAAGTTGAACTATTAACATTCTTACATGGAAAAACAATAATTGTAACTTATGAAACTTTTCCCAGTAGTTGAAGGGATTAGAAATATGTATATGTGTATATATATATATGTCTATATATGAGGGTATATGGGCATATGAATACATAGGTGAATGTGTGTATATATGTTTACAGGTATACATAGATAGAGGGCACAGGACCAATTTAACAGGAAGGGATGATATTAAAAGGTGAAATTAAGAGGTGAGAGGAATATAATGAGATGAGATGGGGAGAGACAGATTGGAGTAAACTATCTCCTACAGAAGATGCAAGGGAAAAGGGTTACAATGGAGGGGAAGAATAGGAAGGCAAAAGGGAATGGGTCAACCTTATTCCCATTGAATTTGGCTTGAGGAGGGAGTGAAATACACACTAAATAGGGTATCTAACCCTTCAGGAGAGTAGCGGGGGAAGGGGATGAGAGGGGGGATGATGGAAGGGAGGGAAGGCTGAGGGGGAGGGAAGTTGGAAGCACTCACTTTTGAAAAGGGACGGGATCAAAGTAGAGAACAGAACAAGTGGGAGGTGGGATAGGAGGGAGGGAAATATAGTCAGTCTTTGACAATATATCTACTATGTTATTGTTTTGCATTAGCCACACATGTACAACCTATACTGAACTGCTTATCTTCCCAGTAAGGGTGGGTGACAAGGGAGGAAGGGAATGAATCTGGAATTGAAAGTTTTAAAATCAAATATTCAAACATATATGTATATATATATACTCTTATTAATACCATCTTACATGTAATTGTGAAATAAGATATACAGGCACTGAGGCATAGAGATCCACTGAAAAAGTCGAAAGGGGTATGGGAGAAAATATGGGAGAGAGCATATTGGAGGAGGGGATATCCTGTGGGACTGCTATTTTGGGGTGGTGGCTAGGGGAAAAACGGGGAGAAAATTTGTAACTCAAACTCTGGCGGAAACGAATGGTGTAAATCAGAAGTTAATAAAGCATTAAAAAAAAACAGAATATAAGTTTCAGAACTCCCTGGAGTTCTGAAATTTATAGATTGGGAACCATTGTTTTCATCAATTAAGATCAACATTTATTAACCAACTTCTTCATATAAAGTATTCTGCTACCCACTGGTGCATATAATGGTGAATAATAACACAGTACTTGCCCTCAAAGTGCTTACAGTTTAGGTGGGAGAAGAGTTGGGCAGCAATTATAATCATGTTAAAAGGAACCTAAGAACATGGGAGAAATGTGACAAAATGTTATGAGTTGGAGAATAAAATGGTCACTTCTTATCCTACTAGATTGTAAGCAATGTGAGAGGAACAGTGTTGTCTCTGTTATTCATTCATTTCTTTTCCTAAGTTCCTAGAACATGTTAAATTTTGTGAATAGGAGGGTGAAATGAGGAAAGGCTTTATAGAGGGTATGGATATTGGAATATGGGAAGACTTTCAACAGAAAGGCATGTTTCAGGAGTAGTGCTCCTGAAACGGGTAGGAAAGAGAAGGCAGGTTGTGTTTCAAGCATGAGGATACCATAAGCCAAGGCATAGTGGCAAAAGAAAAAAGTGAGAGTCAACTTTTTATTGTTATGCAACATTTATGTATTTATGTCGTTTCACTAACTAGATTGCAAGGTCAGGGGAAAGTGCTATACAGCATCCATCGTAGAGGTTTACATAAAATAGATAAATCAGTGAATTATCTGCTGATTTTTTATAGCCTTCTAGTCACTTTTTTTGGATGCTACTGCTACTATTTACAAGGAGAAATTTATGGTTTGGGAGTCAAACGACCTAGATTCAAATCCCAACTCTGCTACTTACTGCCTATGTGACTTTGGGTGAGTTATTCAGTGACTCTGTTAAGTCATCTGTAAATGAGATTAGACAAGATGCCCTCTAAAATCTCCTCCAACCCTAAATCCAATACCCTAGCCATGATAGCATGATTTCATGTGATGTTCCCTAAGATTGCTTCAAACTATTATTAATCTCATATTCTGTGATTTTATGATAGTTACTGAGTTATGAGCCTAATAAAATAGTTCATTTCTTTAGGGAGAAACTACTTAGATTATTTTCTTCCTGTTTAGACTGAGGAAAAACTTAACAACAATTAAAGTATTTATAACCCATTGATTAAGAAAAATGGGGAGTTATACTCATGAGAACTAGGAAACTTATCAGATTTGGGAAATGAGGGATAAGAAATATTTGAAGACAAATACCTACAAGACAAATTTGTAGGTGTGACAGAAGAGTCAAAAATTTTATACAAATTTCAAGGAAGGAAAGATCATTTCCTGTTCTTGGGAAAATGAATAGCTTCATGAAGGGGTTACAATTTTGAGCTCAGTCTTGGGATTTGAATAAAATGGAAATTATTGGGAAGGTCATGCCAAGCATAGAAAATGGTTTAAACAAAGGCATGGATGTCAGAATTAGTAAGGTTACTGCTGAAGAAACAGGGATATTTATGTGAATATTTATTGGAAGTAATAACCAGCAGTTATGTGCCCCTTTCATTTTCTATTAAGGCCACTTGTTCATGTCCTGACTCCCCTAACTAGACTATTTCTTGACAGCAGTGGCCATGGCTCATCATTGTATATCCTTCAGTAAACCAAGGATAGTAACTTCTCTGTCACAGATCTAATAGTTTTGATGGGTAGATAAATAGTTCAATGTTGTTGGGGTTTTTTCTGTCTTCCTTTTACTTGTCTTTCTTTTCCTTCCTAACTTATTCCAGTGATACAAGGATTCTTGAAGGATCCTTTCTTGACCTCTCTTTTTTCTTTTTTTACATCCACTCTCTCAGGAGGTTAGCCTAGGCCATCTACATTTTCTTATCCTTTCAATGCAAAGACAAAGATCCCCCTGACTACTTCTTATCTGTGAGTATAACTTAGGGTATAGTCCACAGTTCCTTCTATTCTGTCTCTCCACCACTTACTCTCACTTTCCGCCCCTGCCCCTGCATTGTCCTTTTATTGTTGTTGGTATCTTGATCTTTGTTTTCAAAGGCCATGACTGTGATGGCCTCTTAAATTCAAAGTCTGCTTAAAGACACTGTCAGAAAGGGCCACCCCCTTCCTGGTTGTCACCAGCTAGGATCATCTGCCTGCCATTGTGATTTGCCAGAGGTCCACTGCTCTGTTGTTAGAAATTGTACTTCAGAGTGTCAGTGAAGCAGTTTTTTTCCATTCATTCCATTGCTGCACTTTAATTCACCATCAAGTAATATACTTATTTAAATCTGTTTTTCCATGCCCAATCCCTTTGCCTGCATCCAGTTATGTATCTTTGTCTTCTAGGCATTTCCATCCTTATATTGCTAGTTGAAACCCAACAGGGCAAGACAGAAGTATTTATTTTTGCCCTAAAACCCTACCCACTGATTCATTTGTGTTTAATTGTGTCATTTTTTTCTGAGTATCTTCTATATACATGATCCATTTTTCTCTTCGCAACAATGCCATGAGATAAGTAGGGATTCCTTTTTGCCCCAAACTGAATTTCTTATTTCTTCTTTCATTCTCTCTACCTTCCCCCTTTTAGGAATGTCTCTATTCTAGTTCCTTTTTCTCCCAGTCACCATGCTTATAACCTTAGAATCATCAGTACCTAAAAATCTCTCTTTATCTCCTATTTCAAATCAGTTGCTGAGTCCTCCATAACATCCTCTCACATCTGTCTACTGTTCACTCAAATGACCACCACCCTCATGGCTTCATTATTTTTCACTTGAATGACTCCACCAGTCTTCCAATTATATTTCCTGCCACTTATATTTTCCTTCTTCAATATAACTTCCATGAAATTAATAAATTGTAGGTCTAGGACCAAAATCCAGTTATTCAGGCCCCTGGTTATTACTCTTTCTATACCATATTGTTTTTCATGCCCTCTTTTTTGTTCTCATCCTTTCCTTCCCCTTTGGTGCCATAGATCCGTATAATTCTAGAGTTGGAGGGGTCCTTAAGGACCATCTAGCTCAGTCTATACCACCCCAAATCTGCACTGTAGTGTATCCAACAAATGGTTATTTGGTGTCTGAACTGAAGACCTCCAAGAAGAAGAAGTCTACCACTCCTCTAAATCTTCCATTCTAGATTGGTGCAGCTCTCATTGTTATGAAGATTTTCCTGACATCAAACCTCCTTGTAACTTCTTTCCCCGGCTCCTGGTTCTGCCTTCTGGGGCCAAACAGGAAAACTTAATCCATCTTCCATATGGTAGACCCTCAGATACTTAAAAACACAAGTCATCATGTGTCCCCTACTCTACTAGCTGTGCAATTCTCAGCAATATCCTCGTTTCACAATCCAGATTCCTTACAGTTGGCCAATTTTGAGTCAGGTATCATCAAGCCTCTGGTATTAGATGGGATCCATAGGTAAAGAGCAATTATACCTCCCCATGTGAGGAAAGCACTCGGGGATCAGACATATTGCTTCCCCCCATTCTCTCAATGTCTGTTTGCTTTGTTACATTGGACATAAAATCATTGCATATCTTCAGAGGCAACAGCTCCTTGTTGCTCCTAAATTATTTGCTGAGATAGTTGTTAAGCTCTAAGAAGTTATTCTGAGAAAATAACCATACCCCTGATCTATAGGTTCAAAGTTATGACTGCATTGTAGGTTGCATTGTTGGTGCAATAAGGCTCCTGCTCTGAATTATTAGACCATCTGTGAATGGCAAAGGATTTTATCTGCTAGTAGACAGAAATATTCCTTGAGTATCGAATTGAATGCTTCATAAAATGAAGCCATAACCAAAGTATAGTTCAGGCCATGGCAGTAAGAGGTAATAAGTTAATGCCTTACAGAATTTTAATGGTTTCAGGGATATGTTATGACCCACATGCAGACCTGTGCCTTTTGCAGATCAGCAGATGGGACTGATGAGACACAGAGAAAAAGCTTGATTCACAGCTTAAAGTGTAATGGAACTTCAAAACAAAACAAAACAAAAAACCCACACACCACCCTACTTAATTGAGCTAAAAAAAAAAAAAAGAATGAATAAACAGTGATCATCTCAGATTTCAAAACTCAATGTAATTTCATTATCTTTTAACTCACCTTCAAGTTGCAAGATTTTTTAATGAACAAAGTAGCCTTTTAACTCAGTAAGAGTGGCTTTTCAATTTTACTTTATTGTTTAAGGCCTAACACAAGGGTTTCTTTGCTGTGAGGTACTTCCCATTTCTCATTTTACATGTGAACCAACCCTTTTGCAAAGGCTCCGTGGACTCTATGAAAGACAGGAATGGCATTGGGCTGTAGTGCAAAGAGTACTTGATCTGGTGTCTGCGGGTTCAAGTCCTGCCTTTGATACTTACGAACTCTGAGAACGTGATCAAGTCACTTAACCTCCTTGAGGCTCAACTTCCTCATCTGTATAACTAAAGGCTTGAACTTGATGACCTCTGAGGTCAATTCCTGCTCTAGAGCTATGAATGAACATATATATATATATATATATATATATATATATATATATATATGATCATATAGTAAAGTAGAGAGATTAGTCAAAGGTTAATTTAAGATGTTTTTTTTAAAGCTAGGCTACTAGATAAATAATGGTTCACTCAACAAAGACAGATATAGACATGCTATGAAAGTTAGGAGGGAGATTAGTTTTATACAAGTTGAACTGTTGATAGGACATTCAGGCGGAGATATCTACCAACTGGTTGATGATAAAGGCCTGGAGTGAAAGAGAGAAATTAGAATTGGCTTTGAAGATCTGGGAATAATACTCATAGAGCTGATAATTGAACGCAATGGAATGGACATTGTTACCAGGGGACAGAGAGTAGAGAAAGGAGAGAGGGTTCAGGACAGAACTTATACTTAGGGGCTTGATATCAATGATCTAACAAAGGAAGATGAGGAATAGTCTTGTTTCTCTTTTCTCTCACTTTCTCCCTAGTAAGTTCATTTTTCCCTGTGGCTTCAACAACCACCTCTACCTAGATGAGTTGCTTGTCTTTATTTATATTCCTGAATGCTCTTCTCAGCTCCAGAACTATATTTCCAATTACTTATAGAACATATTTCTATAAATGTATCCCTGGTTCCTTGAAGTTAATACAGCTAAACATCAAACTCATTGTATTTCTCACTAAATCTGCCTTTTCTTTGGATTTTACCAGTCTATAAGCCCAGTGAAGGCAAGGACTGTTTGACTTTTGTTTTTGTATGCTGAATACATGTTCAGTGGTGTTTCAATCATCTCCCACCCATCATGACCCCATTTGGGGTGTTCTTGGCAAAGCTACTGGAGTGGCTTGCAATTTTTTTCTTGCATTATTTATCAGTTCATTTTACAGATGAGGAAACTGAGATAGAAAGGGTGATTTGTCCACAGTCACACAGCTAATAAGTGTCTGAGAATGGATTTGAACTCAGATTTTTCTGACTCCAGTCCCAGCACTCTGTCCAGTGCACCACCTAGCTAGTATATAGTAAGCACTTAATAAATGTTTGATTTCCCTTTGTCTTTCAGTTGAACCTTTATTCATTCAACAAACATTTGTTAATGACCTTTTGTGTACAGAAAACAGTAGCAGGTGGTGGAGAACTACAATGTTAAGAGAAGATATTGTCCCTGTTTTCATGAAACTTACTATGTTATGGGAGGAGAGAAGAAAGTAAAAATGTGGATAATTATAAAATATATCCACTCCCAAGGTTCATTTGTCAGCTCTATGCACATAAATGTGAACAATCTCTCATGTTTGAAACTTTAAGAATATCTGACTCCTCTCTCTACTCCATTAAGTCCTTTAGAATATGTACCTGTACCATCTTGTGAATCTATCTTTCTTCTCTATTCCTACTGCTACCACTTTAGTCCTTCAAAGCTGTCTCCCTGGACTGCTTCCTACAGTAGCCTCCTCCAAGTCTCCCTGACCTGTGTAGAGCACTTCACAAACATTAATGTATTATTTCAATGTTAGATATTATGATCAATACCAATAATATTTCAGTGGCTGGCCCATAATAGGCACCTAGTAAATACCTATTGATTGATTATCATTATCTGACACCCTTAATTCCATTCTTTAGACTTCACATATCTGGTAGATCCCTCTATTCAAAAATCTTCAGTGGCTGTGGTCTCAAAGAAGAGGTATAAGAAAACATTTTTCTCCTCCTTACAGAGGTGGGAGAATATGGATGTGGAATACTGCATATAATGCCAAACTTTTTTGATAAGTTGAATAGTTTTCTTGGATTGTTCTTTGAAAAAGTTTTTTTTGTTTATTTTATTGTTTTTTTGTTTCTCTTTTGTTATTTGCCCTTTAGAAGGGAAAGAGAAAGGGTGTGCTTAGAAATGAAGATGACATAAAAAGAAAAGCTAGTGTAATACCCCTTCTAGGACCATTCCTCCACCTGGGCACTTGCAAACTTAGCTTAAAGAGCAGCTGACTTCTACCCTCAGGAAGTAATGGAGACAAACTCATGGGACTAGTGCTGTTATTATCCTTACTCAGGAGCCCCTGCCCATGTGTTTCTTATTGATTATCAACAAATAGCTTCAATTAGATTTTAGCAAAGGTATTCGCTCTATCCCAGATACATGTAGAGTCTGTGGAGACAGTGAATGCTAACTTAGAAGGGATTAGTAATGAAGTTCATGTATAAAGAACACATATAGCAAAGGGTTCTTGTCTACTCCTGGCCCTAGGAGCCTTTTCTCCCTTGTGGAGTCTTCAGGAAGTTCCCTTCAGGTATAAGTCTCTGCTGGGTTCATATAATAGATGCCTTTCTCAGGTCTACAGCCAGCACTTCTCTCCATCGTGAGGGATCACACTCCGTAAAGATGCTACCATCTTTTACGAACTCTTTCCATATGTAATGTTAATGGAATATAAGATCTTTGCGCCTATTAATAAACCTCATGTGGAGCCCATTAAGGGAAGCTTGATTAGGGGAGGGTTGTTTTTCAGGAAGACCCACACCTTTTATTACTTTGTAATTAGGCAGTAGATCAAGAGGGCTGTGATGCCCTCTGACCCTGAAGAACCATATATATACTCTGAGGTTAGCATTTTGTTTTGGGCTCATTCATTGGAAGAGTGTTTTTGTGATTTGACTGGTTGAGACTCTGGGTAGCTGTTAAGGAACCCCTGGCTTTGAAAAACCCAGGTATTGGTGCTTCTCTCTCTGGTAACTATGTATGTATTGCCTTGGTTAGATTGTTGATCTTTGCTAATTTCTAGACAGTTAGAAGCCCTATCTGTTGGTCTTTATTTCTTTGTTTTTGTTTTCTCTATTTTCTTTGCTTGGATTTTCTCAGAAGTTCAGGGTGCTGATTTTTCCCCTGAACCAATGAATGTACTTTAAAAAGATTGTTGATCCTTTAAACAGCCGTCTTTCCTGGTAAAGCAGATCTAAGAATCTGTGAATGAATCACATGCCAGTGTGGTTTCTGCTTATACCATATTTATCTGTAGCCACTTCAGCTGCCATCACCTACTGCTCTTCCCGTAGTGACCCTGCTACAGCTGCCACTCATGTTCATCCACCAGTGGGAGTTGTGGTGGGATAGATGAATCTCCTGAATTTGCAAGTTTCTTAGACACTTATATTAACAGAATATCCATTCAGTTAATCAGGAAATAATTAACATTAAAATATGGAGGTGGCCATGTATTCACAGATATCATGGCCAGGCAGGAGTCAGGGATGGTGTCCTTCCCCCACCTGATTCTCTGAATCAGCTCTAAGTATTCCTGCCTCATCAAAGGAAGAGAGAGAGCAATAAATGAGTGTGTCACTCCTTATTTATGCCCATTCTATTCTGTATCTTACCCTCTGATTCATCATTTCTTGTGGCTCTGAATCCAATTAAAATGTTTTCCATTATCATATAGTAGCAGCCTCTGTGTCATCCACATGGTCACTTGTGCTAAAACCTGAAGAGAATATCTATGTATCCTCAAAGCCCAATCTACCAGTGCTGCAATAGCAATAAAAAAAACCTGGAAAAAAAATGACGCAGTAGATATTTCCTTGAAGTGACAGTTTTCTTGGAAGCAGAAAAAAAAATGAAAATAGGTCCCCAGTTAGTTTTCCCTTCTGCATTATTATTCTTGAGTTCTTTAGAAATGTTAATAAGTAACTTTTCAATGAATATTATTATTTGATATTTAGAAAGTTCTCAAAGAGAAACTTTAAAATCATGTAAAAAAAAAAAAAGATAATCCCCTTGCAAGGGTTTATACCCTTAATAAATATCTTGGTTTACTCCTTAGGAAAAGATTCTACATTGGGAGAATAGCAGATACATTCATTCCAGTGGTGAATGCTTTTCCTAAAAACATGAATTTCCCTACTGGGATCATCTTTTTCACTTGATTTGAAAGATCTCTACAGAGTGTTAAAATATTAAAGTTAATGCTTTAGTGCTTCAAAAAAAATTGTGACAGTGTGTTTATGAATACTCCTTCACCAAAGTGGCTTTGACTTTCCCACCAGGTCCTTGGCAGATAGGCCTTCAAGAGTTGCGCTTGTAAAATTTGGGGCCAAACTGGTGATGAGCCTCTCTAAACTTAGCTAAGCTGATCTTTGGGTACCAGGAAGTCCATCTCTGGACTCAGATTCCCAGAATACCAGAGGTAGAAAGGAGCTCAGGGGCCATCTAATCCAACCTGCAATCTGGAAGAATCTTTTCTAACATACTTAACAAATGGTTATCCAGCCTTTAGAAACAACAGACACAGTAACACATATTTTGCTGAAGTCAAATACCCCAGTTACTATGGGAAGGACTCACTAGATGACAAAAACGGCAAGGGAAACCAGATAGTAGTCAGGCAGAAATCAGATTTATACCAAGATCTCACAGCATATACCAAGATAAAGTCACATCATTTAAAAAAAAAACTTGAAGATCAGGGAAGAAATTGCCTTTCAGATATATGATTAGGGGAATAGTTCATTTTAAACAGGAGATAGAGAGGGTAATGCAAGATAATTGAATAGTTTCAATTATATAAAATTTAAAAGTCTGTGAAACAAACAAATCTGACACTTAAAAGTAGAAGTGAAACAGTTAAATGGAAAGATCTTAGCAACAATTTCTTCTAATTAAGATCTCATATCTAAGATATATAAAGAACTAATTCAGATTTATAAAATTATAAGCCATTTCTATAGATAAGTGATTAGTGAATATAAATAGGCATTTTCTGAAGGAAGAAAAACTATCACCAATCATATGAAAATACCCTAAGTCATTAATAGAGAAATACAAATTAAGGCAACACTGAGGTTTCTTCTCATATATGTCAGACTGGCAAGTTGATAAGAGGAAAATGAAAATTGTTGGAGGAACTGTGGGAAAATAGGTATGCTAGAGCAATGTTGTGGAAGCCATGAATTGGTTCAAATTTTCTGGAAGGCTATTTGGAACTATCTATTTGAAGTTATTAAATTTTTGCATATTGTTTTCTTTAAGTACCAATAAAAATCTCATCTTTTACTGGAAGCCTTCCTTAATGCTGCTTAATTCTAGTGCCTTCTCTCTGTTGATTATTTCCTATTTCTCCTACATATAGCTTTGTATATGTTTGCATGTTGTCTCTCCTCCTTCCCCCCTCCTCCCACAGAGTGTAAGCTCCTTGAGACCAGGAACTCTTTTGCTTCTATTTTCAGTGATCAGCATAGTGCTGTGCATAGTATTGGCATATTAACAAATATTGATTGATTTTTGATGCAGCTATGCCACTACTAGGTCTGTAGCACTAAAGAAATCAGAAAAAGAGGAAAGGGGCCTATAAGTACAAAAATATTTATAGCAATTCTTTTGCTAGTAGTAAAAAGAAAATTAGAAACTAAGGAAGGTAGTCTTCCGTTGGGGAATAGCTAAAAAAATATTTATATGAATGGAATGTAATATTATTGTGCCATAAGAAATGGTAAAATGGGCAGTTTCAGAGGAAATTGTGAAAACCTTTATGAAATGATAGAGTAAAATGAGCAACACTAGGAGAACAATTTATACAATGACAATATTGTAGAGAAAAACAACTTTGAAAGACATTAATATTTGGCATTAACTGTCTGAGTGGTATAGTGATAGGTCATGAGTCCAGAGAACTTAAGTTGAAATGTAATTCTTAACTCCACTAAGAGAGGTGAGGAACCTAAAATGCAAAGAGAAAATAATATATTTTTAGGCATGATCAATGTGGGAATTTGTCTTGGTGGTCCATGCATGTTTATGATGAAAGGGTTTTTTTGTTTGGTTGTTTTTTTTTATGATGTTGTTATTCAGTAGAGAAGGGGGTAGTGGGAAGAACAGATTATAAATGCATGCAAATATGACCATATAACTATGTATTTACAAAGAATAAAGGGTTACTCACAACCTCTCATGGCAGTCTATTCCACTTTCCAAACATTCTAAGGGAGACATTTTCTGAAGCTTAAATTTGCCTCTTTGTGACCTCTAACCATTGCTCTCATCTATGGCCTTTGGATCCAAACAGAGGAAGTCTCTTCTATCTTCCACATAACTACTCTTGAGCATTTAACAGACAATTATCATGTATTTCCTCTCTGCCTCTATGCCCAGGTCTTCTCTTCTCCCTATTAAATATTCCTAATTCCTTCAGTGGCTCCTCATATGGAAAGAATGTAAGAACCTTCACCATCTTGGTTTTCCTTTCCTGCATACTCTCCAGTTCATCAAGGTTTTTCCTCAACTGTGACTCCCAGAACCAAGAAAATCTTACACATGTTATCTAACTAGGTCATGGTACAGTAGGATTATCACCTCCTTGAGCCTGGTTGCTATGACTTTTTTATTGAAACCTAAGATTGATTTAGCTTTTCATATGACATTATTGACTCATTGAGCCAGATCTTTTTTAAAAAAAAAATCTTTTCAGCTTGGTAGAACTTGCAAAATTTCTTTTACCACTTGTCCAGGCTTTAAAGAATACTAGGTCACCCACGGAATATTATAAAGCATAGGAAGACATGATGGTTAATATATGCATTTATTTGTAGGAGATTTGATATTAACATAGACATGCATATAAATTTATATGTATAAACACATACTGATGGGAGAATTCAATGGGTTGTTAATTTAACTCTATGTCACTGGATGGATATAGTTTGTTTACTTGTTTTTTTAGTAGTGTCCAACTCTTTGTGATCCCATGTGGGGTTTTCTTGGCAAAGATATTGAAATAGTTTTCCATTTCCTTCTCTAGCTCATTTTGTAGATGAGAGAATGCAGGCAAACAGGGTTAAGGGACTTACCCAAAGTCACACAGCTAGTAAGTGTCTGAGGCCATATTTGAACTCACAAAGATGAGTCTTCCTGACTCCAGGCCTAGAAATCTATCCACTGAGCCATCTAGCTGCCCTATCTGGAAATTAGGCATCTTTTGTCCCCTTTTTTTCCTGTGTGGATGGTGTAAGGGTTATGGGATTTAAAGATCTTCCATGCCCCGTTGGACTTGCTGACGTAGCAGGAAGGGGCGGAGCAAGAGGAAGTGGAAGCCAAGCTAGCGTTCCTTCGGTGGCTGGCGGTGGTGGTGACGGCGGCAGCAGCAGAGGCAGTGGCAGCGCGAAGCCCTTTTTGAGTTAGAACTGCTAAGGACTTTCTGCTAAGGACTCCTGCTGAGGACTGCCAGGGGCCGGAGCTGCTGGGAGCGCTCTTCCAGGACGCTGGGTGGTTGCTGTGAGTGGGGAGAGGAGGACCTTTGCCTGAGGTAGCCTGTTCTGTTTTAAAGGCTTGAAAATGTGGGTGCTTTCTACTTTATCTACCTGTGCCAATGTCATAACTACTCTGATGGCTTTCACTTTCTGGTTTTGGGACTCAGTCTTTTGGTATCTTAATAAATTTTCTAGTTTATTTCCTCATATGGCAAACATGACGTATTTTCTAATGGATAATTATATCAGCATATTTGTAATCTCTATAGGCATTGTGAATATGGCATTGCTGATACAGATGGTTAGATCAAATTTTTAAGAGCTTATGGATCACTTTAAGGAGATTCTTAAATGTTCCATGGCTTAGTGCAACCCAGGTGATGTTATCTGCAAATAGGAGCATCTGGAAGATCTCACTATTTGTGAATTCCCTCATCAACCTAAACTCTGTCTGTATCTCTTCTAGGACTATGGCAAAAACCATTGGCAGGCATAAGCCTCTCTGTTTTAAGAATCATCTGATATTTATGACAGAGGGTTGTTGAGCAAAGTTGACTCTGTTGTTATATCTTTCAAAGTTTCTTGTATAGTTTTTGTGAATGAATGAGAAACACTTTGCTCTACCAAATCAAATGCCAAAAAATCATTAAATAATAACCTCAGTACTAGCTTGCATTCCCTGCATATTTCAGTCATTTGTTTGACACCCAAATGTTGCATCCCTGTTGGATTAGTCCTTGCTTCAGGTGCTGTTAGACCAGAGTCTCAGAGATCACCCTTGAAGGTTGTTCCTTGTTCCTTAAAGAGATGGTGCTAAAATGACTGTGGAATGCTGGGGTGCCAAGGCACCTTTGTAGCTTTCAAATTCTCACATTGTGGAGGTTCCGCTCTCTTCATCTAGGAGGGAAAAGAATATAAGCAGAGGGCAGGGATCAGGGTCTGGTTCTAAGAGCCATAAGGTTCTAAGTTTCTAAGAGGGGGAAAGATCCCCAAACCCCTCCCCTTACAGCATGGTCTCTCCAGGCTTCATAAATGAGAGTCACCGAGATCCCCTGGAGTAGATGAAGAAAAAGAGGAAGTAGCTGAAGAGGACAAAATTTATGAGTACTTCTACATCCAGAGAACCTCTTCTTCAACACACAACCAACTGCCCTCTGTTACAGAATGTCTGTCCACAGGATCTCCAGGGTTGAGGGACATATATGTACTGTCTCTTGCACATCATCACACATCACACTCTTGCACATCATTCCCAAAAGCAAGTTCTTTACCCATTCTATATGGAGAGACACTGTGCCAGACATTGTGCACACCAGATGCCTGACATAACAGCTGAACAAAAGAGAAGCAATCATTTCTCAAGTATATATAGAACTGAGTCAAATTCATAAGAGTACAAGTCATTCCCCAATTGATAATTGGTCAAATGAGCAGGGATTTTTCAGATGAAGAAATTAAAGCTATCTACAGTCATATATGAAAAAAATGCTCTAAATCACTATTGATTAGAGAAATGCAAATTAAAGCAACTCTGATGTACCACCCGATTGACACCTGTCAGATTGGCTAATATGACAGAAAAGTAAAATAATAAGTGTTGGAGGGGATGTGGGAAAATTGGGACACTAATGCATTGTTGGTAGAGTTGTAAACTGATATAAGCATATTGGAGAGCAATTTGGAACTATGCCCAAAGGACAATCAAATATGCATACTCTTTGATCCATCATTACCACCAGTGCTAGATCTGTTTCCCAAAGATATCATAAAAAGGGAAAAGAACCTTCATATGCAAAAATATTTATAGCAACTCTTTTTGTGGTGGCGAAAAAATGGAAACTGAATGTGTACCCGTCAATTGGAGAATGGCTGAACAAGTTGTGGTATATGAGTGTAATGGAATACTATTGTGCTGTAAGAAATGATGAGCAGGTGGGTTTCAAAAAAACCCAGAAAGACCTACATGAACTGATGCTGAGTGAAGTGGGCAGAACTGGGAGAACATTGTGCGTAGCAACATCAACAGTGTGCAATGACCAACTTTGATAGACAGCTCTTCTCAGCAGTACAATGATCCAAGACAATTCCAAAAGACTCATGATAGAAAATGCTATCCACATACAAAGAAAAAACTATGGAATATGAATGGAGATCGAAGCGTACTGTTTTAACTTTTTTGGTGGTTTTCCCCTTTTGTTCTCCTTCTTTCATAACATGACTAATGTGGAAATATTTACATGATAACACATGCATAACCTATGTCAAACTGTTTCCCAGCTTGGAGAGAGGAGAGAGGAAGGAGGAAGGGAGAAAAAATTTGAAATTCAAAATCTTACAGAAAATGAATGTTGAAAACTCTCTTTACATGGAAAAAAAATAAAATAATCTTTACCCAAAAAATGAAAATATAAAAAAAAATAAAAGAGACAGCTTGGTGAAATGAATAGAGGGTTGGCCTTGAAGTTAGGAAGGCTTGGTTTCTGCCGTTTAATAAATGTGATCATGGGTAAGTCACTTGCCCTCTCTGAAAACCTTCTAAGACTCTATGTTGAAAAATAAGGTGCAGTCTCTGTTGGTGGAAACCCACAGCCAGAGTCATTCACATATAAAGAAATCATGAATGTGAGAAGAAAAAAAACACAATTTAGAACTATCAATGGCATTGATAAATAAAATTGTATAAGCATAAGACAGGAACTGCCCAGAAAAGGTTTCTAATACTGCAGCCATATCTTATTCAAAGTTTTCAAAGAGGCAAGTGAAGTAAAAGTTGTGGGAAATCTAAGATTGCTTGAAATGCTTCTTCCAGAAAGATGACAGCTTCCCTCTGCTCCATCTCAGGTTGATACCGACAGTGTTTTAAGGAGGAAAAAATACTATTTAGCATGGCAGTACTTAAACACTATACTTTAGTTAAAACCTGTATTTTAGAAAATCACATAATCCAGATCTATGCATTACTTCACAGGATTCATCAGATGAAAAAAGCAGAGATATTTCAGCAAACTGAGTTTTCATGATCTGAATGTAGCTTTAGATGATTCTCAATTAGTGAAATGCTGAATGTTTTTAGATTAGACAACGTTGAACTGTCAGGTGTTCCCTAATGGATGTAGATTATGTGTCTCAGATTCTGTCTGAAGTAGACATCTGTATATATCATCTATATTCATATTCATATCATCTGTGCCTGTGTCTATGTTCCCTATTCTGTGTTATCCAACTATGTGCAAATCTGGTCATCTATGGGTATAATGATGCCATCTCTTTAGTCTGTATCCATATCAACTACAATTATAGATATCTCATGATATTTGGACCTATATGGGTAGATCAATATCCATATCTATATCTATAAAGTCTATATCAATAGCTTTTGTCAGAGCCGAAACCCTTCATTCTCGTGACAGTAGAGTAGGCAAGGACCTCAAGACAGACATTGCCTGGCATATGGGGAGGGAAGGTGTGTGTGTGTGTGTGTGTGTGTGTGTGTGTGTGTGTGTGTGTGTAGATGGATACAGGACCTAGAGGATGGAAATTCTGAGAGCCTAGTGCTGAAGAGGTGACCACAAGTGGAGGGAGTAGAGTGGGACCAATTGATAAACAACTCAGCTAGTGCAGCCACCAAGGAAGGTACTATGCCCCAGTTTCAGCTCTGGGAGAAAGCATTCCACCTGATAGTTTCATATTTCAGTGAATTATTCTTTCTAATTAGGTGCTAAATTCAGCTGAAGGAGTACAAGCACCCTCTATATTTTGGGGTCCTGTGGGAAAGCCCTGATTGCCCTGCCCTAGTTATGGATCTGCATTTGAGTACATGAAGACAAAGTTTAAAAATAGACTGTTCATAACAAAAAAAGGTCCTAACTAAAATTGTCCACGTTTTGGGTGAATTCCAAAGTGTTTGTTCATGGTATTGTTTGAAAAGTGCATTGATGAGAATGTGTAGAGATTGAGATAGTTGCCAGGGAGGAAGGGTGAAAAAACATGTGGGTTTTTTTTTCCCAATATCTTCCCTTTCCCCACACACATTTATACAGTCTCAGTGTTGTGAATGGTACCTATGCTGGAGCTCCAGTCACTGATCCTAAGTACCACTGGGTAGGAACACTTGTAGGACAATTAGATTCAGTTCAATAAGAATTTAGTAAATCCTGAGAAGAGGCCATTTTTCAGTGGCCAAAATCCAGTGCCAAAGCAATAAGGCTTTGCTGCTGACAAATATGTATAATAAAGACTGGAATGTGAGCTAGCTGGACAGGAAGCAAAGATAACTCAGAGTTAGGTACTCTTAGGTATTCATAAGACCCTCTCTGGCTGAGCTGGAACACAAGGTAAGCTACTGAGGCTAGTCCTGTGTCTACCATCTACCATACCTGCTGTCCTATCTCTGTTATGCATCTCTACCAGTAGGAGAGTCATATTGTTTTGTGTGCTAGGTACTAGGCTAGACGTTAGTGATACAAAGAAGCCACTAGGACTCTCGGGACTAAGCAGCCTTAGAAGAATGGGAAAGAAATAAGGAATGGGCCGGGGGATGTCATCACTATAGAGGCCAGGCAGAAGAAAAGGATGAGTGGGAAGGAAAAAAGAGGAGAACAAGGAAGAACGTTCCAAAATGGCCTTCATACTTGCAAACCCTGGTAGAAGTCCAATGCCCTTCAAGCCATGGGAATGTGCCTAAACATTGTTTTGGATCATCCCTTTCTTACCAGTAGTTGTGTCATTGAGAAGGCACAATTAAAACATTTGTCAAATCAGAGAATTAGAAAAAAAATTAGAAATCACATGGTCTAAACACCCTTTTTGCAGATGAGGAAACAGAAGCTCACAAAGGTTAAGTGCTTTGTTAAATAGCAGAGCAAGTCAGTGGAAGTAGCTCAGATGGGCCCATGGCTCATTCTAACTCTTACTACCTTTTTGTTTGATCCATGTAAGGCAACTGGTTTCTCAAAGTAAATAAATCCTGTAGTAGAATAAGTTAATGAATGGCCTTGGTGAGGACCAATGGGAAAAGCATTGACAGCCTTCAGAGGAGAAAGAAGACCTTGGTTTGCATCTTGGCTTTGCCATTTACTATCTTTGTAAAAGGTAGTCCTTTGGACAAGTCCCTTAATCTCTTTGGGCCTCAATTTCCTGCCCTATGAAATTCAGGTGTTGGGCTAGATGACCTCTAAGAGTTTCTTCTTGCTATAAATCTGTGATCCTAAAGCAATAGGCTTTTGGTCTCAGTTACAATGAGTAGGTTATGTAGTTTCTGTTGAACTGAGCTCAAAATTGAGAAGAATGTTAAGTCTACAGGATGGTCTCTCGCTTGTGGTGATTATACAAGTTGAGCATCATTTGGCATGTCTGCAGCATTCTTCCAATGATCAGCCCATTAATCTATAGCTGGAAGGGACCTCAGAGGCTATCAAGTCCAATTAGATCATTTCACAGATTCAGAAACAGAAGGTCATTGAGGTTAAGTGACTTGCCCATGGTCACATGGATAGCACCAGAGGCAAGAATTTGAACTCAAATGCTCTCACTCCAGAACTAGGACTCTCTAGCCACTGAATGAATGAATGAAACTAATGTTTTATTTACTGTAAACTTATTGTAAATAGCGATTGCTTCCTTCTTTGTACTTATATCCCTAGCACCTAACATTACTTCTACTTAAACTGGTTTGGTCCTGGCCCTGAGGATACTAAAACTTATCTAAACTGGTGTCTCCTTGTCCCAACTAGTTTTACTCTGTGACACAATTAGAATTAAATTCTCTGACTCCCTGACCCTTATGCCTTCATAGGCAACTAAGAGGATACCCTCTTTTCACTGAAACAAATGACCCCCACTGGTGAAGGGGCTATTGTTAGTACTCCATTACATACATATGTTTCTGTATACATGTATATATCCATTTATGTATGGGTGTGTGGTATTCTGTTTTATTCTATTTTTGAGCCAAGTGACTTTGGATCTGGGATTGGAGCTTGTATCCTCCCGCATGTCTTGGAATAAGCCATATGTTGTTTGAGGAATTGTAGGGGCGATGGCAGTTTCCCATCTCTGCTGCTTCCCATTGACATCTCTTCTTCAATCATAAATGCTACCCTTGTGTGACAGTACCACTCTTCAGGAAACAGGTTCCTTACCCTTTTGCTGCAGTTTTATTGGATGCTTTATAGATATTGTTTAATTTGATAGTGGCAATAACCCTGTGAGGAAGGTACTATTATTATCCTTATTTTATAGATGAGGATAGACATGCTAAATGTTATGGCAATAGAATTAATCACTAGCCCCTACTAGGTACCAGAGTCTGTGCTGAGTGCTTTATGGAGATCTCATTAGACCCTCATAACGACCCTGAGAAGTAGGCTGCCATTATTACCCATGTTTTACAGTTGAAGGAACTGAGGCAAACATATGTTAGGTAATTTGCCCAAAGTCAAACAGTAAATGCCTGAGGCTAGATTTGAACTCAGGTCTTCCTGACAATCCCGGCATAGCCCTCAAGATCTGGCAGCTAATTAAATATAGAGGAATCAGAGAGATAGAGGAATTTTCCCCTTTGCTGTATGTGCCTTTGCTTTTGTTTCCACATCATTATTGGTTTTAGATAAAAGCAATGAATCAACAAATATTGATTACTCATTTTTATTTTGAGGCACTTAGCATATAAAGACAAAAATGAAACAGCCCTTGCCCTCTAAGATCTTATATTCTATCAGAGGAGACAATGTGTATATGCATAAAAATATACAAAAGAAAAAAATAAATTCAAAAACACAAGATAATTTTGGAGAGGAAATCACTAGACACTAGAAGATCTGGCGATGTAGAAAGTGAATCAATCAAAAAGACCTTTCCATCAAAGAAGGGACCTACATTTGGAACAAGCACAGATGTTGTATGCCACAGAGCATAAGGAGAGAAGGGTTTGTATGTGATACATTTCTGCCTCAGTACAATGTAAGCAGTAAAGCCATCTTTCCCTACCTACTCCCTGAATTATGTAACAGTTTCCATTTGAAACAAAAGTGCAATGGCCTGAAGCGTATTATTTGATTGTACTAAGAAATGGATACTTGGATTAGAGGTCGTTCCACTTGTACATACATTTTCCTTTATGTCATGAAATATTAAACCATAATGTTAAGTTAGTCCAAGTACTACTTGTTCCAATATTAAAGCATCAACTTTTAAAGCTAGATTCTATATTGATTATGACAATATTCAGTATACATTTTTAAAGTAGGTTTCAGGTAAGGGGTAGGTACTAAGCATTTTAAAACCAAACTAAAACAGTTCCTGCCCTCAGATATCTTACATTCTTTCAGAGGAGACAGCATTTACATGGACATGTATGTATAAAATGTATTTAAGGTAAAAATCATTCAGCAGTCATTAAGTAGCTCATATGTGTCAAGCCCTGTGTTAGGTGCTAGAAATGCAAAGACAAAACTAAAATTATTCCTACCCTCAGGGAGCTTACCTTCTTTTGGACAGACATAGATATGTATATGCAAAATATATGTAAAGCAAAAATCAATCAACAAATATTTATTAACAACTTCTATGTGCCAGGCCCTGTGTTAGATACTGAAGATACAAAGACAAAAAATACTAAAACATTTCCTGTCTCCAGGAAGCTAATGTTCTTTCAGATATATGTATATACAAAATATATGTAAAGTAAATATCAGCCAAACATTTATTAACAACTACTGTGTGCTAGGCCCTGTATTAGGTGCTGGAGATACAAAGAAAAAATAAAACAGTTCCTGCCCTCAAGAAGCTTTATATTCTTCTATGAGGGACCCCAAGAAAGAGGCTAATTAGAAAGGAAAGTTCTTAAACCCAGTTGAAGCTGATGCTTGACCCTCTTATAATTGTGATATAAAGAGACAAGGGTTTTATTCTCACTACTCCCACCCTACCAGTATGACAAACATTTTATGTGCAAGGCCCCATGGGAGGTGCTCATGATACAAATCCCAAAATTCCAACAATCCCTTCCCCTTTGAGGAGTTTATATTCTGCTGGAACTCCTCAGAGTTATCAGTAGCAAGAGGAAGAATCACCATTCTGATGGTTTGCTTAGCTTTTGCATGTACAATGGACAGTTGGAAACTAAGAAAAATGAAACTCAGCTACTCTGCAAGACTCACCTGGACCATAGGGCAAACTCAGGTCAATTCAAAACAATCCTTTGTTATTGATAGAAAACTACTGAGCATAGAAAATGAAACTGTTCCTTTGAAGTTGGGAGTTCCCCTTAAACCTTATGAGTAGAATTGCTAAGTACATCATTTCTAGGAAAGCTGTCGATCCACAAAAGGAGTGTTTCCTGTTGTTTTCTAAGGCTCATCAGAGAACAACTTTGCAGTTCATTTAGGAAAATGACTTTCTCTGTTTCTGTTGTGTGCATTCCAAATGATCAGTTGGCAATTATAATTCAGGCAGAGATATACTGTAATAGAACAACTTGAGAGACTGCTTAGTGAAACCAAGAGTGGACCAGTCTCAGAAAATCTGTGGTTTAAATACTATCTGGGACTTATATGTGCCATGTGACCCTGGGTAAGGTCTTTAACTTTTCAGTGCCTCTCTGAAATCTGAAATCCCAGATAAGTTGCTGATCTGCATATGGGAAGGGAGAATCAAAGCATCAGTGAATATAGATGTGGTTGTAGACATACAGATATACTCTTGGTTTGCTATATAGATTATATGACTTTATAGTAGGGCAGCTAGGTGACACAGTAAGTAGAGAGCCAGTGCTGGAGCCAGAAAGACTCATCTCCCTGAATTAAAATCTGTCATCAGACACTAGCTGTGTGACCTTGGGCAAGTCTCTTAACCCTGTTTGCCTAAGTGTCCTCATCTGTAAAAGGAGCTGGAGAAGGAAATGGCAAACCACTCCAGCATCTTTGCCAAGAAAAGCCCAAACGGGGTCATGAAGAATCAGGCATAACTGAAAAATGACTAAACATATTGTTGTGTTATATAATGTTGTATTGTATCATATCGCATCATGTGTATCATATCGTATCACATTATATTATATCAATATGTGGAGGGGGAGAGAAGTGAAAACTCATTTATTTAGCACCTACTATATGCCAGATTGTGCTAAACACTTTATTTTTTTTACAGAGGTTATCTCATATGATCCTTAGAATTCTGGAAGGCAGGTGCTATTATTATGCTCATTTTACAGTTGAGAAAACTGAGGCAGGCAGAGGTTAAGTGACTTGCCCAGGGTCACACTGAAGCTGAATTTGAACTTGGGAAGATGAGTCTTCCTGACTCCAGGCAAGGCACTCTATCCACTG
The DNA here is from genome assembly GCF_028583685.1 of Petaurus breviceps papuanus. NCBI lineage: Eukaryota > Metazoa > Chordata > Mammalia > Diprotodontia > Petauridae > Petaurus > Petaurus breviceps. The sequence continues at coordinate 21,757,294 of NW_027185889.1, forward strand.
TACCACCTAGCTGCCTAAAAGTAGCATACACTACTCCAAGCAACCCCCATCCTTCTTTTCCCATAAGCTTTCACATATCTCTCCGAGTATCAAACACCAGTACCACAGACTTAAGGATCTGTGTAAATAGCTAAATGATCCATTAACAATGTAACAAAAACAGTCAACTATTTCAACTGTGTATTACAGTGAGAAAGAACAATAGCAACTTCCCTTCAACTCTGGAAACGTAGCCTGACCATTCTACTCTTTCAGAATGGCAGCCAGTTTCTCCTCAAGAATTCTCCTCATAGGGTCATCTAGGTGACACAGTGAATAGAGCGCTGGCCCTGGAGTCAGGATGACCTGAGTTCAAATTTGGCCTCAGACACTTAACACACACACAAAAGTCCCTTAATTCCAATTGCCCTACCTTCCCATCTCCAAAAGGCAAAACAAACAAAAGAATTCTCCTCATAAAGATATTTGTAAAATAAGACTTATAATCAGTTCTTTCCAAAAATGTATCTACAATCTCTTCTGGACACTTAATTTACACAATTTCTCAAGGAAGAAGTTGAGTTTAATGTTTCTCTCATCTCTTCTACCCTCTCCTTACTTTCTCTCCCTTCCCCCACACCTCTCTCTCTCTCTCTCTCTCTCTCTCTCTCTCTCTCTCTCTCTCTCTCTCTCTCTCTCTCTCTCTCTCTCTCTCTCTCTCTCCCTCTCTCTCTCTCTCCTTCCCTCACTCTACCTTCCTTCTCTTTCTCCCTTTACCCCTCCTCTCACATATAGACCACAGTTGCACCTTCATGTTCTGAAAATTCTCTTATCTCTTTAGGATACAATAACAATATCTGGTCTCTGTGGGAAGGGTTATTGATGCTGGGGTTATACGTACCCATTTTTCTCCCAATAGAATGTAAAGCTCTTTCAAGGAAGAGACTATTATCTCAATTTGGTATTTGCATTCCCAGAGCTTAACACAGTATCTGGCACATGGTAAACACTTAATTTGTTGATTTTTTGAGACCTCCTTATGGAAAGAGAATGTGGCATCCATTTTCAGTTATAGTCACTATCTTGGATCTTTTTACTTATCTTTTTTTTCCTTTGTTACAAGGGAGAGTTTAATACTGGGTTTAAGGGGGTCAACAAAAAGGGGCCTATAATATTCAAAACCAGCAGTGATGTAAAAAAGGGTGATATCAGTAACATTAAAAAAACCATCAAGGTGAAGGAGCTGAAGAAAACGAGGCACAAGAGAACAAAAACCCAATTTAGAGTTAAAGGACCTGGCTTCATATCCCAGCTCCCATAATGACTACCTATCTTGTGACCTTCAGTAAGTTTCTCTGCTTTCTCATTTATAAAATGAAGGGGTTGGTTTAGAGGCTTCTAAAATGCCTCCCAGCTCTAAATCTGGAATCCCATGACCTCCTGGGACTCACTCTTCCTCATCTCTCAAAGGAGCTTGGAAGGGAAGGCTTCTAAGGTCCCACCCAGCTCTAAGCCTAGGCTCTTATCCTCTCTCCAGGATGTAGTTTCTCCAAATAAGGTGATTCCTCCAGATAACTTTTAACTACCTTCCACCTCCAAATTCCTCAAAATCAAAATCTCTAAGCTTTCTTCATGCATAAAAAGTCTCTGATTTGTTTAAGAATGTGAAGAAGAAATACAAAGAGAACATTTCATTTCTTAGAAATTCTCCAGGCAGTTATTAGCTCAATTCAGTTGTAGTTAGTTTGTCGTTTGACACATTTTCTCCAGGGCTTTCTCTCCAAAAAGTACAAAATGCTTCCTAGACCTACAGAGCAACCTAGCATTAAATAGTCCTGCATTTAACCAGGCCATTATGAGCTGTAGGATAGAACTCAAGTTCAGATCAACTTGTTGCAGATGGAAACACATTAGTTGTCCAAACACAACCCAATGTGTGAAGAATAAACCAAGCTTAGCAATTGGTAGGGTGATATCAATGAAGTACCCAAAGTCTGAAATATTTGCTTTTTTTTTTAAAGGCAGCTTCATTAAAGAAATGTCCAGGTTGTCATAGAAACCAACATATTGGGTTTTCACATTTTAATTGATGTAGTTAGAAATTGAATGTAGAAGCAAAGGAGCTGATTTTCCTGGATATTTAACTTCATATTCTCTATGGATAATGATCGTTTTTTGTTCTTGGGGCTCTTTGTAAAATGACTTTTCCAGATTTAGGGAACATGTAAGTCATGATACACCTGAGACATAAAAATTTGTAGTGCATTTGCCTTAGAAGCTCTGTGAAAAAGGTAATCTTTGCCTAAATATCAACATGTGTGTGCTCATGTTTGTCTCTCATCATAAATCATCCTCCTACTCAGTCATGTCAAAATAATTTTCAATGGCAATACTTAACATTTCACATAGAGGATCAGCTCCTCACCCATGCCCTGGAGCCTAGTTTTTAGGCCCAGCCACCTCTATCTTATACATAACACTCAATTTGGCATCTGGGGTTTATTTAGGAAGGAAAATGTGGGATTAGGTTGTCCAGTTTTCTTTTCTAATTAGGAAAACTGATAAACTAATTATGTGATTATTTTGAATAATTTCTATAATGTAAATTGCACATACTAATTCACAAATCTGATGTCCAGAGTTGACTTTATCTGGTTCCATTCTAACATATTTTCAATGTGTGCAACATGAAGAGTTCAGATTTCCTTATACTAAAAAGGCATTTTTCCCTCTCCCTCTCCTTCTCTCCTTCCCCCTCCCTCTCCCTCTCCTTCTCCCACTTCTCCTCCCTCTCCTTCTCCCTCCTCCTCTCCATCTCCTTCTACCTCTTCCTCCCTCCTTTGTCACCCTTCTCCCTCCCTCTCTTTCTCTTTCCCTCCCTCTATCCCCTCTCTTTTTCTCCCCCCCCCCCCGTTTTAATCATTCTGAGAATCAGAAATATCGCTGGATCCTGAGACCACAGCTTTAGAGCTAGAAGGGACCTCTGGGACTGTCTGGTCTAACACTATCATTTTACAAATGAGTAAACCAAGGTGCAATGATGTTAAATGATTTGCTTATAAGATCACATAGGTAATTACCATCAGAAGTAGGGATGGAACCCAAGTTCTCTATCTCCAGAACTGTTATCCCATGCTTCTCAACCCTTATTGTCAGGGCCTCTAGGAGACTTGAATGAAAATTTCTACAAAACAGTAAGAAGTGGAAGGAAAAAGCTTTGATTTCACATTGCACCTCTATTCTATGAAACAAATGTAAGACCCCCTGGGGTTTCTCTTCCCATTATTCTGGTAGGTTGGGTTCCCAGAGGGTGTCTGCTTATTTCTCCCTTCATCGAACCCTTAGGGGCACCTTCCTCTTATGCTTGGGAGAAAAAGCTCAAATTTAAAGTGTAACAGTAGTCAGGCATAGATCTAGGGAACAGATAGGGCCATGGCAAACTTTTCAACTCCTAGCCTCAAATGGCTTCCTCTTTCTTATGGAGTCTTCATGATGTTCACCTTAAGTATGGCTCTTCATTGGGTTCCAATATCAATGCCTTTCTGTAGAGTCCATTGCCAACGTTTTTCTACATCCCAACAACTCATGAGACATGAAGCTGCTGATGACCTCAGGGACCTATCATTCTGTTTCCATAGGTAGCATTCCTTTCCATCACAGAGACTTATGATCCCTGGAGTTGCCGCTTGCCTTGAGGGCTGACTTTCCACCTCCATCAGAACACATTTTCTCTGAGGTCAACCCCTATTCCTCCAGTGGAATCTTCTGCCGATACCAGTTGCTCTGATCACTTTAATCAATTTCCAACTTCTCTGCTCAGTCTTCTTTCAGAATCATCATTCATCTAAGGTCAAGAATGAATAAACTCAACAGAGACAGAAGTGACATGTACTCAGGGGCATGTGATGATCATTCAGGAGACAGATTAGCCAGTATTCCCCAAACATGGCAGCTTAGAGCCATAAGCCTGCCCTGATACCTGAAAGGAAAATACACACACACACACACACACACACACACACACACGAGACTGTGAGTTATATCACACCTAGTGCATCTACTCCAGTTATGGATGAACAGCTGTTTGTCTCCTCAGCCAACTGGAAGACTTTTTTTAAAGTAAGTTTCATATTGATATTTTTTTGTCTTTATTAATTTGTTCGTTTACTTTGAGTTTATAAGATTTAGTTCCCCAGTTCTTTGAGTTTCAATTTTCTCCCCCTTGCTCTCCCCACCCCCCCACCATGGCAGCATACAAATAGATATAGGATCTGTAGAAACTTTCACATTAGATATTGGTCAGGTTACGGTATAAAGAAGGATTGTATCAGATGGAATGAACAGTGGGAAAGAGCAAACCAAACCAAACAAGAAAAAGAAAGAGAGCAGGTAATTTGCTTCAATCTGCATTCAAACTCTGTTCTTTCTGGTTCTTTCTCTGAATGTAGACATCTCTCTCCATCATGAGTCTTTTGGAGTTTACTTATAGGCCCGCATTTCTGAGAAGAGTTCTATCTATCAAAGTCGGTCCTCACACATACGTTATATCTGTAATTGTGTACAAATTTTTCTTGGTTCTGTTCTTCTTACTCAGCATCAGTTCATATAAGCCTCTCCAGGTAGATAGGAAGTCCATCTACTCTTCGTTTCTTATGGCTCAATAGTATTCCATTACATTCATATACCATAACTTGTTTAGCCATTCCCCAGTTGAAGGGCATCCCCTTAATTTCCAGTTTTTTGCCACCACAAAAAGAGCTGCTATAAATATTTTTGTACATATGGGTCTTCCTCCGGCTTCTATGATCTCTTTGGGCTACAACTCTAGAAATGCTATTGCTGGGTCAAAGGATATGAAATTACTTATAGCCCTTTGGGCATAATTCCAAATTGCTCTCCAGAATGGTTGGATCAGTTCACAATTTCACTAACAATGCATTAGTGTTCCAATTTTTCCACATTCTCTCCAGCATTTATCATTTTCCTGTTTTGTCCTCTTAGCCAATCTGACTGGTGAGATGTGGTGCCTCAGAGTTGTTTTGATTTGCATTTCTCTAATCAATAGTGATTTAGAGCCTTTTTTCATATGCTTATAGATATCTTTAATTTCCTCCTCTGAGAACTGCCTGTTCATATCCTTTGACCATTTATCAATTGGGGAATGACTTGTATTCTTATAGATTTGATTCAGTTCTCTGTATATTTGAGAAATGAGGCCTTTATTAGAGACATGGGTTATAAATATTCTTTCCCAATTTCCCGCTTCCCTCTTAATCTTGGTTACATTGGCTTTGTTTGTACAGAAACTTTTTGGTTTCATGTAATCAAAGTTATCCATTTTGCATTTTATAATGCTCTCTAATTCTTGTTTGGTCATGAAATCTTCCCCTCTCCATAAATCTGACAGGTAAACTATTCCTTGCTCGTCCAGATTGCTTACAGTATCATCCTTTATACCTAGATTACACACCCATTTAGACTTAATTTTGGTATACAATGTTAGATAATGGTCTATGCCCAGTTTCTGCCATACTGTATTACAGTTTTCCCAGCAGTTTTTGTCAAATAGTGAGTTCTTATCCCCAAAACTAGGGTCTTTGGGTTTATCAAAGAGTAGATGATTGTGGTCATTGACTGCTGAGTGTCATGTACCCAATCTATTCCATTGATCTACTGCTCTATTCCTCAGCCAATACCAAGTAGTTTTGATGACTGCTGCTTTATATTACAGATTAACATCTGGAATAGCTAGGTCACCTTCCCTAGCATTTCTTTTCATTAATTCCCTTGATATTCTGGGCCTTTTATTCTTCCAAATTAATTTTGTCACTATTTTTTCTAGGTCTATAATGAAATTCTTTGGTAAATTGATTGGTATGACTGGAAGACTCTTTATTCCCACACAGTACTAGTCCCTCACTCACTTGTGCACAGAAATAGGTTTGCCAAGCCTAGTGTTGGTGTGAAACTGGGCAGAGGCCATCTGGGCATGTTTTGTATAACCCACCAAGAAGAGTAAATCCCAAGCATGCAAGAAATGCTGGATTTTGTTGGCCCATCCTCCTATTACTCAAGGGTGAAGGAAAGGGTTCTTGGGAGCCTTATTAGGTATTAGAGAGCTTTAGCCTCACATGTAAAAGAATCAGGGTGGAGTCTATGGCCAGGGGCAGCTAAATGGCATGGTGGATAGAGCACTTGGCTTGGTAACAGGAAGACTCATCTTCATTAGTTCAACTTTAGCTTCAGCCACTAACTAGCTATGTGACCAGTTAGTCATTTAATTGTTTACCTGAGTTTCCTCATCTTTAAAATGAGATGGAAAAGGAAACGTCATACGACTACAGTATCTTTGCCAAGAAAATCCCCAGTGGGGTCATGAACAGTCAGACTTAATTGAATCAACTCAACAACAAAAACCATGACCACTTTTAGGTCTTTTGGAATCACTGCTGTAAAATAAATGCAATGTGAAAAGGAGATTTGATCAAGAGATAAATAAGCAGATTTGTCATGTAATAGGTTATCTTGCAGTTTTAGTTGATTATTCCCTGAAACCATGGCACGTGCACTTGGCATATTCTTGTAAAATCTAGCACATTTCTTCTCTCCCCCTCCTCTGTGGTTAAGTAAAAAAGACTACTAATTACTCTAAATTAAATGAATGTCTTACCTAGGTAGTTAAGATGCAGTCAGATCTGGTAAAGCAGCCTACAGGAGGCTGTCAAGATCTGGGTCCAAATCCCATCTCTGACACTGGCTTGCTGTGTGACATCTAACTAGTCAGTCTTTCCAAGCCTCAGTTTCCTCATCTATAAAATGAAGATACAGGTAATTGAGGTTCCTCCCTCAGGATTGATATGAATACCAGATAAAGTAATGTACAAACAACACTTTGCAAACTATCCTGTGTGCTCTATAAAATGTCAGTTACTAGACATTTCACATGGCCTCATGGCCATTCCTTGATTTCATGTTCCTTTTTTTTTTCCATTTTTCAAATGTTTCATTAACTTCTGATTTACATCATTCATTTCCTCCAGATTTTGAGTTACAAATTTTCTCCCTGTTTTTCCCCTCCCCACTGCCCCAAAATAACAGTCCCACAGGTATCCCCTCCTCCATGCTGCTCTCTCCCATATTTTCTCCCATACCCATTTTTACTTTTCCAGTAGAGCATGGTGGATCTCTATGCCCCAGTGCCTGTATATCTTATTTCCCAATTACATGTAAAATAGTATTAATAATAGTATATATATATATATATATATATATATACACATTTGATTTTAAAACTTTCAATTCCAGATTCATTCCTTTCCTCCCTTGTCACCCACCCTTACTGGGAAGATAAGCAGTTCAGTATAGGTTGTACATGTGTAGCTAATGCAAAACAATAACATAGTAGATGTATTGTAAAAGGCAGACTATATTTCGCTCCCTCCTATTCCACCTCCCACTTGTTCTATTCTCTACTTTGATCCCATCCCTTTTCAAAAGTGGATGCTTCCAACTTCCCTCCCCTCCAGCCTGCCCTCCCTTCCATCATCCCCCCTCTCATCCCCTTCCTCCCTACTCTCCTATAGGGTGAGATATCCTATTTAGTGTGTATTTCATTCCCTTCCCAAGCCAAATTCAATGAGAATAAGGTTGACCCATTCCCTTTTGCCTTCCTATTCTTTCCCTCCATTGTAACCCTTTTCCCTTGCCTCTTCTGTAGGAGATAGTTTACCCCAATCTGTCTCTCCCCATCTTCTCTCATTATATTCCTCTCTCACCTCTTAATTTCACCTTTTAAGTATAATCCCTTCCTATTAAATTGGTCCTGTGCCCTCTATCTATGTATCCCTATAAACATATATACACACATTCACATATGTATTCGTATGCCCATATACCTTCATATATAGACATATATATATATATATATATATATATATATATAATTCTATTCCCTTCAACTATTTTCATACTGAGAAAAGTTTCATCAGTTACAATTATTGTTTTTCCATGTAGGAATGTTAATAGTTCAACTTTGATAAGTTCCTTATGATTTCTTTTCCCTGTTTACCTTCTCATGCTTCTCTTGCTTCTTGTATCTGAATGTCAAATTTTCTGTTCAACTCTGGTTTCTTTTATCAAGAATGCTTGAAAGTCCTCTATTCCATTGAATGACCGTATTTTCCCCTGAAACATGATACTCAGTTTTGCTGGGTAGGTGACTCTTGGTTTTAATCCCAGCTCCTTTGCCCTCCAGAATATCATATTCCAAGCCCTTCGATCCCTCAGTGTAGAAGCTGCCAGATCCTGGATTATCCTGATGGTATTTCCACAATATTCAAATTGTTTCTTCCTGACTGCTTGTAATATTCTTTCCTTGATCTGGAAATTTAGGAACCTGGCTGTAATATTCCTAGGAGTTTTCTTTTTGGGATCTTTTTCAGGAGATGATCAGTGGATTCTTTCAACCTCTCTTTTGCCCTCTGGTTCTAAAACATCAGGGCAGTTTTCCTTGAGAATTTCTTGGAGGATGATTTCTAGGTTCTTTCTTTGATCATGGCTTTCAGGTAGTCCAATAATTTTTAAATTATCTCTCCTGGATCTATTTTCCATGTCACTGGTTTTTCCCATGAGATATTTCACATTGCATTCTATTCTTTCAATTGTTTGGATCTGTTTAACAGCATCTTGATTTCTCATAAAGTCATTAGCTTCCATTTGCTCCAACCTAATTCTGAAGCAATGATTCTCCTCATTGAGCTTTTGAGATTCTTTTTCCATCTGGCAAATTTGGCTTTCTAAGGCATTCTTCTCCTCATTGCCTTTTTGAGCCTCTTTTGCCATTTGAGCCAGTCTGTTTTTTAAGGTATTATTTTCCTCAGTCAGGCTGTTGACTCTCATTTCATAATTTTCTTGCATTTTGCATGTTCTCATTTCTCTTCCCAATTTTTCCTCCACTTCTCTTATCTGCTTCTTAAGGTCCTCTATGGCCTGTAACCAGCTTGTATTTTCCTTTGAAGCTTTTGGTGCAGGAGTTCTGACTTCACTGTTTTCCTTCTGTTCCATGCTTTGCTCCTTTTTGTCCCCAGAATAGGAGTATAATGTTGGAATCTTCTGTCTGCTTTGTTTCCTTTGCCTGCTCATTTTGCCACTCAATTGCTTGACTTTTGGGCTTTTTGCCACAGTAGGACTCTGCCACCAGATAGGGAGCTTTCGTCCCAAATGCTTGGTTTTTCTCAGCTGCTGGAGGTATTAGATGGGTGCCCTCTCTGAGGTCCCCACACACTCTGGCAAACTGGTCACGCAACCCAGGACCTCCACCCTAGACCACAATCCAGATCCAAGCAGGGTAAAGCAAGAGTGATTACCCCTCAGACTGGTCACTTCATCCCCCTACATTCTGCAGGCCAGGAGCTGAAGCTGCCATGTGGCGCTGGCTAGCTGTGCTGGGTGTCTCAGCAGCTTCTCATCCCAGGGGCAAAAGCCTACACACTCCCACTTCCTGGGGCCCAGAGTCCAGACTGCATTGACCTCTCACTTTGTCCTTCACATGTATGTGTTGATAATTCTGGAAATGGCCACAGCTGCTGCTGATCTGGAGTCCCTGTGGCCAGCGGCTGGTGAGACCCCCACCAGGGCTAAAACCTCTGGCTGTCGCAGGCCTGGGCTCTGGGCTTGGCTCCTAGAGCACCGTCCTGGCCGCTTGCTGCTGGCCTGCCGGGCTGTCCTCAGTGGGAGTTTAGCTTCTCTGTGTCATTTTGTGGGTTCTGCAGTTCCAAAGTTTGTTCAGAGTCCCCTTTTTACATTGATTGGGGAAGGTGGAAGCCGGAGCCAATTGGAGGTCGTGTTTTTACTTCGCCATCTTGACTCCACTCCCTGATTTCATATTCTTATGGCAGCTTGTAGGCAGTTTGTACTTTATGATCCCCCTCTTTCATTTTCTTATTTTGTATACAATGTACCACATCATAGTTACCAAGTCCTCCCCTCCTCATTTTCACTCTGAAAGGGGAAACATGATATATCTTAAACCATTGACACGCTCACACCAGTTTGCTCAGTAGCATTTTTCAGCTGTATTTCCCTGAATCATGAAGTCATCCAGGTTTATAGAGGAGGAGGGGTATCTATGGTCTAAAAAGTTATAATGGAGGTCAAGTGTGCAGCCAACCCAATCATATTGCTGTCTCTGTTGGTTGTGCATGTTATTAAGCACCTACTATGTGCCAGGCACTGTGCTAAGCACTAGGGACATGAGGAAAGGCAAATAAAAAAAAAAGGAACAACTATCAGTCCCTGCAGAGCTCATATTCGTTTTGCGTTTTTTTTTGGAGGGCAGTTGGGGTTAAGTGACTTGCCCAAGGTCACACAGCTAGGTGTGTGTGTGTGTGTGTGTGTGTGTGTGTGTGTGTGTGTGTTAAATGTCTGAGGCTGGATACGAACCCAGGTCCTCCTGACTCCAGGGTTGGTGCTCTATTCACTGCGCCACCTAGCTACCCTCATATTCTTAATGACAGAAACAAGATGAAAACAATTATGTACAAACAAGATAGTTGGCTTTTAATTGTTTTTAATGTCTGATTCTTCTTGACCCCATTTAGGGTTTGGTTGACAAAGATGCAGGAGTGGTTTGCCATTTCCTTCTTTGGCTCATTTTACAGATGAGGAAATCGAAGCAAATAGGGTCAAATGACTTGCCCAGGGTCATACAGCTAGCAAGTATCTGAGGCCAAATTTGAACTCAGGTCCTCCTGACTCTAGGCCCAGCATTCTATTCTCTATGCTGTCTTGCTGCCCCATAAACAAAATATAAAAAGCATAAAATGGACATAATCAACAGAAGAAAGGTACTGGCAGGACTAGGAAAGGTTTCTTACAGAAAGTAGGTCTTTAGCTGAGGCTTGAAGGGAGAGCTTCCCAGAAAGGGCAGATAGCCAATGGAAATACTTACTCAGTTGATGGAGCCATGTCCTTCATTTGGCTTGTAAGTGATCTTCTTCATCCGACTCCAACCTCCTCCTCCTCCAGACAATTTCATAAGACTCCCTTTCACACATTCTTTGTTACTACCCCATTGCCCTGCTTGCTGTTTTCTGTCCTAGGTGCTTCATCTCACACCACCTTGCATTTGCTGTTCCCATGCCTTGAACATGCTCCCTCTTGACCTCTGCCTATTTGAGTGCTTTCCTTTTTTTTCATCTTCCTGAGCCACCTCCTCTGAGAATCCTCTGTGATCTCTCCCAGGTGTTAGTGTGATCACCTTCTTCAAATCACTTTGCCTTATTTGTGTGCCTGCTGCACAGCTCTGATGGAATATAAATTCCTGGAGCCACTATTTGGTTCATGTTTATGTGGCTAAGGTCTAGGGCAGTACCTTGAACATTTGTAGAAGGCAGTCTGTATCTGTAATTTAATTGAAGAAGAGAAACCCCTCTCCCCCCCCCAAAAAAAAAAATATTGCTTAGTTTGAATTACATAGCAAACAGTGGAAAAAGCATTTGGAAACCAGATCTTAGGACGTTTCCATTTTCAATCATCCCTTTCTTGAGTAATATTGCTTAAAGTGGGGGTCATTTTTATCTTGAATTTTTACTCAAAATGGTATGATTGGGAAATAAGTATTCTAATTCTCCATTGGATCTTTCATCTTATCCATTTAGGAGATACCTCCCATGATACAAATTGAAATTCTCACTTGCCCGTCCATCTTGTGTGGCTGTTGTCAATGTCCTCTGATAAGCTGGCCACAGGGAGTCCACCCAGTGTGTTCGGAGGCTTTCCTTGATTTCTACTGCTCTCTTAAGGTACCCAGTGGAATATTCCGCTTGGACCCTTCACCTCTCATCAGTTGTCACATGACCAACCCATCTTCCCTTCCTAAGGAAAATAAATGAAGGAGAAGCAGAAGCTAATAAGTGAGACCTGACCTCACCTAAATTGTAAGTTTCTTCAGGGCAAAGAGTTTTCCTTTTATTTCTTTACTATCATCCTTCACCCCCAACCCCAAAGGGCCTAGAATAATACTGTGAATGACAAGCATCTGATGAATGTATATCTAGACATATATTTTATATTTTCCAGTAAATTACTGAATTTTTTGCTAAATATCTGTAGGGCTACTAGATTTGGCTGCTTTCTTGATGATGTCCCTGTTGCTTTCTTCTGTGGCTCATAATTTTTATTTGACTTTTATTTCAGTTGTAAGATAATTGTGCAATAGGATTTCCATTATAGTTACTTCTGGAATTATAAGATTTCCATCTAGAAATGAACTTAGCAATTACTTAGCCCTCCTCCCTCCCTTTATGAGAACATCCAGAGAATATGAATTGACTTACCTGAAATCACATAAGTAATAAGAGGCAGAAATGGAAATCAGCCATCTAGATCCTCTGGCTCTGAATACTGGGCTCTCACCAGTTCCCTTCTTCCTCTTTTCCCTGTGACTGTTTTTACCTAGTGTGAAAGACATACCTTATTTTGGATTCTGGTCCAAAACTTGTCTATTATGAGTTAATTATTTTGTGAAATGAAATTTCAGCATTTGGTTAATTTTTTTTAATGAACAAGAACCTAGAGGTCTTTGAGAACCACTAAATTGAGAAAGCCAGATGTTCATCTTTTTAAATGAGCATCTCCACAAACTTTGCAGTGTTGTTATTTGGAAACCAAATATCAGGTTATTTACCACTAAAGTCTTTGGCAAAGAAAATTCAGAAGATTTATTTAACAACCACTATGTACAAGGCATTGTGTTAGATGCTGATGCAAAGAAAAAAGATGTAGACTTGAAGTTTACACCAGATTTTATAAAAATTATCTCACAGTTATCTTCACCACAGTCCTGGATGATAAATGTCATTACCATAATTAATTTACAGTTAACAGAAATGAGTTATACAAAAGTTAAGTGAGACTTGCTGTGGGTCACACAGATAGTAAGTATGTTAGACTGAATTTAAACTCAGATCATCCTGATTCCAGGTCCAGCCGTCTATCCACTGTACTACCTGGCTGCCTTTAAAAAAAGGAAAAAAAGAGAATAAAGCAGGGGGTGGCAGTTGGGAGGTAGGAAGCATGATGGTAGTAATCCCTAGATAAAGGTGGGTTAAATAGTCCAGCGGAGAGAGTGCTGGGCCTAGAGACAGGAAGACCTGAGTTTAAATCTGGCCTCAGACATTTACTAGCTGTGTGACCCTGGGTAAGTCACTTAACATCTGTCTGCCTCAGTTTCTTTAAATGTAAATTTTGGATAATAATAGCACCTACCTCCCAAATGAGATAATATTTGAGGTGGACTTAGCATAATACCTGGTGCATATTAGGTATTTAATAAATGCTTGTTTAATTCCTTCCTAATTTTCTTCATGATTCAGCTTAAACAAATCCTTCTTCATGAGGTCTTCCTGATCCTCCTGGTCTAGAATCTAGTTCCTTCCCTCCATAAATTATCTTTTATTTCTTCTGTTTATATCCATATATGCACTTGTCTCCCCCACTAGAAATTAAGCTGTGTAAGAGCCAGAATAGTTACCCTTTTGTCTTCATATTCCCAGGGCCTTGCCCAAGGTGGCATACCATTCAGTGCACTTCCTCAGTGCCTAATAAATGCTTATTAATGGATTGCTCCCGTGTGGCTTGTGGTTTCCATCCTTCACCACCACTCCCAACCAAATAGAAATATTTGCCTTCTCATCAAAGACTGTAAGATTGAGGTTCTGTTACAAATAGATCCTGCCACTTCAGCAAGTTTTCTTTTGTGCATATGTTAGGTGACAGGCTCATAAATAGACCTTAGACACCATTGAGTCAATCCCTCTCAATAATTTGTGGTCATCCTTTGTAATGGAAAAAAAAGTTGTTGTAGTGAATTGTTGATTATGGAGGTTTTTGTTCTTTCTAGAGCACAAAAGACTATTAAATGGCATTAAAAAAAATGTCTTATTATACAATGTAAGCAGCTTTAGGACAGGACTCTCAAAGAACTGAACTAGGAGTAATGGGTGGAAGCTGCAAAGAGGCTGATGTAGATTTGATGTCAGCAAAAGACTTCTTGACAGTTCAAGTTGTCCTGAAATGGACTTCCTGGAGAGGTAACTTCTCCTGAGAAGTCTTCAAGCAAAGACTGCACAGCGGCTTCTGTCAGGTGTCCTGTAGAAGGAATTTCTGTTCAGGTACAAGGAGAAAGTGGAGAAAGTAATGCAATTGACCTTCCTTCCAACTTGATCACATATTTTTTTTTCTCTTTGTATTCTCATTACCCAATATAGTGTCTTTCTTTTTTAAAATCAAATGCTGTATTAACTTATACTTTATATCATTCATTTCTTCAAGATTTTGAGTTACAAATTTTCTCCCTGTTTTTCCCCTACCCACCACCCCAAAATGACAATCCCACTGGATATCCCCTCCTCCCCTGTGCTCTCTCCCATACTCCCTCTGACTTTCCAGTAGGGCATGGTGGATCTCTATGCCCCAGTACCTGTATATTTTATTTCCCAGTTACATGTAAAATAATATTAATAATAGTATATTTATATATATATATATATATATATTTTAAACATTTGATTTTAAAACTTTGAATTCCAGATTCATTCCCTTCCTCCCTTATCACCCAGCCTTATTGGAAAAATAAGCAATTCAATATAGGTTGTACATGTGTAGCTATGCAAAACATTTCCATAGTGGATAAATTGTAAAAGACTGACTATATTTCCCTCCCTCCTATCCCACCTCCCACTTGTTCTATTCTCTACTTTGATCCCATCCCTTTTCAAAAGTGGAAAGTGGGTGCTTCCAACTTCCCTCCCCCCAGCCTGCCCTCCCTTTCATCATCCCCCCTTTATTCCCCTTCCCCCCTACTCTACTGTAGGGTGAGATACCCCATTTAGTGTGTATTTCATTCCCTCCCTGAGCCAAATTCAATGAGAATAAGGTTGACCTATTCTCTTTTGCCTTCCTCTTCTTCCCCTCCATTGTAAACATTTTCCCTTGCCTCTTCTATATGAGATAGTTTACCACATTCTTTTTCTCCCCATCTCCTCTCATATTCCTCTCTCACCTCTTAGTTTCACCTTTTAAGTATCATCCCTTCCTATTAAATTGGTCCTGTGCCCTTTAAGTATACCTGTACACATATATACGCACATTCACACATGTATTCATACTCCCATATACCCTCCTATATAGACATATATATGTATGTATAGACACACATATATGCATATACTCATTTCTATTCCCTTCAACTATTCTCATACTGAGAAAAGTTTCATAAGTTACATTTATCATTTTTCCATGTAGGAATGTAAATAGTTCAACTTTGATAAGTTTCTTATGATTTCTTTTCCCTGTTTACCTTCTCATGCTTCTCTTGCTTCTTGTATCTGAATGTCAAATTTTCTATTAAACTCTGGTTTTTTCATCAAGAATGCTTGAAAGTCCTCTATTCTATTGAATGACTATATTTTCCCCTGAAACATGATACTCAGTTTTTCTGGGTAGGTGATTCTTGGTTTTAATCCCAGCTCCTTTGCCCTCCAGAATATCATATTTCAACCCCTTCGATCCCTCAGTGTAGAAGCTGCCAGATCCTGGCTTATCCTGATTATGTTTCCACAATATTCAAATTGTTTCTTCCTGGCTGCTTGTAATATTTTCTCCTTGATCTGGAAATTCCAGAACCTGGCTATAATATTCCTATGAGTTTTCTTTTTGGGATCTTTTTCAGGAGGTGATTGGTGGATTCTTTCAACCTCTATTTTGCCCCCTGGTTCTAAAATATCAGGGCAGTTTTCCTTGAGAATTTCTTGGAGGATGATTTCTAGGTTCTTTCTTTGATCATGGCTTTCAGGTCCAATAATTTTTAAATTTTCTCTCCTGGATCTATTTTCCAGGTCAGTGGTTTTCCCATGAGATATTTCACATTGCCTTCTATTTTTTTTTTCATTTGTTTGGATCTGTTTAATAGAATCTTGATTTCTCATAAAGTCACTAGCTTCCATTTGCTCCAATCTAATTCTGAAGGAAATATTCTCTTCTGTGAGCTTTTGAGATCCTTTTTCCATCTGGCAAATTTGGCTAAGGCATTCTTCTCCTCATTGCCTTTTTGAACCTCTTTTACCATTTGAGTTCGTTTTTTTTTTTTAAGGTGTTATTTTCTTCAGTCATGTTGTGGACTCTCATTTCATAATTTTCTTGCATCATTCTCATTTCTCTTCCCCATTTTTCCTCCACTTCCCTTGTTTTCAAAATCCTTCTTAAGCTCTTCTATGGCCTGTAACCACTGCGTATTTTTCTTGGAAGCTTTTGGTGCTGGAGTTATAACTTTGTTGTCTTTCTCCTGTTCCATGCTTTGATCATTTTTGTCCCCAAAATAGGAGTATAAAGTTGGGTTTCTCTGCTTGCTTTGCTTCCCTCATTTGCTTATGTTTTCACTCAATTACTTGGTTTGAGGGCTTTTTGGCAGAGTAGAACTCTGCTACCAGATAGGGGAATTTTGTTCCAATCACTGGGGTTTTCTTAGCTGCCAAAGGTATCAGTTGGTGCCCTCTCTGAAGCCTCCACATGATCTGGCAAGCTGGTCACACACCCCAGGTCCTCCACCCTAGACCACAATCCAGATCCAAGCAGGTTAAAGCAAGAGCAGTTACCCCTCAGACTGGTCACTTGGTCCCCCTACAAACTGCAGGCCAGGAGCTGCAGCAGCCATGTGGCTGCGGCTGAATGGCCTCAGCTGCTTCTCACCCTGGGGGCAAAGGCTGACTACACTCCCGAAATACTGGATCCCAGAGTCCACACTGCACTGACCTCTCACTTTGTCCTTAGCATCTATGTGTTGATAATTCTCAAAACTACCACAGCTGCTGGTGGTGTGAAGTCTCTTCAGCCAGCAGCTGGTCAGGCCCTCTCTGAGGCTAAAATCTCTGGCTCGCAAGGGCCTAGGCTGTGGTCCCAGAGCACTGCACTGCCCTCTTCCTGCCATCCTACCAGCCTGTCCTCAGTGGGACGTTAGCTTGTCTGTGTCATTTTGTGGGTTCTGTTGCTCCAGAGTTTCTTCAGAGTCACCTTTTACATGAATGGGAGTCCTGTTTCTACTCTGCCATCTTGACTTGCCCCCAATATGGTATCTTTCTTGTTAGTTATTTTTAAAATTTGAATTTGTCATTGAACATTTTGTAGTCATTGCAGCATGGCTTCTTGGACATATGTTGAGAGGTCAGAGGACCATGGTTTAAATTACACCTCTGTCACTCCTGATGTGACTTAGGCAAGTGAAACCTCTATAAGCCTACATTAGATTATCTGTCAAATTAAGAAAGGTTGGATAGTATCTGAGGTCTCTTAAAATTTTGTGTCTATGATCCTGTGATCCAAGGTCCCTGCAGCTTGAAATGTTTGCTCTTTATGGAAGGATTTGGCCTGTGGATCTTTTGGCTATCTCTTTCCCTATGCTACGTTTTCTTCTTTGAGCCATAGTTCCCATAATTCCCTACATCTCCTCAATAGTATCCAGTCCATGCTGTGCTTAGTTTTCTGTTCCTATGACAAAGCAAAATGAATCCAAGATTGTTCTATTATCTCTTTCTTTGCTTTCATGCTGGAACATTCAGAAAGACCAGTTCTGTTAAGTAGCTTTAGATTTTCCTATTACTCTGTTGAAGATAAACTGAGTTACAGGGGGCTGGCATAAACAATGGCACTCTACAAGGTAAAATCATCTTCCTCACTAAACCACACCATACTTCCTTGCAGTTCACCAGTGAGCCTTAACCAGAAATCAGCCTTGCAAAAGATTTATAGAATCCTTGATCACATCATCTTATTGGCCATAATTTATAGCCTATATTTGATGTATTATCCCACCAACCACCAAGTTTTATTCATTGCTCAAGGCAAGATAGCAGATCCCATGAGTGCTGAGTCAGACTGAAGTGTTTGTGCAATGAAATCACCACACATCTAGTTGGTTCCACCCTTCTACTCTTAATATATTACATAGGCAGCAGTGGTGTCAGGAAGAAAGTGCTGGGGTTGGCAGGAATCAGTCAATCACAAATCCTTTATTGTGACCTATATGTGATCCTGGACAAGTCCCTTAACTCTGTCATATAAAGATGCTCTAAATTACCAGTGATCAGAGAAATGCAAATTAAAACAAGTCTGAGGTACCACTCACACCTGTTAGACTGGCTAATATGATAAAAAATGGAAAATATTGAATGTTTGAGGGGATGTAGAAAAACTGGGATACTAAGGTACTCTTGGTGGAGAACTGTGAACTGATCCAACCATTCTGGAGAGCAATTTGTAATTATGCCCCAACAGCTATAAAATGGTGCATACCCTTTGATCCAGCAATACCAGTACCAGATCTATTTCCCAAAGACATCAACAAAAATATACAAAGACCTATTTGTACAAAAATATTTATAGCAGCTCTTTTCTAGTGGCTAAGAATTGAAAATCAAAAGGATTTCCATAAATTGAGGAATGGCTAAACAAGCTTGACATATGATTATAATTGAGTATTATTGTGCTATAAGAAATTAAAAGCAGAGTGATTTCAGAAAAAAAACTGGAAAGACTTACATGAACTGATGCATAGTGAAGTGAACAGAATCAGGAGAATGTTGTACATATTAACAGCAATATTGTTTGATGAAGAGTTGTAAATGACTCAGCCGTTCTCAGCAATACAATCCCAAGGGACTCATGATTAGGTGTACTATCCACTTTAAGAGAAAGAACTAATACTGATACAGTACAGATTGAAGCATGCTATTTTTTACTTTCTTCAATTTTTAAAAATTCAAGTCCTCTTGTGGAAATAGTTTATATAATTGCACATATGCAACCTTTATCTGATTGTTTACCATCTCAGGGAGGAGGGAAGGGAAGGAAAGAAAGGAGGATAGAATTTAGAATTCAAAACTTTAAATAAAAAATTGGGGAAAAAACCCTAATGGTGTCATAAGGAGTCAGATATAATTGAAAATAACTAAACAACAAAAACTGTGTTATGGGCATTAGTGGTACAGAAACAAAAATGAAACTATCTCATGTTATCAAGGAAGTTATATTCCTTTGAAAGAGAAAAGATATTCTCATGCATATGAGTATATATAAAGTACATGTAAATATGTATCAGAGAAATGTAAAGTACTTTGGAAGTAGGAGAGGTAGCTGAAGGGGGAGATCAGGAAATGCTTCAGACAGAAATATCCAAGATCAAATATGGCCTTTGAAATATGGCCACCCTCCTGGGTGACTCTCAGCAATTTATTTAATCTGAATTTGGTTCATGCAATGTTCTGGGACTTATCTACTAAGACATATAGGTTCCTATCTGTATTGGTAGAGGGAATTCCCATGTGGGGAAGTTCTTTATAAGGATGAATTCCCAGAACTCTCCTGTATTTTCACATTGCAGTTCAATACAGAAATACCTATATGTAAGAACTTGGAAATACAAAGACACTCAATAGTCCCTGCCCACAAGGAGCTTATATTCTACTGGTAGGATATCATAGACATGTTCATTGTATCATACTTCAACTACAGAGCTGATGATTCCATCCTCTCATAGCCCAGTGGGGGCTTAAAACCACTTACTTAGATTTTGTCATTGCAGTTTTTAATAGCTGAAAAAAATTAACACACTTCTTCATGATGACAACATTTTGGATTGTTTCAGTATAGATCTCACAGTATCTGTACAAAGTAATCATGTGTTAATCAAAGTTATATGACTAAAATTAAGCTTGATTGAAACAGCGTGGACAGAATCCATTAAAGTATAATAAGGCACATTAATAAGTTCTTATGTCATGCTTTGTCATGTTGACTGCCAACAGCTAAGCCTCCACAAATCTCTATGGAATAGACTTGGAGCCAGAAAGATATGAGTTCAAATTTTGCTTCAAAGTCTAAAGTTTAGACATTTGCTAGCTATGCAATACTGAACTAATCACTTAAACTGTTTGTGCCTCAATTTCCTAATCTGTAAAATAAGGAAAGTTGGAATCTCTATGCTCCCTTCTAGCTCCAAATCTATGATCTCACAATCACATAAAGCACTGCATAGTGTACTAATGAGAGCACCAGACCTGTAAGAACTGCATACAAGTGTCAGTTCTGATCATTACTAGCTGTGTAACAGCCCAAAAGTCACTTCAGTTGTCTATACCTCAGACTCTTCATCTGAGTGCTCTGTCTATAATACTTGCCCAATGTAAGAGTCCAAGTTGAGAGATTCTCTATAGATTATACCGTGTTTCCCCGATAATAAGACCTATCCTGAAAATAAGCCCTCCCCTTACTGTGTAAGCTTCCTCTAAAATAAGCCCTCCCCCGAAAATAAGCCCTATTGAGTTTGCTACTGTAGTGAAGGTGATCCCCTGCACTACATGCTACATTACGGTATGCTGTGTATGCACAGTCCCTCCCCACCCCGTGAAACGCACGCCGCGCTCCAAGCTGCATCCAATCAGAGCTGCAGCAGTGAGCGCGTCATCCTATTCTTCCCCAGTGATTGCTTATTGAATAAAGGTACATTTTTTTGTTCACATTTACCTGTTTATTAAAATTGCTGTCAATGTTCATTAAAATAAGCCTTCCCCTGAAAATAAGCCCTCTGGTGTTTTTCTGTCCAAAAAGAAATAATAAGACAGTGTCTTATTATCAGGGAAACACGGTAGGGTACAGTATATGCTCCTGCATATACTGGTGACATTCTACTGGTTGCATCTAACTCTGGATCACTGTACCAACGTACTCATGATGAAGTGTACTATCCACTCTCAGAGAAAGAACTAATACTGATACAATACAGATTGAAGCATGCTATTTTTTACTTTCTTCAATTTTTAAAAATTCAAGTCCAGGATGAGATCCACAGCCACCCACAAGAGTCTGACCTGACAATCCCCTCAACAAAAACCAATTGAATAAAGAATGACTACTTTTTAAACTGTGATATGAATGGAAAACCCATAGAATTTACACACACACACACACACACACACACACACACACCCCCACACACACACACACACTGAAAATGGACAATCAGTTGAGCTCAGAATTGAGTAGGAGAAAGGGTGGATTAAGTTGCCTTTGAGAAACATCAAAGTTCTTTTAATGACCCCATTCTTCTCTGTGAAACAATGGCCCATCTCCTTAATACCAATATTCTGGTTTTATTATGTGCCTGTGTGTCATGGAACACCTAGACTCTGAAAAATTGAAAACAAATATTAGCCAAAGGGTAAAGGAGAGGCTCCTGGTGGGTGTTCTTAGGCTTCAATGCATTACAAATAAATTAGGAAAGCAAAACAGAATATGACAGCCTCTTATGTGATCAAAAAATGTATGAATGAAGAGCGCTGGCCCCAGAGTCGGGAGACCTGGGATTGGTTCCGGCCTCAAATACTTAACACTCACATAAAACACCTGGCCGTGTAACCTTGAGCAAGTTACTTAACCCCGATTGCTTTAAAAAAAAATGTATAAATGGGGAAGAAATGAGCTGACAAGAGTAACTAGCACAGTGATTGCACAAAGGCAGTTAGATAGTGAATAGAGCATTGAACCTGGAGGAAAGACCTGAGTTCAAATATGATCTCACACATTTATTAGCTCTGTGACTCTGAACAAATCATATAAACTCCATTTGCCTCAGTTTCCTCAACTGTAAAATGGAGATAATAACAGAACCCACTTCCTGGGGTTGTTGTGAGGATGAAGTGCTTAGCATAGTACCTGGCATATAGTAGTATGTTAGCTATTATTATGTATTTATTATTATGCACCTAATATATACAGTTTTATTCATTGCTTGATTGGACAGCTTGTGTGCACTGATAGCATCCTCCTGAGGTTGAGAAAGAAAGGGAGAGCTCCAGTAAACTGGTCTTCATTCCATGGTAGACTTACAGAAAGACATCAGACAGGATAGGCAAGTATGGATTGTTTGCAATCTCTGCCATGAAAGGGGTTTCCAGAATAGATGAGATCGCAGACCCCTGGAGTATCTGAGTTCTTTAAAAACACTTGTGCTATCTGCATCATAGGGATACTATGACAGGCAGCTTAACTTGGACTCAGAATTTTCCGAGTTCCAATCCTGCCTTAGATGCTTGATAGCTATATGACCCTGGGCAAGTCACTTACACTTTCAGGGTCTCATTCATAAAATTAGGGAGTTGGATTCAGTGTCTTCTGAGCTCTTTTCCAACCCTCAATCCATGATTCCGAGAAAATCCACCTTACAAACTATAATAACAAACAAACCATACAAACCACTTCACTATTACTTTAAGCTCCTTTGTTGTTATTAAGTTGTTTCAGTCATGTTCAACTCTTCAGATCCTATTTGGAGTTTTCTTGGCAAAGACACTGGAGTGATTTGCCATTTCCTTCAACTCATTTTAGAGATGAGGAAACTGAGGCAGATAGGGTGAAGTGACTTGCCCACGGTCTCACATCTTGTAACTGTCTGAGGTGTGATTTGAGCTTAGATCTTTCTGACTCCAGGCCCAGTGCTCTAGCCACTGTACCATCTAGCTGTGTAAACTCCTTTACTTGACATGTAAAACTCTTCACAACCCGGACCCTTCCTACTTTTTCTGTCTTCTCACATTTTTCTCCCCATTCTCTCACTCTGCTGTCCTGTATACCTAGTGTGTACTCCTTGGTTACCTCCAATTTTCCAAATCTGTGTTTTCCTTCAAAAATCAGCTCAAATAGCACTGTCATGGAGCATTTCCAAGCCCCCAAGCTTCTAGTGCCCCAAATCTCCAAACCGCCCTGCATCCATTTTTATACACTTTGTATATTTTCATATGTTTTGAGTGTAAGCAGGCTTTTTTTTTCATTTTTTTTATATCCTCAATTCCTGGTACTTTGTAGGGGACTATTAAATGCTTGTTGATTGGCTGAACTGTTATGGTTATTTTTCCCCAAGTACTTTGTTATCCTCATAATAAGCGATGATATTCAATTCAGCAAACATTTACAAAGTGCCAGTTAAGTGCAAGAGGATCAGAATACAAAGATGCTTAGATCTGGTCCATGACCTCAAAGAGCTTATGATCTAATTATGGGGGCATCGTCAGCAGGACACATTCATAGTGTCCTCTTTTTGTTCCTTGGAGTCACGTGATCAACATATGAATTTAGTTTCTACACTTTTTCTTATTGTTTTTTTTCTACCTCTGTTACTTCCATTTCTTTTGCTGTTGTTGTTATTGGAGAACTGTGATCTAACCTTCTCTAGGTAGCTCCTGTGATGAACAAGAATGAGATAAGTAATGATTTCCACAAAAATGTATGTATCTTGTAAATATGAGTGTATAGCTTAATAATTGAGTCTGAAAACAGTGTTCCAGGAAGGAATTTGCCCCACTTGGAGCAAAGTTTACAAAGAAAAATAGGGTACTATCCTCAATACAGGAAGAATTAACTTCCAAAGCATGCCATTTAACTAGAAGTGAGACAGCATGAATAAAGAATAGCATCTTTGAGTCTGAGGACCGGTTTTCAAATTCTGCATTTGAAACTTAGTACCAGCATGACACTGGACAAGTCACTACTTTGCCAGGATTCCGTTTCCTTAACTATTAAAGAGTAGGTTGGAGTGGGTAGCCTGAGGTCCCTCTTACCTCTAAATTTATTCTAAGGTATCCTCTTAGAGATTTAAAGGAAAAAATTCTCTAGTACAGCTCCTCTTGGTCACAAGTATTCCATGAGCATATCGTTGGCCTGGTAGGGCTCTGAAATCTTAAAGCTTGTTGTAATGCCAGATACATCAAGAATCACAGAATTCATTTCAGAGTTAAGTACTTGGTCTTTGTCTTAGCCTAGTCAGTCCTTTCTCTCCTCAGGTTTTGATTCTCCTGGACCAGGTTTTCTGTTTGATTTTCCTAGCACCTGATTGTAAGTGAAAATGAAAATACAAGTGGGAAGATAATTTTTACAACCATCTTGTTTTTCTGTTTTTTTTTTTCCTCTTCTGTGAAGGAGAATTTAATTCTTATACTTTTTGATCCTGGTTCCTTTCCTCTTTAAAGACCTCCAAGACCTTGGACAGTTCCATGGTGGCAGATTTTCAGAAATTCACCCTCTGGAACTGAATATAGTGAATGTATGATATACTTTCAAATAATACAAGCTATTGCAGTGGCAATTAATAATTTAATGTACAGTTCCCCTTTTCTGTTCTTTGTATAGGGAAAAACATGGTCATTATGGTGTTGTTCAACTTCAAATTAACTAAAGACTAAGAAAAATAATTAAAATATTTAAATAAAATAAAATAAAAAGGAAATAGCCAAAAAAGAAAAGAAAAGAAAAAGGAACACATAACACCCCAGATTCTAGTTTTAGTTTTGCCACCAACTACCTATGTCACTTTAGGCAAATCATATTCTCTGACAAATGGGGAGAATAGACAAAGAGGCAAGTTTTGATTTAATGTAATGGAAAGTTAACAATTAGAGCTATTCCAAAGTGAAATGGGGGGGAGTAAGGAGAGTGGAGAGAGAGATAGTGAAATATATCACACTGGAGATTGTGGAAACTGAGGCTGTTAGATTAAATGACTTGCCCAAGGTCATACAGGCAATAAATGTCAGAGGTAAAGTTGGAACCCAGGTCCTCTGATTCATATTTAAAACTTTCCACATGTGTTTACTCTCCCATTAGAATATGATCTCCTTGAGTGGAGTGATTGCATTGATTCTAATTTGTATCCCCAGTGCTTTGCATATAGTAAATATTTAATGAATGCTTTTTCATGCATTCATTCATTTTGACTAAATTCAGTTATATTTCCATTGTAACACCCCATCTATCATACAGGAAGTAGGTGACAGGGCTAGAATTGAAACTTAGATTGTCAGACTTTGAATCCTATATCCTTTCCATTGAATCAGTATGGCATAAGATACAGTGAGAGTGGTATGTCTTCCCTCTATGTCTATTCTGCTAATCCATTGCACACAGGTGAGTCATGTTTCCAATTATCTGTTGACATTTTCTTCCAGAGACTGAAAATAGTTTTGACTATGTTAATTTGGCTGCTTGGGGTGATTTGCTGACATCTCCTGTAACGTCAGTGGAATGACCTAATTCACTGCAATTTGTGTCCTGGACACTAGAGATGTCATGCTGTTAATTCAACTCAAAGTAGTGAATGTTGCATTTGTTTGGGGGAGACAGCATAGAACATTGGATAGAATGCAGAACCTACCATCAAGAGATTCTTGGGTTCAATCTTGCCTGGGACTTTCACCAGCTGTGAGATAGTGAGTAAATCACTTAATCTCTTTGATCTCAGTTTCTCCAAGTGTAAGCTGGGGATGGCAATAATCCTTTTAGTATCTATTTCACAGTGTTGTTGTCAGGATCTGTATTGAGATATGGGAGGAGCTTTAAAGGTCTTCTGGTCCCACCTCTTTATACAGGAGGAAACTGATGCCCCAGGAAGTGGAAGAACTTGTCTAAGGTTTCCTGGGTAGTAAGTGGCAGAGCTAGGATTTTAACTCAGATTCTAAGACTATATATAGTACTATATGTCATAATATATTAATATAATATATAGTATGTGTACTATATTACATAAAATTTATGTATAATTCTATAAAATATATATTTTGGGGGTGTTAAGAAAATGTACCTTCCTCCATTCTTTCCACTGCTACGATGCTTCAAATAAAATCAATAATATAAAGTGTTTTTGCAAACTTTAAAGTGCTAGAGAACTGTCAGTCATTATTATCAATCACTTGTGTAATTCCTACTTCTTTCATGGTTTCTGTCCCCCTTTCCTAGTGCATTTCAAACTTTTAGCTTACAGTGAGCTACTAGGCTTGGTCTCTCTTTAATTTCCTCTAGTACTCATTGCCATTCTTTGCAACATTTTTCTGTTAGTTGATTTAAAACAATAAGAATGTAAGCTTCTTGAGGGCAGGACTGTTTGATTTGTATCCTTGAATCTCTGACACTGAGCACAGGAACTAGTCTATAGTAGTTGCTTAGTGCTTATAAGTTAATTGATTGCACTATTCTTCTAGGAATCATTTCAGGGATTCTTGGTGTTCTACCACTTGTTTTCAGATCTTAGGCCAAGAATATGCCATCTCTGGGGCTTATTGGGGGATGTCTGTACAGCCCAGTCTTAATCAGAGTCTAGTGTCCAGGCTCAGGCCTTGGACATATGCTCAGATACAGGGAGAAAAACAAAGAAAAAGAAAAAAAAGAGCCTAAGTCCATGGTGAAGATTGTCTTTTCCAGTTCTGACACAAGAGCTGAGTCAGCCCAAATCAAGCAATTCATCCCTGATAGATTGGATTGAAAAAGATAGACTCCTTTTCAATGCAGAATTTCTGGGGTTGGTCTTCCAGTATGTCTATGTTGTCCCTAGTAAGATACTATCAGAGTTTCAAACAACTGATCACCATCATGTAAGTTCATCCCATTGACACAGAAGGCAGTGTAGTACCATGAACTGAGCAACAATCCCTGAATCAAAGACCTAGGGTTCAAGTAGCAACTATTTCTATGACCTCATGCAAATCAAAGGGGCATACTGAAGGACCTAGAAGGCTACATGTGGACTTGAGGCCCCAGATTCCCCAGCCCTGATCTAAGATTTCATGTACCTTCATGAATCTTTGGTTCAGGAGATAAAGGAATCAAGAAGCTCTGGTATAGTCCTGACCCCAGAAAAAAGTGGTAAGAAAATGTCCCTTTCTCCATTCTAGACTTGGGGGATATGGTTGTGGAATACTCTGTCTCTCTATCTCTCTGTCTCTCCATTTTATTGTATATTATCAGTAATGTAGTATTATAATATATAGTATGTGTACTGTATGTATCATGTGGGGCATACTATATATATATTATATATAGTAAATGTATGCATATATATGTGTATAGAGAAAGAGAGGGGGAGAAAGGGAGAGGGAGGCAAGAAAGAGTGATAGAGGGAGAGGGAGAGAGTATTCTAAGTTTAAATTCCTTTGACTTAGAAACTTTAGTGTCATGCTTGCCTCTTTAGTATACTTTGTGTCTCATCATTCTAATTGGGTGGTTGTAGCAGAGATTCTTGTTCAGATATAGATTAGACTAGATGGCCCCTGAGGTCCCTTCTTTCTCTGACATTCTCCAATTCTGTAATTGCCTGATTGTGACATATTGTTTCAGAAAACAGCTTTTTTTGTCTGGCCTTTATGCCACAGCCCTTTTGAAGTTCTGATTCTCTCAGCTGTATTGCTCCAATTTCATTTTTCCCAGTCTCCTAAAATAAGGACTAAAAGCACTTCTCTCAAGTGTTCCTTGAACCAGGCAATCAACAACCATTTACCAGATGTCTCCTTTCTATCAGTCCCCATATTGAGGTTTAATTAACTGGGCACAAATATTTTCACTGGTTTCCCCTTGTAAGTCAGCAAATCTATGATGATAGGTTTTATTGCTCTTCAAGAAAATCTAGTATAATGGCACTTGGAGCAGCCCCTCTCCCAAGGTATAAGGTGCTATTTAGATATGTATTTTTTCAGAACCAAAGCTTGTGAACCACCACTGATACGTTCATTTTACCAGCCAGCCCAAAGATATATTACTTCAAACCAAAGACATTTAATCAAATAGCATAGTGTAATGCCAAGCAAAGGCAACTTCCAAGGTTCAAAATACCAGCCTAGCCTCTCTCCATTTTATTCAGTGACAAATTAAGAACAGAGAAAACCAAAATACAGCATTCACCAAGTGTAATTCAATAATTTCCAAGTGCTACTCCACCCCTGGGCAGTTGTAGCAGCAAGCACCCCAAGTGTCCTCAGGGTGGCTGCCCATACAGGTTCTTGGATCTGCTTTGTTAAAGGAAAGCAACTCAAAATGGGTTAACAAGCTTACTTTAATCAGTCAAATATGTATCATTTACCTAGTTCAGGGGGAAAAGGTCAGCACCCCAAACTTCAGAATATACAGACAGAATTATCAAGACAGAAACAGATCAAGTAGACAGATTTCCAAACTGTCCAACCATTACACCCATACCAAATCAACATCTTGGTTTCAACATCTGGGTTTTTCAAAGCCGAGGGGGGGCTCTGGACAACGGCTTCCCAGAATCTAGATCAAATCACAGAACATTTCTCAAAGTGAGCCCCAAAACAAAGCTACACATCAGGGCTTATATAGCCTACTCCTGGCTCAGAGAATGTAACAATCTTATTGACTCACTGCCCAATCAAAAAGTATCTACTGAAAAACAAGCCTCTCACCCTAGGCTCCAGGTTCACTTTAGTCTAGGGGCAGGGAAGATCTTTAAATTTACATTCCCATTACAGCAGTACCTTCATTTAGTTAATCACAAAGCTCATCTTCTCAAATGGAGATTAGTTTCCAATCATAAATGAAGTACATTCATTTGGTCAGTCATAGAGCACAAAAAAGTCAAAAATTTCCCACCCCTGGATCACAACTGAATTATAATCATCATCAGTTAACACCAAGCACATTTTCTCAAAAGGGGCAGTAGAGAGCACAAAGGCCATTTACCCCTGAGTTATAACAAGGTTAAGATATCATCACAGCATTTAATACCCAAAGAGAGGTCTTTTCTTCATCTTGACACGAGGCAAGTTCTCAGCAATCTCTGTTCCTGGGGAGACAAAGCTTAACAAGGCCACAAGATTCATTGCCAGTGTCCTCATTAATTCATCCTCTGTCTGCAGAACAGTTCTAGGACACCTGAAAACATTAGCAAGATCCTCTTCCAGGATTTCTGTAAACATACAACAAGAAAATCCTCTTCAGGGCTTCTGAACCAACAGCATGGTTCCAGAACCTCTGCAACAACAGCATTGTCTTTCCCAGTGGATGCAATTCACTCTCTGTCTGCAGAACAGTCTTGGGACCCCTGAACCAACACCAAGGTTCTAGGACCTCTGCAACAACAGCACTGTCCTTCACCAGCAGACAAATCTGGCAAAACAACATCAAAACAGACAGACAAAGTACCGGAATCACAGCCATGTCTCCTCAGTCCTTGGCAGCTCTGGGTGGCAGCTCTCAATAGTCCTGGGCAGCTCAAACTGGCCCTCAGCAATCCTCTCTCTCTCTGCCTCTATGATGCTGCGTCCAAAAATTCTTCTGCCTCTCTTCCTCTGCTTGTGCCTTTCTAAAGACACCACACCAGCTCCTCCCAATTCAGCCCTCTCTTTTCATGTCAACAAATCCATTCCACAAGTGGGATTCACAAGCTCTGGGTTTTAACACTCAACCCGAAAACCAAGCCAATACAGGGATATTGTTAAATTCCATTGCTATTACACATAACTAATAAACATCAAGAGAATACTTTGTCCTCAAGGTTTGGGAAGTACTTGGCCACATGTTATCACAGCACCAAGGATAGAGGGTGTGCACACACACAAATGTGTACGCATGGACCATTCATGTAGAGAACATATGTGACCATCAACAGAATGTCAGAAACCCTCATGGACAGAGCAGTTCTATGACACTGAGAAGAGTCTGGTGATATCAGTGTGCTGTTCCCTTCTGCCCTCTTTTGGCCATTATGTGATCTTTTGTCTCATGATTTTACTTAGTATTATTCCCTACTACTACCTTCTGGGATTCATCTCTTCAGGCCTACTTGCTGACCATCTCAGTTCCCATCTCTTCAGATGCAGTCACTAGGAGCTTTCTGGCTCTCACTCTTGCTCTCTCTCTCGTAGATTTTTAATTATATCTAGAGATGATGAACCACCATATTCTTATAAGGGTATTGTCAAACAAAATCCCAATATTCTATGTGTGTGTGGCCAAATAGCAGTCCATTATCCCAGACAACTATGTAATTCAGAGTTAGAAATTCCCAAGATCCTTTCTACTTTGGTATGCATGTGAATCAGAGTCAGAATAAAAGCTAAATTAAGGAGGGAAGGCCATTATTTTTTACTTTCATAGTATGTATTCCTTCCTCTTTTGTGTATATTTGTCATTAACTAAAGCCCCTGGCTTTGGCATGAGATTTTAGTGAGCTTTTAAACTCTTCATCTTTCATAAAAATCTGTTTTTACAAACTGAAATATTACGCATCTTAATATTTTATAAATGAGTAGTTCTAAGGGGGCAGAACCAAGATAGCAGAGTAGAAGCACAAACTTGGCATGAGTTCCCACTCCAATCACTTCTAATACATGTAAAAAAATTACTCTAAACAGACTTTAGAGCTACAGAACCTACAAAGTAACAGAGAAACAAATCTCCTGCTTCCAATTGCTCCAATCTACTTTTGGAGGAGTTATTCTCTTCAGTGAATTTTTGAAATTCATTTTCCATCTAGCAAATGTGGCTTTTAAAATTTATTTCTGCCCATCGGGCAGACAGGAAGAGACTATTGCACCAACCTGGGAGCCAAGCACAGTCCCACTTGAGCCATGGTTCTCCCCATGGTGGCCCCAACCAGTGGCAGCCAGAGCAGACTTCAGGAGAGTGAATCACCAGCAGCTGTGGAAGTTTCCAGACTTCTCAACCCAAAACCACCAAAGACAAAATAAAAGGTCATTGTGGAACTCTGTTGGAATTGGGGGGCGGGGAAGATGGAAGAGTGTGGTTCGGCTCCTGCCCCTGGGGTGAGAAGCAACAGAGGTACAGCCATGGCTGCCTCAGGAGCTTCTCGCCTGCAAATCATAGTGGGAAAAGCAACCATTCAGAGGGTAATCGCTCTTACTTTAACCTGCTTGTATCTGGATCATGGTTTTGGGTGGTGGTCCTGAGATGTGTGGCCAGTGAACCAGAGCTTGTGGGAGCTATAGAGAGGGCATCCTCCTAATACCTCTGGCAGGTGTGAAAACCCCAGCAATTTGGGACAAAGCTCTCTCCATTCTGGAAGCAGAGTTCTACCATGGCAAAGAGCTCAAAAGTCAAGTAATTGGCTGATAATATGAGCAAGCAGAGGAAGCACAAACAGACCATAGAATCCTTTTTCAGGAACAGAAAGGATCAGAACATGGAGTATGAGGATGACAACAAAGTCACAACTCCTGCATTAAAAGCCTCCAAGAAAAATATGAATTGATTATAGGCCATGGAGGAGCTCAAGAAGGACTTTGAAAATCAAGTAAGAAAAGTGGAGGAAAAATTGGGAAGAGAAATGAGAATGATGCAAGAAAATCATGAAAAGGGAGTCAACAGTCTTCTAAAGGAGATGCAAAAATACACTGAAGAAAATAACACCTTAAAAAATAGACTAAATCAAATGGCAAAAGAGGTGCAAAAAGCCAGTGAGGAGCAGAATGCCTTAAAAAGCTGAATTTAGGGGCGCCGCACTAGGTGGCTCAGTGAGTAGAGCACCAGCCCTGGAGTCTGGAGGACCTGAGTTCAAATCCAGCCTCAGACACTTAACACAAAAACTAGCCACGTGACCTTAGGCAAGTCACTTAACCCCAATTGCCCTCCAAAAAAAAAAAGCAAAAGAAATAAATTTTAAAAGCCACATTTGCTAGATGGAAAATGAATTTCAAAAATTCACTGAAGAAAATAACTCCTCCAAAAGTAGATTGGAGCAATTGGAAGCTAATTATTTCATGAGAAATCAAGATACTATAAAACAGATCCAAACAAATGAAAAAAATAGAAGGCAATGTGAAATATCTCTTTGGAAAAACCACTGACCCAGAAAATAGATCCAAGAGAGATAATTAAAAAATTATTGGACTACCTGAAAGCCATGATCAAAAAAAGAGCCTAGACACCATCTTTCAAGAAATTCTCAAGCAAAATTGGCCTGACATTCTAGAACCAGAGGGCAAAATAGAAATTGAAAGAATTTACTGATCACCTCTTGAAAAAGATCCCATAAAGAAAACTCCTGGGAATATTATAGCCAAATACCAGAGTTCCCAGGTCAAGGAGAAAATACTGCAAGCAGTCAGGAAGAAACAATTTGAGTATTGTTATAAGATATAGGATGACAAAAGACCTGGCAGCATCTACAATTAAGGGATTGGAGGGCTTAGAATATGATATTCTGGAGGTCAAAGGAGCTAGGACTAAAACCAAGAATCACCTACCAAGCAAAACTGAGTATAATGCTACAGGGGAAAATATGTCATTCAATGAAATAGAAGATTTTCAAGCATTCTTGATGAAAAAACCAGAGATGAACAGAAAATTTGACTTTCAAATACAAGAAGCAAGAGAACCATGAGAAGGTAAACAGGAAAAAGAAATCATAAGGAACTTACTAAAGTTGAACTTTTTACATTCCTACATGGAAAAACGATTAATTGTAACTCATAAGACTTTTTCTCAGTATGAGGTGTATCAGCAATGCCATATTCACAATGCCTATAGAGATTACAAATATGCTGATATAATTATCCATCACAAAATACGTCAGGTTTGCTATTTGGGGAAATAAACTAGAAAATTTATTAAGATACCAAAAGACTGAGTCCCAAAACCAGAAAGTGAAAGCCATCAGAGTAGTTATGATATTGGCACAGGTAGATAAAGTAGAAAGCACCCACATTCTCAAGCCTTTAAAACAGAACAGGCTACCTCAGGCAAAGGTCCTCCTCTCCCCACTCACAGCAACCACCCAGCGTCCTGGAAGAGCGCTCCCAGCAGCTCCGGCCCCTGGCAGTCCTCAGCAGGAGTCCTTAGCAGAAAGTCCTGCTCCCAGCAGCTCCGGCCACTGGCAGTGCTCAGCAGGGGTCCTAACTCAAAAAAAAAAAAAAGGCAACCGTGGCCAACTGCCAACCGCAGGACCGTTAGCTCGGCTTTTCACTTTCTCTTGCTCTGCTATGTCAGCACGTCCATGGGGCGTGGGAGATCTTTAAATCCCATAACCCTTACATGAGGATAGTTGAAGGGAATATATATGTATGTAGAGGAGGTTGTATGTGTATATAAATATATATGTGAGTGTGGAGATATATATATATATATATATATGTTCATGTATACATAGAGAGCACAGGATGAGTTGAATAGGAAGGGATGATATCTAAAAAATAAAATTAAGAGATGAGAGAAGAATTTATTGGGAGGAGAAAAGGAGAGATAGATTAGGGTAAATTATCTCATATAAAAGAGACAAGAGAAAACTGTTACAATGGAGGGGAAGAGAAGGTAGGTGAAAGGGAATGAGATAACCTTATTCTCATTTAATTTGGCTTAAGGAGGGAATAACATACTGTAGCAGCAAGCACCCCAAGCGTCCTCAGGGTTTGCAGCTACCACAGGTTCTTGGATCTGCTTTGCTAAAGGAAAGCAACTCAAAATGGGTTAACAAGCTTACTTTAATCAGTCAGACATATATCGTTTACCTTGTTCAGGAGAAAAGGTCAGCACCCCGAACCTCAAAGTATACAGGCATAATTATCAAGACAGAAACATCAAGTAGACAGATTTCCAAACTGTCCAACCATTACATCCATACCCAGTCAACAACTGGGTTTCCACATTCTGGGTTTTTCAAAGCCGGGGGACTCTCAACAACGGCTTCCCAGAATTCAGATCAAATCACAGAACACTTCTCAAAGTGAGCCCCAAAACAAAGCTACACATCAGGGCTTATATAGCCTTCTCCTGGCTCAGAGAATGTAACAACCTTATTGACTCACTGGCCAATCAAGAAGTATCTACTGAAAAACAAGCCTTCCTCTCCAGGCTTCAGGTGCATTTTAGCCTAAGGGCAGGGAAGATCTTCCAAATTTGCATTCCCATTACACATACACACTCAATTGGGTATCTTACCCTACAGGAAAATAGGGGAGTAGGGGATAAGAGGGGGAATGATAGAAGGGAGGGCTAGATTGGGATAGAGGGTAGTTAGAAGCAAACATTTTTGAAAAGAGATTGTGTCAAAAGAGAAAATAGAATAGGTTGGGGGAGGGATAGGATGGAGGGAAATAGAGTCTTTCACAATGTAACTACTGTGGAAATGATTTGAGTATCTACTCATGTACAACCTATATTGAATTGTTTATCTTCCCAGTAGGGGTGGGTGAGGAGGGAAGAAGGGAAAAAGTCTGAAACTCAAACTTTTAAAAATAAATGTTTAAAAAAATGTTTTTTACATGCAACTGGGAAATAAGATATACAGGTACTGGGGTATAGAAATCCATCTTGCCCTACTAGAAAGTTGGGGGGTGATGGAGGAGGATAAAAGAGAGAACAGAATGGTGGAAAGGGTATTCATTAGACTTGCTATTTTAGGGTAGATGGGGAGAAAAATTGTAGCTCAAAATCTTGTGCAAATGAATGTTGAAAACTAAAAATAAATTTATAATTAAAAAATAAATGAGCAGTTCTCCATTATTTTAATGAATAAACTCTTAGTGATATGCTCCCATGACACTTAAAAATGTGTCTATATTTATAAAAATGTATTCATCACATTACTTTTGGGACAGATTAAACATTTTTTAAACATTTATTTCCTGTTTCTGTATATAAAATGTAAATATATCGGTGAAATGACACAGTTTAGTTACGATTTTCTTGAGCAGGGGGAGAAACAAATATATAATTGCTGAACTCATGATTTTTTTAAATCTTGAGATGAAAACATGTAGCTTTTGGATTTACTTTCAGTAGGAAAGGTCATGATTTAGTAACTTGAGAATAGCAAGTGATTAAAACCAGTACCTGAGAACTTTATAGTATTAATTGGTTCTATGGTATATATAATCTCAGTTTTATCAATGTGTTGGGAGCAAGAGGTGGATTACAAGGGAGCTGAGGTTCAGAGAAAGGTTTAGTCAGGAGACATGTTCATACTGTATGAGTAGTATGTGAACCCAGGCTCAGAGAGATCTAGAAGATCAAACTACAGATCTAACTTAGAGACAGGGAGATGTGGGTTCAAATTAAACTTCTGCCATTCATTGGAAGACTGTAGGCAAGTCATTTAACTTTCCTCAGCTTCATTTTCCTCTTCTGTTTAATGTGGAGGTTGAACTGGATGGCTTATAGGCAACTTTCTGGCTCTAAATCTCTGAGTGTTTGATCCTAGAGACCTAAGAAGAGGTTTCATGAGACAACCAAGAATACCTGAAGGTGAGTTCCACTGCCGAGTCCCACAGTTGGTTATTTCAGAGGTCATGTTTCTCAGGGGCTAATTATTTTTATCAGCTATTCATGAGCCTGCATTTGTAGTGAATATCCTAAAGCAAACCCCAATCAAACATGTGACATAATAAAGCAGAGGACATTTACTGAAATCATGAAACAAGGTTAATACCAAGAAGTTCTCATAAGGTAACTAGTCTTCTCACCATCCATTTCCCTAAACTACTAATAATCTTTTGAACTTTCAGAAACTATGAGTTCACTTATCTCCATATCCTGTGCTGTTCTCTCAGAGGACAGTGTATATTACTAGAAAGGGTGAAAAATAATAGTGCTTTGCATGGCTACTGAGGTCTCAATAGCCTGGTCAGCACTGGTTTTCTCCATAAATCAACTGCATTTGGTGTCAGAGGAGCTGGGTTTGAATCTGGGCTCTGCTTCTTGCGAACTCTCCATTCTTGGGCAAGTGGATTCCCCTCCCTGAGCCTCACTTTCCTCATCTTAACAGTCCCAGGGTTGGATGAGATGGTCTAAAAGGGCTTTTTCAACTGTCAGTCTGATTGTATGGCATAGAGAGATAAGGTAAACTGGACAGCTTTCCTTTTTCCATCTGTGACCACTCCTACGTCTTTTATTTTTCAAATTACCTATAAAAGTCAATTGAAAAAGAGACTTAAAATGTTTTCTCTCACTCTTTTGCAATAATAATAATTGCTGCCTGTATTTATATGGAGCTTTATGGTTTGGAAAGTTCTTTTGGAGAGGACAGGAAAGGAATAAGCATTTTTATAGTGCCTGCTATTTGCCAAGCTCTGTGCTAGACACTTTGCAAATATTATCTCATTAGATCTTCACAGCAACCCTGCAAGGTAGTAGTAGTAGTAGTAGCAGTAGCAGTAGTAGTAGTAGTAGCAGTAGCAGCAGTAGTAGCAGTAGTAGTAGTAGTAATCATCATCGTAGTCATAGTAGTAGTAGCAATAGTAATAACTGTAGGAGTAGCAGTAATACTGCTACTACTACCATTACTATGTCACATTTATATAGCACTTACTATGTGCAGGCACTGTGATAAGCACTTTACAGCTACTATATCATTTCATCCCCACAACAGCCCTGGGAAGTAGATGCTGTTATTGTCTCCATTTTACAGTTGAGGAAAGTGGGACAAAAAGAGGTTAGTTGACTTGCTTAGAGTCACGTAGGTCATGTGTGTTTGAGGTCATATTTGAACTCAGGTCTTCTTGAGTCCAGGCTCATGGGCACTGTCCTCTACAGCACCAGCTGTTCATTTTTGTAAAGCTCTTCATTTGGCAAAACTATAATAAGATGACATTATTAAAAGGACCACATGTTGTGACCGAAATGAATACTAGACTAGGAATCTTAAGCATAAGCAATAGTACTGACTTCAACAAGCTCTGTGACCTTGGGAAAGTCACCTAATCTTGCCAGACTCAGTTTTTTCATCTGTAAAATGAGGAACATAGACCAGAAGACTTCTAAAGTCCTATGCATCTCTAAAGTTCTATGATTTTGTGGCACATATGATATAAGATTGTTTTTTAACCTAACTTCTGATTTCCTTGATCTTGTTCATCCTTCATTTTTGAAGAGGACCAATGACATCATTGGGATAATGTCTTGACTTGTGTGTGAATTGGGTTTAAGTGAGGGAGAATTGAGCAAAGTCATCAGCTTCACTCTCTTTTCTTGAGTCATCAAAGTTCAGTGCTAAGATATTTCATTGCTCTAGGGAATTCCCAGGTGAGGAAACTCTAATAGTGTAAATTGGTACTTGCTCTTCAATTTAGAGTCATAGAGATTTGCCTGGGGCACTGAGATCAAGTTACTTGCCCAGGGTCTCATGACCCACTGTATGGCAAGTAGAACTTAACCTAGAGTGGTTATGGGGGGCTGGTCTTGAAGATCATCTGGTCAAAGCTCCTGCTCACTTCAGCTCCCATGTTCCCTTCTGTCTCCCTCATCTCTCCACATTTATGTGCCTTTCTCAAGCTCCCTGGCAGTGAGCATTGTCACAAAGGACATTGTTCAGGAAATAGTTAACAACTTTTTGCTAGAATGTAGATTCGAGGAGCAAGGGCAGTCAGAGGAGAAAGACAACCAAGAGCTGTGATAAAAGATCCATGAAAGAAAGTGCATGAAATTAGTGGCAATCTATCTCTGTCTCCTTAAATAAACCTGCAGAGAATCCATATGAAGACAATGATATTTGGAAGGTTTCACTGCCATCTCAAGGGGGCATCAGTGGATGTTTGGCCTCTCAGAAATATGTATAAAGTGTCCACTTAGATAAACATTTTTCTTCCCTCTGACATTGGGGGTCATCTATTTTGGCTCAGGGATGTTTTGCTAGTTTATCTCTGTTGAGCATTTGCTCACAAGCCACCTGCTAAGTCAATGCCTTCTGCTTCTGAAGATGCACAGACTCTTATCTGATCCTAAATGAATTCACTGAGCAATCTCAGATCATCCATCCTCCTAATGATGCCATCCTGGGTAAAGAATAGACAGGGAAAATAAGATTCAGATGACTGCTGATTCTCCCAGAAATATTTTATTCCTCCGGAAATGATACAGAGAGTTTGCTTTCTGTTGAGCCTTTGAACTTCAGACTCAACAGTTATTCTAATTTTGCTACGTAATTGATTTATCTCTACTAAACATATGTAATTGTCAGGAAGGTACTTTTCTGAACTGGAAACTTCTTCTTTTACTCCTTTTATGTACTTTAATTTGTTTCATTAAATATTTCCCAATGACATGTAAAAAAATTTGATGATAATTTTTTAAAATTTTGAGTTCTGTGTTCTCTCCCTCCTCCCACCTCCCCCCACTTTGAAAGGGCAAGCAATTTTATATTAATTATATATAAGAAACCATTAAAAATTTTCATATTAGCTATGTTGCAAAAGAAAACACAGACAAAAAAACCCAAGAAAAATAAAGTAAGTTTTAAAAAGTCTGTTTCAGTTTTATTCAGAGTTCATCAATTCTTTCTCTGGAGGTAGATAGCTTTTTTCAGCATGGGTCCTTTAGAATTATCTCCAGTCATTGTCTTGATCAGAGTAGTTAAGTCTTCCACAGTTGAGGATTCTTACAACATTGCTGCTACTGTACAATGTTCTCCTGGTTCTGCTCACTTCACTTTGCATGAATTCATATAGATCTTGCCAGGTTTTTCTGAAAGTATCCTGCTCATCATTTCTTATAAGACTATAGTATCCCAGCATAATCATATACCACAGCTTGTTCAGTCATTCCCCAATTGATGGGCCTCCCCTTCATTTCTAATTCTTTACCAATATAAAAAAGAGCTGCTCTAAATACTTGTGTACAAATGGGCTGTTTTCCCTTTTCTTTAATATCTTTGGGATATAAATGTAAGAGTGGCATTGCTGAGTCAAAGGGTATGCACAGTTTCATAGTTTTTTGGGTGTATGAACTTAAAATTTCTAAAAGGGAGTCAATCAGTCATCCAACAAGCATTTATCATGCTGTTCCAGGCATTGGGCAAAGTACCAAGAATACAAAAGCAATGCTACTTTAGCTAATGTTTCAGGCTGTTAATGGGTATAGGTATGACAATAGAAACAAATATGACTTTATGGATAGTTGTAGAGAGATTCCAGAATGGAGAATTAACATGGAATAATGATTAGAGCTAGTCTTGGAGCCAAGAAAACCTGGTTTGAAGTTGTGACTCTCATATGTACTGACTGTGTGACCCTGAGTGAGACATTTAACCTTGGAGCCCTCAGGCTGTGCTTTCTGTTAAATTAAATCCATTGGTCTGTGAGTTTCTTAAGAACAGAGAGTGTATTTGTATCCCTAGCACTTACCACAATGGCCAGCACATAGTTTGTAGTTTATGGTCCCCTTAAGAAATACTTGACTCTAAGACTCTTAAGTTATGGGACAATTTACTAGTCTTCCTTGGCTGAAGAAATTCCCTCTTTGGTAGCTTCCTCCATAATGAAATCATTGGTCCAGACTCCTTCATTAAAAAAAAAATACCTAGAAAAGAATATGGGCACCCTCTATACATTGGATAGAAGTGTATGTTCATTTAAACACAATCTGACATCTGTCAGTCTATGTACTATATAGGTAGGAGTGTAGAACAGAGGAAAAACATTAGTTGTGGAATCAGAAGAGATGGGTTTGAATCTGTTACTGCTTGTGTGACCTTAGGAGAATCACTTCTCTGGATATCAGTTTCCTCATCTGTAAAATGGGATATGGTACTATATTTGGGATTCTTATCATGTGGTCCAAGGATGCCCAAAGAGTTTGGGTTCATTGATAGAATTCAGGGGGTCCATAAGCTTGAATGGGAAAAATACATCTTAATTTCAGTATAA
This sequence comes from Petaurus breviceps papuanus, assembly GCF_028583685.1. Lineage (NCBI taxonomy): Eukaryota > Metazoa > Chordata > Mammalia > Diprotodontia > Petauridae > Petaurus > Petaurus breviceps. The sequence continues at coordinate 21,796,752 of NW_027185889.1, forward strand.
TAGGTTTCCTTTGGAATTTTATGTGTTTTATTTTATGCGTTTAAAATTATGATTCTGAGAAGAGATCCATAACACAAAAAGAGGTTAAGACCCCCTGGAGTAACTGAATGCTAAGATGCCCTCCCGTTCTTAATTTTCAGTTCAATTATTGATTAAAAAAAAGAAAGAAAAAAGAAAAGAAAAAATGTATTCCTATAAAAATTTCAACGATTACTTCTTAACCAGACATGGATGATGATAACTTAAACTGTGACCCAAATATGTGATCCAGCTCTCCTGAGACAGCCTTCAGCCGTAAAGAGTACTGCCTCTATAGTTTGCCCCAAACCCAAGATTTGTCCATTTCTATCTGGCTCCTTGCATTCTGGAGTGGTACAATCAAGGTTCTTCTCAAACCAAGTATTTGTATTATTTAATTAAGTGCAAGAGCTACATGAATCAACAAAACCAACCAAGCTGGAGATCAACAAAACAAATTTCAATTAGTGACAGGAAGGCCAGAGCCTCAGGGCCTCATTCATCTGATGAGAAATGCAAAAACACGGGCAAAATGCTAATTCATTCCTTCTACTGCTGTCTGTTAAATTAATGGGTAGCTGGAACAGATCTTAACACATTCATTTGAAATTTCCCCTTAATGAATATTCAGCCAGTTGCTCCGGACTAGAGTGCCCAAAGAAGGATTCCTGACACAGTAGCAAGTCAGTAGTAAGGACAAAGTCAAGAATGAGTAGCCTTTACAAAGTTTCCTGCCAAGTTCTGGCGCTATGTTTTTTTTGGCATGCAGTGGGACAAAAGTTGTACAGGTTGGTGGTGGTGGTGGTGGGTTACACTTAAGAAATACATTAAAAATAGTCCGTGTCTATACAATCCCCACCATTTTGTAGCTTTTGTCCATCTGCAGAGGGAGGTAGAGGACATGCATGTAGAAATCCAAATCACATATTTATTTGTTGGCCCAGGGCCACTTGTTATAATTAAGACAGTGGGAGAAGAGGAGGAAAAAGAGGCTACGGTATACACTGATTGTCCACTGACCTTTCCAGGTCTCATCTGTATAACTTTTTCTTAATTTTTTTAAAGATTGTGGTCTTAATAAGCTTAAGAAAACATGAACCATTCAGTATTCACAACAAAAGAAAGAGTATTGTTTATGAATCCAGGAACTTCTATTGGATTTTAAAATATTATTAGCATATCAAATTTGGCCAAGTAGCAGGGGCAGCCAGGCAATGCAGTGGGTATGACAGTTGGATGCAGGGTAGTCAAAAAGCCCTAAGTCCATATCCTCCATCAAGCACTTAACAGCTGGGGAATCCACCCTCTCCCAGCCTTGGTTTCCTCATCTGTAAAATGGGAATAACAATAATAACAACTTCCTCAGTAGGTTGTTGTGAGATCAGGCGAACTGCTAGATGAAAGGTGCCTTGCAGAGCTCAAAGTTCTGTGTACTTGCTAGTAACAAAATGTTCCTTCTAAGTTTCTTTTGGTTTTCTCCTGTGTATTCTTTTAAGGTTTCTATTGGCTCTCTCATTTCTATTACTCTTAAGGGCATGGGCAATGACTTTTCCAAGTATCAACATAGTAGTGAGAATTGACCCTTTTGCCTAGTGAAAATTGGCCTCCCTCAGTAAGTGGTGCATTTTACAGATGAGGAAACTGAGGCTGGAAGTCATTAAGTGGCTTGCCCAGGGTCACCTAGCTAGTATAACCTTGAATCAGAATTTGAACTCAGGTCTTCCTGACTGCAAGTCCAGCATTCTATTCACTATCCTGACAACTAGCAATTTATTAACATGATTTCGCTAAGAACCCCAGTTCTGAAGTCAAAGGGCTTGTATTCAGATTCTACCTCTGACACTGACTACCTCTGTGATGTTGGGAAAGTCGTCCCATCTGCTCTAGCCTTAGTTTTCTTACTTGTAAAACAAGAGGGTTAGAGTACGTAGCCTCTGAGGTCCATTCCAGCTCTGTATCTTGGGATCTTGCCTGTATTTAACCTTTGGGGGCCTTTGTTTCTCTCATCTATAAAATGAGATAGCTAATTGCACTATCTGGCCTGTGAGACCTTTTCAAGCTTTAGACCTATGATCCTGTAAGTGTTGATGGAATGGCTAAAATATTACTAATCTGGCTTTACTGACTATGTTCTGCTGTGTATTATGGTTAGCTCTGTTGGTGTCTTGTCAAGCTAGTAAATTGTCTTCTCCTTGAGGGTGGGGCCTGTGTGTAGGCTTAGCTCTTCCTGGTTGCCCACCACAGTGCTATATAGCCAGGGATATGCTGGAGCTGGCTCAGACAGGTTAGTCAGAGCTCATTGGTCAATTCTCAAGATGTGTTGAAAATCCACCAACTATAAACTGGGACTCGATATATTGTTTTGTTGACTGTCTAGTCATAAGAAACTGAGGCTGGAAGTGGGACTCTTCCCAAGTGGGACTCGATATATTGTTTTGTTGACTGTCTAGTCATAAGAAAGTGATGCAGAAAGTATTAAAGATGCAATGTGATGTAAAAGTGTGCACTGCCTACATTTTTTTTTTCAGAAAGCTAATTGTTAAACTTACAGTGGCACACCCTACACATGCACCCTACATAGAAAGAACAGGGTTTGGAATCAGGAAAACTTGGGCTTCATTTCTACTCCAGACACATATTGGCTGTGTGCCCATGAGCAGGGCACTGAGCCTCAGTTTCCTCATCAGGAAAATGGGGATAATACAACCCTTAGTGCCTACCTCGCAAGGTTGTGGTGACATTCAAATCAACTAATGTATGTAAGATTTCAAGGTGCCATGTAACATTCATTGATGTTGTTGTTGTTATTAAATGTTGGCTATAGAATTCAGGGAGCTAATCCTGTCACCCTTACACATGTGGCATTACATAATTATTAATAACACAATGATTCTCACAAAAAATTTGCCAAGATGTGTTAAAAACGTTATCCTTTCATCGCTGAGTACCTGCTGTGTATCCTGGCCTGGGGAGGAGAGGACAGATCAGCACATGGCCTCTGCCCTCAAGGAGCTTCTAGTCTCAGATAAGACAAAAGTAACATGTGAAAGAGAGGATGCTTTAGACCCGGGGTATGAGGTCCTCTGTGTTTTTGGTTGGTGCTGGTGCTTTGTGACCCTGCTGGGGTTTTCTTGGCAGAGATTCTGGAGTGGTTTGTCACTGGATAGGTGCTGACCTGCCGTTTCTCTGGTCCAGTGAATGAGGCATTCCCTCCACCAACGTAAGTGAGTGTGTTCTCTGTGCTATGGTCACATAGCTAATATTTATGAGAGGCAGGTTTTAAACTCTGGCCTTCCTAGTTATAAGGCAGTCACTCAGTCTTTCTGTCTCTGCCTGTGCCTGTTCCCCCACCCCCTTTCCTCCCTCCCTCCCTCTGTGTGTCTCTGTGTATGTTTCTCCCTCTCTTTTTCCCTCTCTCAGTCTCTCTCCTTCCCACTGGAAAAATCTCTACCCTGAGGCCTATTCTTCTGCTTGCTGATTTCCTAGCCAGTACCATGCTCACTTCCTTTACAAATCGACGTATCTGCTTCTATTTCTTCAGTCCTTTCAAACTCCAATCTTATATGTGTTATTATTTCTCATTAGAATGAGACTTCCCCCACTGTAAAGACTGTCTTATTTGCCTGTATTGGTATGCTCAGTACTTGCCACTCAAAGCCTGGCATATAATTAATTCTATAAATTACCTATCCTGTGTATCTATCTGTTTATCTGTCTATCTGTCTGTCTGTCTACCTGTCTATTTACATACCTGCCTACTAACCTAACAATCTATCTATTGATCTGTCCCTATCTATTATACTATGCTGGTTCTTTTTTTTTTTTTGAGGGGGTAAGGAAGTTACCCCTTCAATTGGAGTTAAATGACTTGCCCAAGGTCACGTGGCTAGTTTTGTGTTAAGTGTCTGAGGCCGGATTTGTACTCAGGTCCTCCTGACTCCAGGGCCCTTGCTCTATTCACTGTGCCACCCAGCCGCCCCTATGCTGGTTCTTAAACTTTAAAAAAGTAAACAAAAATACTCTCTACTCACCTCCCTATTTAGCGATTCACAACAAATCGGTTTCCGAGAACACAGGCTATTCTGCCCAGAATCAACTACTCTCATGCTATTGACTATTTTTTCCTTCAATTCCACATGCTTCAAGTTAGCACCTACTATATGCCATACACCATTCTAGGCCCTAGGAATACAAAGGTAAAATGAAAAAAAAAAAAAGAGTCGTTACCCTCTTCTGGTTTTCCTGATTTGTAGAATCAGATTTGAAGTCAGGGTGTCTTCCCCTGCTTCCTCAACCCTCATTGAGGCAGGTGGGGAATCTCTCAGATTCTCTACTTTGCCAAAATTTTACTCGCAGCAGATGTCCTGCTCATCAGAGGCCTTCATCTCAGCCCTCTCTGGCCTTAACATTGGTTTGGTGGTCAGCGTGTGTCAGGCCAGCAGCATTCTCTCGGTGATATTCTATGTCTGCTTCATTTCCTCTCTCTCTGCACTAAATGTGCTACACTGTGTTTCACTCTCAAGCTCGTGGATTTTAAACCATTTAATTCAGTGCCACAAATATTTATTAAGTCACTCAATCAGCAATCAGTGAGCATTTATCAAGTGCTCTTTTTTATCAAGGTTATGTGCTAAGCCCTGGGAATGGAAAGAAAGGCAAGTGAGTTCACATTCTAATGGAAAAGGCAGCATACATGGGACAAGATATTTACTGATTGGATGGAAAGTAATCTCAAAGGTCAGGCTCTAGGAGTAGAGGGAATGGGAACAGACTCCAGCCAAAGGGATATTTGGGCTGTCTTTTTTTGTTGTTGTTGGCATTTAGGGTTGAGTAACTTTCCCAAGTTCACACAGTTAGTAAGTATCTGAGGCCAGATTTGAACTCTGAGCTGGTGCTTTATCCATTGCACCACCTAGCTGCCCCAAATTAAACTGAGATGTGGGCTGATTGAGATAGAGTACAGTTTGGTATTCTTCAGTCATTTCAGACTCTTCATGACACCATTTGGGGTTTTCTTGGCAAAGATACCATTTCCTTCTCCAGACTATTTGACAGATGAGGAAACTGAGGCAAAGAGTAACTTGCCCAGGGTCAGACAGAGAACAGATTTGAACTTAGATCCTTCTGGCTCCAGGGTCAGTGCTCTAACCAGTATACAACCTAAATGCCTTGAGCTAAGTTTTAAAGAAAGTTAGGGAAGCCAGTAGGCAGAAGTGAGGAAGGAAATCACTCTAGGCATGGGAAACAGCCAATATGAAGGCAACATGGAAAAATGAAAATGAAGAGTTCAGTGTGAGAAGAAAGACAGTGTTGTTGGAGCTTAGAATGTATGGAATGGATCGTGTCAAAAAACTGGGAAGTTCCTACTGTGTGCTAGATGAAAAGCCGCCTGTTATATTGGATAGAAAGCAGGCTTTCAACTTTAGACAACCAGATTCAGCTTCTGCATCTGACACATATTAACCATGACCTAAAATCGGATCTCTCCCCTGAGCCACACTGCCCTTGTGGATGTTAACTATGTCATTGAAAAACCAGTTGTAAACTATCGCTGTGCCCCAACATCCCTGCTTTAAGAAAACCTCCCACATGAAAAATGAGATTTATGCATAAAATAAATTAGGAGATGGTTTCTTCCTCTGCAAAATAATTCACAGTGGGAGTCTCTTAAGGGGGCATCATTTTCATAAAGCAAGGTACCCCTGCACTACCAAATATGCCCCAATCCTTTCTATAAATTCAAGTACTCTGGCTGGGAAACGTTTTCTCAGGAGTAGCCTTTGGCAGCAGAAATGTTACTGTCCCCACAGACTTTATCAAACACTGGGCAGCTGCCTACAAAGTGGCAGGCTGGTCATGAATCACAGCTTCCCTCCGCCATGACTGTTAGTCCACAAAAATGTATTCAATCATTGAGTTTAGAGATCCAGGCTACCCCCACTTGGTGAGTCCTCTCCCCAGCACTGTGCTTAAATATGTGTTTTCTTTTTATGTGCTTTTTTTGCTTATTGAAATATAACTTGTATCCTTCTGGTAGAATGTAATCTCTTGGTCTCTATATTCCCCAATACCTTACACATAACTCAAGTGAATCTAGAGTCCCAGAGAGTTGAATATTCACATAGTAGATCTCTATTGAACACTTCTTGAATTGAAATGGAGACTCAAGATGATTAACTGCCTTGCCAAAAATTATGCGCGTAGTAAGAGGCAGAGCTGGGATTAGAACTCAGGTCTTATTCCTAATCAAGTTCTTTCTCCTTTCTATTGCCTTGCTTGTGTATAGACACAGGGAATGCAGAGTAGAGGGGTATTCTGAGTGGAGAGTTGTTCACCATGGCTTTTGGCACGGAGTTATATCTGTGATTTCATTGATATATGGAGGTCTATTTTGTTTTTGAGGCAGTCAGGGTTAAGTGACTTGTCTAGGGTCACATAGCTAGTAAGTGCCTGAGAATGGATTTGAACTCAGGTCCTCCTGACTCCAGAGCTAGTGCTTTGTCCACTGTGCCACCTAGCTGCCCCTGGAACTCTGTTAAGGAGACTCCCTGTACTGATGTGGGCTGGTCCCATCTCTGCCATGACAGCCTTAGAGAGCTACTTGGGACACTGAGAATTTAAACAACTTTTGCCAGGGCCCCAAAGTGGGGGTCCAAGACAGAACTTGAATGCAGGAATTCACAAATCACAGTTCAGCTCTCTGTTCCCAGCATCATATTACCATGAGAGTTAGTTAACAATTAACTCCTGGAATTTGAGTTAGAATGGAGGTTAGCCATTTAGGCCATTCCACCTTATGGTGCTCTGCTTGCCCATCACCCTGAACTTCCTTTGCATTCTCTTACCTGTGGATACATAGCATCCACCCAGTACAGGGCAAGCTACTGAGGACAAAGAATATTTGACCCTCCTGTACTTGCACTTCTACTGCCTAGTGCAGCTCCTAACACCAAGTCAGTGCATAACTCATGCTCATTGCTCCTTTGGTTGGCTCTCAGGGAATGTATGCTCTTTGGCTGAGCTTACAGAGCTCTTTCTTTGTCTCTGTACCCTTGGTGCCTAGCCCATTGCCCGGCCCGTAGGCATTGAACAACTGCTTGTTGGTTGCTGATAGGACCTTTTAAGTTGAAATATAAATTTTATTTAGTTTTAAAGTTTTAAATTGTATTTAGTTTAAAGGACTGAAGTGTTTGGAGGTGGAGAGGAAATGCTAAAGGAGCTGAGGTACTGCTGAGCCAATTGTGTCTGGGATTTGTAGTAGATTTGCTTGACTAAAGTAAAGAAAATGCCAAGGAAAAAAAAGAGAAAAACAACCTTCCTGTCACTGTTAGTAGTGGGTGGTTTGTTTTTTCCTTATCTCTGCTTCATAGAGTCATTCCCTTCCTTTAAGAAGCTGCTCAGACACCATCCCCTGAATAAGTGTCATACGGCTGCCATATTTGTGGTTATGGAAACAGTAGAGAACTTGGATGCCTCCAAATCATTCTTTGGGCTCCTGATCTCTTGCTGTATTTTGTACTCTGACATCCTTTTGGTTTCCATCTCCTTTTCATCAGTCTAAACTTACATAATCTTTTCAAGGTTCTACCCACTCAAAGAAGCCTGATCTGAACACCATTACCCCATTCAGAGCTTTTCTTCCCTTGGCAGTCTCTTAGGTTCTAGCTTCTGAATTAAGCACCTAACAGTCATGTACTTATTTGCAAGTTGCCTTGGCATTGTACCTATTTCTTGTCTCCATAGTTATGGTTCTAATTATTGGAGGGTGGGACCATGTCTTTTACATTCATTGTGTCTCTTCATTGGGCCTAACATTATTGTATGCACAGTAGATTCTGTAATTTGGTAGGATTAAAATTGGGGCCCTGACTACACAAATCTCCATTTTAAAGGGAAAAATAAAGATGCTGGAAAATCAGCATCTTTAAATGAAATGAATCTTTTTGAAAGAAAGAAAATAATCTTAAACCAAGAAGTCTTTTGGTATCATGAGCTTTGCATTTATCAAGATACTCAAATCTAGCAAGTTTCAGGGAAAAATCATAGTAGTGTTTCAGGAGACAAGGCATAAAGCCAGAAAATCACGGATGCAGTTATTCAGATTCCAACACTGATGAAGAAACGGAGGCACAGAATGGATGTGTCACACTCTGGGTTGCACAGTTAGTCTGAGGCAGGATTTGAACACAGGTCTTTCTGACTCCAGGTCCAGTGCTATATCCGTTACGCAACATTGCCTTGTGGCAGTTATTATCGTAGCAATGTTTTATCTGTACCTAAGAGCCATGCTTAAAAACGAGAGGGACAGCTAGGTGGATAGAGCACCAGTCCTGAAATTGAGAGGACCTGAGTTCAAATTTGACCTAGATAGACTCTTACTAGCTAGCTGCATGATCCTGGGCAAGTTGCTTAACCCTGATTGCCTCAAGAAGAAAAAAAAGGCTAGAGAAAGGTAGAAGGATGTAAAATGGTTTTCTGCTTATTATTTATTTTAGGTGGTATTAATGTATGTTAAGAGGCAATGAAGCAGAGTGGAAAGAGGGCTGGCTTTGGAGTCAGGGAGACCTGAATTCAAGTCCTGAATCCATCACATAGACGTTTTGTGAGCATAATTATATGAGTTACTTAATACTTTTGCATCCCTTGCAATTCTTTATAATTTACAGAGGAGTTGCATTGATAGAGAGTTTCCAGACTAGAAATTCCCTATACTTACAAAATCACAGGTCTAGACTTTTAAAAATTAATTTTATTTTATAATGCAAAATAAATGTAAATTTATTTACTGTTAAGTAAAGACTGGATCAATAATAATATAAATTCTGAAGTAGAGAAAGTTTTCATAATAACTAAAATATATATATAACTAATAGCTAATTGTGTGCTAGGTGCTGTGCTAAGTGCTTAACACCTGTTTATCTTATTTTTCCCTTCACAATAACAGCCCAGGGAGGCAGGGTTTTTACAGATGAGGAAACTGAGGCAAACAGAGGCAAAGTGACCACCTGTAATAGTAATGGAATATAAAGATCCCCCTGTATTGGCTTGGTTTTCAAATTGATTGTGTTAAAACCCAGAGCTTGTTAATCCCACTTGTGGGATGGTCTTGTTGATGTGAAAAGAGAGGGCTGAACTGGGAGGAGCTGGTGACATAAATTTAGAGAGACACAAGAAAAGAGAGAGGCAGAAGAACTTTTTTGGAAGCAGCACCTTTGGAGGCAGAGAGAGACTGAGAGGATTGCTGAGGGCCACTTGAATTGCCCAGGACTTTTGAGAGCTGCCTCTCAGAGCTGCCAAGGACTGAGGAGACATGGCTGTTTTGCTGGTACTTTGTCTGTCTGTTTTGATGTTGTTTGGCCAGATTTGTCCACTGGTGAAGGACAGTCCTGTTGTTGCAGGGGTCTTGGAACCCTGCTGTTGGTTCAGAAGCCCTGAAGAAGGATTTTCTTGTTGTATGTTTACAGAAATCCTTGAAGAGGGTTTTGCTAATGTTTTCAGGGGTCCTAGGACTGTTCTGCAGACAGAGAATGAATTAATGAAGAGACTGGGCAGTGTATCTTGTGGCCTGGCTAAGCTTTGTCTCCCCAGAAACAAAGATTGCTGAGAACTTGCCTCATGTCAAGATGAAGAAAAGACCTCCATTTGGGTATTAAATGCTGTGCTTATGCTTGTTGTAACTCTGGGATAGATTCAGTTGTGATCCAAGGGTGGGGAACTTTTGACCTTTTTGTGCTCTGTGATTGAACAAATGAATGTACTTTACTTATGATTAGAAACTAATCTCCATTTGAGAACAGGGGCTTTGTGATGGACTAAATGAATGTACAGCCTAGGGGTGAAGTAGTTTTTAGAAGAGGGACTTTGTGATTGATTAAATGAATGTAATATCCAGGGGTGGAGTAGTACTTGATTAAATCACACTTGGGGGTAGTACTTGGAGATTATTTAATCATACTTAGTAAATGCTGTATTTTGAATGATGTCATATTTTGATCTTCTCTGTTCTTAATTTGTCACTGAATAAAATGGAGAGCATCTATGCTGGTATTTTGAACCTTGGGAAGTTGCCTTTGCATTACATTACACCACCTAGGCCAATGCCTTCACTTTTTACTGATGAAAAAGCTGAGGCACAGAAAGCACAAGTGACATGCTACAGGTTGTATAACTAGGAGGTGTGTGAGGCCAGATTTGAACTCAGGTCTCCTGATTCCAGATCTGGCACTCTATGTACCATGCTGCTTAGCTTTTCCTATTATAATAATAATAAAATATGAATGTTCATAGTGATAACCTCTTGCCTATGTCCTCTGCTCCTCATTTTAAGGTCTAGCATGTTAGTAAATGCCCTTGTTGACATATGACTCAGTCATAGCAGTCATTTCCTGCCTGATTTTCCATCTTCCATTCTCTTTCAGTAACAATCTGTTGCTGTCCTGTGATCTTCCCAATGCCAGGATTAATCATGACACTGTCCTACTTTAAGTTCTATAGAGTCCATCTCTTCCCCATTGCCTAAAGTCTGACATCCTTAGCCTGGAATTCAAGCTCCTAGGCTCTATCCTCCATCTTGTACCTCCTTCCCTGTCCAATTCTACCACACATCATTTGCCTACACCACTTCCAAACTGGGATACTTTGGATAATAGAGAGTTGAGAGGGTCCCCAGTGGTCTTCTGGTTCTGCCTCAAATTTTTACAAATGAAGTTCCTAAGGCCCAAAGAAGATAAATGATTCATCTGCTGCCACACAAGTCACAAATGGTGTCAGGATTTGAACCCAATCTTCTGTCTCCAAATCTGGCACCGTTCCCTCTGTAACATGTTCCCTGGAGGTGTGCATTTGCCACCCCTTGCATATATGAAGATGTCTTGATTGCATATTTTTGCTGGTCAACCATTATGCTAAAGAATGCCTTCCCCATCTCTGCTTATTATTAAAATCCTCTTTATTTTAAATTTAATTCAAATGTTATGTACTCTCTAAAGCACTTCCTGATATCCTATTATCCAGGCATGATTCTTCCCAACTTGGGCCTTGGCTAGCCTATGGTTTACACCTCTCCTGTGTACATATTATGCAGGATATTGCCTCTGGGGTCACTAACCCAACTCATTTCACACTCTGATGTCAGGTCCTCCCAAGCTTGGCTGATACTTTCCTCAGGGTTCTAGTGAGGTTTGACAGGGCATTTTAAGCCCCTATCTGATATGCCTTCCTACTGTGATTTAATATATCTCTAATTTTCTCTAACCCACTGATAATTCCTCCATATGCATTAGCTTTTACAAAGCAACGTTTACTGCAAAGGCAGAGCAAAGACCAGAGGTAGAAAGCTCACTGTCCACCCCCAACCACCTCATTTCTTAGGGAGAGCAAGCTCTCACTTAACGGTGGTTTCTACAAACATCCCTCACCCTTCTGTCCCATCCGCTAACAAACCAAGTTAACGTCTGGTTGTGGCAGATCTGATTGACAAGTTATTCCCTGGCCCGCAGGATAGGTTTCCTAAGCTCAGGGTTACTTCACTGCTGAGTGGGCTCAAGCACGGCTGGCTCCTCACTGGACTCAGTTGCTATAGTTACGAGCAAACTATGAAGTGGATCCTAGTTTCTAGGGCTCTGGTGGCTCTTCCAAGTCATTTGAAGCTCGCAAGGTTGTGGTCACCTGGCTCGTAAGATGTTCATTCACCTAAAATCAGGAAAGGAGTGGAGGTGGAAACAGAGGCAGCACCATAATGTGGTGTGGAGCATAGGCAGCTGGTGGCCACGTTGGCCACTGACTCTCAACTGGAACTTCTTCCTTCTCACTAGAGAGATTTTTCTGCTGTTTGAATCTTTTATAATGTACGCTGACTTTTATCTCAGCAGCCAATTAAAAGGATTTTCCATCACCACACAGGAAGTCAACATCAAATAGGGTGCCTGTACCTACCCTTAAGTAGGGAAAGGATCCTCCCAGGAATGTGGGAAAATAGGTAAACCAAGGCAACATTGGAGTTGTGATTTAGTTCAGCCACTCTGAAGAACAATTAGAAAACTATGCTCAAAGGGCTATGAAATACTACTTTGGGGTATAACATTTTTTCCAAATGGATGATTAAATGGAAAGTGTCCTAGCAACAAACAATGCATAGCTGGAGGAAAACAAAGATTAGCCAGGGCTCCTAGGTGTTCCAAACCTGCTTATATGGAGATGAGGTTATTACTGCATTAGCTTAGTTGTACAGGTGGAAAATGCCAAGTTTAATTCTCCACATTGATGCAGCTGCCAGAGTGATGGCCATATTGAGCTGGTCATGAAGGGTGAAATGTAAACAGTGCCCAGGAACCAGTCCTGTGGTTGAATGGAGGTGGGGGGCATGGAGTTAGAGAAGAAATGTAATTTTCTATAAAGCTGCCTGGAGTTGTAACTATAACAACGATTTCCTTAAACTGAAATTACAAAATGGTTCATTTCCGCATTCTGCTAGTGCTGTGGAACCCTGCTAAGCAGCTCAAGGAAAGGCAGATCCAGATCTAGACATCAGAATGGAAAGTAACAAGAGAAGTTGAAATGAAAAAGGCCTCGCGTGAAATAGGGCCCTTTATGGGATCATAGGCACAGAGCTGGAAGGAATCTTGAAGGCTGTTTTGTTGAATCCTCTTATCTTACAGATAATGAAACTGAAGCCCAGAGAGCTTATGTGACTTATAGGATCTTTTTTTTTGAAAATTTAATATATTTTTCCCAATCACATATAAAAATAATTTTAACATTCTTTTCTCAAATTTTGAGTTGCAAATTTCTCTCCCTTCTCACCTCCCTTTGAGGTTAGTCATTTGACATGGATAGTCATGCAAAACACATTCCCATGTAAACTTAGAGGATTTCAAACCCAGAAGTTAAAGGCATCTCAGATGCCATCTAGCTTTATATCTTTATTTTGCATTTGAGAGAACAAAGAGGGAGGTTAAGTGATTTACCCAAGGTTTTACAGGCAACAAACATTAGCTAGTTGACTAAAAGGGTCACAGGATTTGGAGAGAATGATGCTGGATTTGAATTCTGACTTTGCTATTTATGTGTGACCATGGACAACTCACATCGCGTCTCGGCTCCAGATGCCTCACGTTTAAAATTGAGAAGAGTAAATTATATGGACCCGTCCAACTCCAAAATTCTATACTAGTGAAATTGTATGAGTCATCCCTTCTTCATTCCATATGCAGGTGTGCCCTATTTAAGAAAAATCAAATATATAGAAATCTGAATTTACAGAGCTTGTACATTTGGAGGTGAATAACAGATCCTCCGTCTAGAGTTGGAAGGGACCTTTGAGACCATCTAATGACTCCAATTGCCTAATTTTACAAACGTGGAAACAGGGACCCAAGGAGGTTAATTGACTTGCCCAAGGTCACACGGATAGTGTCAAAGGTGAAATTTGAATACAGGCCTTCTTAATCCAGAGATGATGTTCTTAGTCTTTATTTCATAGAAATGCCCCAATCTGATAAACATTGTTTTGCATGTATTTAGTGTACACTTAGATGGAGGCCCCATGTTTACTCCCCTGATTGAATGTGAGCTCCTTGAGAGTAGGTATTGGATCCCTTTAGTCTTTGCATTCCTACGGCCTGGGAATATAGGATAGTAGGTGCTTAATAACTATCTAGTGATTGATTGAGCTGTAGGGATGGGCAACCTGCAAGAGGGATGACTCCTATGAGAAGGTCAAGCACTCCCCTCCATAGGAGTTAGATTAGAAAGGCAGGGTTGCAGGAAAGACTCCATAGCCATAGACCTCTGGGACTGATGGTAGAGAACTGGGAAGAGAGGTGCAGTAACATTGGTCGTTGGAGGGATGAAACGTGTACCTAGGATGTTGTTACTCTGGGACAAAGCTCCATTTGCCAATCCTACATGTAGCTATTGTGCTAAACCAGACGAATCTGGCCATTTTAAAATGAAAATTATTGTAAATTGATTGGTTCTTTTAATAAAAGAGTCAGACATATTCTGTGGCACTGATGGTCAGGACCAAAGCGTATTTTGGTAATCTCTGTTTCCGAAATGTTCAAATGGTAAGCTCTACACTCTGGCCAACATCTTCAACTCTTGCCCCCTGAAACCTTGGGCTCTTCTTCAGGAACCACCATACATTCTGATAGGTGTGTTTTCTTTTTTCTTTTTCATCTTTCCTTTTTTTTAATAGTATTTTTTCAATTACATGTAAAGACAATTCTTAACATTCATTTTTTAAAATTTTTGAGTTCTAAATTTTCTTCCTTCCTCTCCCCCTCCCTGAAAAGGCAAGTATTTTAAATAGGTTATATAATCATGTAAAACATATTTCCATATTAGTTGTGTTGTGAAAGAAGCAGCAGACTGAAAGGGAAAAAAACATTTAAAAAGTTAAAGAAAATGAAAATAGTATTTGATCTGCATTCAGACTATCAGTTCTTTTTCTGGATGTGGATAGTATTTACCATCATTAGTGACAAGTGAATTTTCAAGTCATCTCACCAGTGAGTAGAACCACATGCTACTTCCCAGGTATTTCCTCACTTGTACCATCAGAGTGCACCATCCCCTGCTTCCAGCCTCACTTGACTGGTTTCCTTCCTCAGTTAGAATGTAAGTTCCTGGAGGGCAGGTACTGTCCTCCTAAAAGGAGCTTTTACATGCAAACCTAGCCCTTAGCACAGTGCCTAGAATGTAGTAAGTGCTTGATAAATGCTCTGTCTTTCTATCATTTATCTATTAATCTTTCTATGTATCTATATCATTTTTTCTATCCTTCTATCCAGTTCTTTCTATGCATTCAGCGTACTTGGATGGGAGGGAGGGAGAGCCATGGCTTCATCACCACGGTCCAGAGGCATTTGGGGGATTCTCTTTCATGAGTCAGCTTTACTTTTTACTTTCCTGGCCACCTCCTGGTTTAAATCCTCCTTTTTTTAAAAGCCCTGATCCTGCAACTTTGGCCCCTGGGGCCTGATAGATTAGCATTTAAAATGGCTGGAAGCTGGGTGCTGAGCCAGCACATACTCCCTCAAGACCTTGCAATTAAGAGATTTGATACCAAAGGCTTTTCACTTTCTTAGCCACTGACGTAAAGTTCTCTATTGTGACTGAGGCTAGAGGAGGACTAAAGTTGATCAGACCCTCCTGGAATGCTTTAGTGCCTGGCTGACATGCTGGAGGAGGGCCATCGGTTTCCCTGTGTTGTGTCTGGTTCTCATGAGATAAAGTCTGTATCATCCCAAATGTGAAATGATCTTAGATAAAACATGGCTTTGGTTGTGGGTTCCATTTGTTGGGAGAGGATGGCGAAAGATTTCAAATTTATTCGATTGAAGGGTCAGTTGAAGGAACTGGGAATGTTTAACCCAGAGTAAAGAAGGCTCAGGGAAGATGTGATAACTTTCTTATGAGGCTTGTCATGTGGAAGAGGATTTGACCCACTCTAGATGGCACCACAGAACAGAGCTAAAAGTAATGGACAGAAGATGCAAAGGGGCAAATGTAGGCTGACTATCAGAAAAAAAAAAATAATCCAATTTAAAAGTTAGTATTACCCTGGAATACAATGGGCTGCCTCAGGACATAGCAAGTCTCTCCTCTTTAGGTGTTTTCAAAAACCCTTCATTTAAGGACAAAATAAAAATCCTAACAGTTAGAGCCTTCTCGAGTGAAAATGGGCTAATTTAGCAGTAGTGAGATCCCTTCCATTCGAGGTCTATAAGCAGGATCTGAAGGACCACTTATGGGAAATATTGTGAATGGGATGTTTTTTTTCTCGTATGGCTTGAGCTTGAAGGCCTTGAAGGAGCCTTTCAGCTCGGAGATTTTTTTGACCCGGACCTTGGCATTCAATGAGCATTTACTAAACACTCACCATGTTAAGCACAGAGCACTGGGGATACAAAGACAGAAATGGAACAGATACCACCCTCAAGGAAATTTTTCTACCCAGCACTTGAATGAGAGAAGGAGCTTCAAGAATATATGTAAAAATGACTGTCACCTATGTGGCCTTATAGGATCTTGGTTTTATGTAAACAAACACAAAAGACCAAGAGATATTCTCTACTGGATACAGATGATCATCAAATGGTATAAACAAACAGTTCTCAAAAGAAAAATTTCAGGCTATTAACAAGTGGATGAAAGATGGTGCCAAATCATTCCATCATAAGAGAAGTACAAAACAACAGAACTCTGAGGTTTCACCTCATACCCAGTGAATTTTCAGAGATGACAAAAGATGCAAATACTATTGGAGAGGCAGTGCAAATACAGCTGCATGCTAATGCACCATTGGTAAAGAGGTCAGTTGCTTTAAGCACACATACCAAAAAATTCATGCTTTTACACAAATGACCAAAACCATTTGACTCAGAGATAGCACTTGGGGCATCCACCCCAAGGAGATGAGTGACAGGGAGAAAGGCCCCATAGACAGAAAACTCTTCATCACATTTTTATAATAATAAAATAATTACATCATTATTTTTATGGTCACAATTAACTGGAAACAAAGCGTAAATTCAATGATTAAGGAATAACTAAACAAATTTTGGCATGAGACATGAAGTGGCCAGGTGGGCCAGTGGAGAGAGTGCTGGGCCTGGAGTCAGGAAAACCAAAGTTCAAAAAGAATATTCTTAGGGGCGGCCAGGTGGCTCAGCGAGTAAGAACACTGGCTCCAGTGTTGGGATGACCTGGGGATCAAATCCGGGCTCAGATACTTAGCACCACACCCAGAAATAATAACTGGCCTTGTAACCTTGAGCAAGTTACTTAACCCTGATTGCTTTTTTAAAAAAAAAAAAAAGTCTTTATTGCAAGGGAAGGCTTTAGAGAGAGGGAAAGTCAAAGAGAAAGATTTGGAAGTGAAAGTGATGGATAAACAATGGTTATCAATAATATTTTAAATAGTTAAACAAATAGTGTAAAAGTCTAATTCTTAATGATGTGCCTTGGCTGAGAGAAGTGAAATATTTGACATCCTATAAAGTCTAAGATATCCCTTCCTCTAGAAAGACTTAATTATACAATTGTATAAGTATAGTATTCTTGGAGAAAGAGGGAGAAGTGGGAAATGGAGAGGGAGAAAGAAGAGAGGAGAGGAGAAAATGTCTTGCACACTTTCTTAGTCCAGCCTTCTTGTTTGTTTGCTTGGAACAAATGTTTTCTTTTAGGATTGATGTGAAAATAAGGTTTCCTGCAAAGGCCTTAACAAATGGAGAAAAATAAAATTCTCAGATTGGAAATTACTTAGCCAGCTAATAACTGTTTCTAGGACTTTCAGCTTAAAAAATAGAGAGAAAGTACTTGCTATTGAAGTACTTTTCTCTGCAGTTAATGATAATGCATATGAGGGACGGTCACATTAATGAAACAATTCTCTGTGCTGGCAATGAATTTTATTTATCCCGGTATTTTTCCTTCTGTCGCATCCTGAACTTCTAAAACTTGGGCCAGACTGTATTCTAAGTGCATAAAATGAGAGAGAAGGCAAAAGAGGAAAGGAAGAGAAATGTGATGGTATGATTGCTTGACCTTTGCTAGAGACTATCTCAGAGAATTTATGTCCTTTGTGATGCCTCTTTAATAAATCCATGTGGTATCTTGGACATCCCTACATTTTTTCCATCAGGGAAACTTGGAATTTTATGAATGATTGGATTGTATTAGCCCTCCCCTGTGACTGGATGACCAAATACAGCATTTAGCAAGTGTGCTGGGGAGATGAATAGAAAAGTCTCTGCTCTCAAGAAGCTTGCATTCTACTGGAGAGGGCATATATAGAAAAATCCCATAGCCCTTAGGGTGCAGCAGCAAAAAAGACGATAATGCATGTAATGTTATTTCTATTGATAAAATCACACTCGTTTCTGATGGACAGTGCCAAGGACCTTAATGATGAGAGCTTTCTCTTTTTTTCTGCAAGCACGCTTGTCCTCTGCAGGTTTTTACCCTCAAAATCCCACTAAAGTATGATTTTCTGGTTTTCCCCATAGAATTGAAAACCCCTGTCTGTACCTTTCCAACTGGATACCGTATCACAGGAGTCCCCAGTCTGAGGTTTAGAACCTACCAGCAGATTTTGAAGCCTCACTTAGGGCATCACCAAACCCACTGCTACTATAGAATCATAAGCTCATGGTCTTGGAGTTGTTACAGACCTCAGGTCCTTAAGTAGTCCAACGTTTGCATTTTACAGATGAGGAAACAGAGGCCCAGAGAGTCTAAGGGACATGCTGGTTTTCTCCCCATTCAGTTGTCCAAAATTCCCATTGAAGAGCAGAACACACTTGTCTATGAGTTCTTTCCTCTGGTGCCTGGAGTCCTCTCAGTCAATAACCTACCATCCCCTACTCCCCTTCCAGTATGATCTCAGAGTGACAAAGCAGCCCATTTCACAAAATGACAAGATTAGCTGATAGCACTTTATAGTTTAGAAGGTTCTTTCCTCACAAACCTAGCAATGATAACCCTTTCTGTGTCTTTCTGTCCTGCTACCCAGTCTGCAGGGCCTTTGGATATTAAGGTGCTTAACTTCATGGATCCAGAACTGGGTCTTAGCTCAGAGGCTCTGCAATCTAAGCCTCTCATTTTACCCATAAGGAAACTGAGGCCAAGGGAGAATGTCTTGTTCACAGTCTTATAGGCAATAAGCACAAGAGGTGAGATTTGAACACTGATCCTCTGACTCTAAAGCCGGTGCTTTTCCCATGGTGCTATGCTACCTTCCATAGACCCTAGAGACCCCAACAGGAAATATAGAATGCCTCAGTTTTGTGGCCTCTGCTTTGGGATATAGTATATATTCACAACAGTCCTGAGCAAGTTTCTGCTGGGTCCATTTGAAAGAGTACTGGACCAGGAGTCAAAGGCTCTTAGGTTTCACATGCTGTCTCTGCCACTTTTTAATCCATGTCTCCTTGGGCAGTGCATTTAACTTCTCAGAACCTCAGTTTCTCCCTCTATAAAATGAAGTGTCTTCCAAGTTCCAAATCTGTGATTCCTTGACCCCTCCCCCATCACTGGTATTCTTCTCAATCTGCCCAATTTTTTTGCCTGAAATGCTTTCCCTTCTTACCTTTGCCCCTTGACTTCCTTCAAAGTTGAGCTGAAGTACCATCTCCTTCAAGAGGCCTTTCCTATTCCCGGAGCCATGGTGGGGGTGGGGTGCTTAGTGCCCAACCTCTGAAGTGACTTTGTATTTACTTTATTCCTGTCTTATGTTTGCTTATTTTTTATTATATTGATTCCAACCAATAGAATGTAAACTCCACGTGGTGAGAGACTGTCGGATTTCTATATTTGTTTGCCCAGACCATATCATAGTACTTGTTGCATAATACATGTTTAATCAGTGCTTGTTGATGGATTTGTTGTTTCCACTGTAACCTGGGCACCAGACTCACAGACTTTCTAATCCATCTGTACCCACTGTCCTTGATAACCTCAGAATTCACACTGATGGCTCTTCTAACATCCTTCTTCCACTTCAGCCTTTCCAGCATCCATATCCTCTGGGAGTTTAGAATCTAGGAGAGGAGATATGCTACATGTACAAGTCACTATAGCCCGAAAGAGAATATGATGAATGCATAATGTGCAGAGGTACACAGTGATGTTTGAGGTCCCGTAAGGAAATGCTGTTTATTACCAAGGGTGGGCCACAAAGGAGATAAGGAAGGAAAGTTTGTGGAGAGGTAGCATTTGAGTTGGATCTTGAAAGATGAATATTATTTCAATAGGTAAGATTCAGCTGAGGGTGGATGAAAGGGGAAGTGTGAGGGACATAGGGAAGAGCATTAGGAAGGGAACATGGGCCATAATGCTTAGGGTATGTTTGTGAAATATGCTTCTAGTGACCACTGAGGAAGTGAAGGGAATGAGTGTAATATAAGGCAGGCATCTAGGAGGGTAGTGATAGTGCAGGATTAGAGGGCCATAGTTCTGGAGATGGAAGGGACCTCAGAGGCTGTCAGATCCAGTTCCTTCATTTTGGAAACACTGACCCAAGAACTTGTCCAAGGTCACATAGAGAATAGGTGTCAGAAGCAGAATTTGAACCCAGAGCCTGTGACTCTCAGAACCAGGGCTTTCTCCACTGTGCTACACTGCTATCAAAAACCTTAAATGACAAAGTAAGAATTTAGAGTCAAAGGGTCTGTTTCTGTAGCCTGGCCCTGCCATTTACTACACATGTGACTTTGGGTAAGTCCCTTAAACTTTTTTGGCTCTCAGTTTTCTTAAATTGTAAAATGAGGGGGTGATCAGATGGTTTGTAACATCACTTCCAGCTCCATCAATCAATCACCAAATATTTATTAAAGGTCTACTATATACTAGGGCCAGGGGTGGGGAATTTGCAGCTTCAAGGCCACATGTGGCCTTCTAGGTCTTTGGGTCTGGTCTTTTGACTGAGTCCAGCTTTTACAGAACAAATCCTTTTATTAAAAGGATTTGTTCTGTGAAGTTTGGTTTAGTCAAAGGGCTGCACTTGAGGACCTAGAGGGCCACATGTGACCTTAAGGTTCAAGTTCCCCACCCCTGTTAGGTACTGTGGTAGGTGTAGAAGATGCAAAGACAAAAAAAATGAGTCATCCCTGTCCTCAGGGAGCTTACATTCTATAATAAGAGACATCATATACAACATGTACAAATATAAAGTCTATGATTCTCTAATTGAAACACAAAAATAGAGGTTGCTGTTCGTAGGACCCCAGATTTTGGAGCTGAAAGGAATCTTAAAGATTATTTTCTAGATGAGGAAACCAAGGTCAAGAAAGATTACATGGCTGGTTGAGAGTCATAAAGGTAGTGAGAGGCAGAGCCAGGCTCAGGTTTTCTGACTCCTTAAATAGTTCTGAGTAATGGAGTCACATATTGAACTCTTTGCATTAGGAAGATTTTCTGGTAGTGCTATGTAGGTTCTTGTTACATAATAAATACTTATGAATGTTTGATAGAGTTTCAGGGAACTTGGAGGCCATTCAGTCTAGCCAGTCATTTTGCAACTGAGAAAGCTCAGGTGCAGGGAGGTTAGGTAAATGGCAAAACATCATCCAGTCAGTCAACAAGCATTTCATGCTGTTAGTACATGGCAGTTCTAGGATTCTAACTCATGCTCTCACTTTCTAAATCCTAAGAGTGACATACAAGGTCCTTTGCAATCTAGACTGAAGGTGGGGACATTGGTCCTAAGAGAAGTCTAGGAAAAAGACAATGAAGTCTAGACCCGGCATGACGTTGAGGATGGAAAGAAGGGGATGAGTATTAGAGATATTACAGAGATGAAATCAACCAGGCAATTGGTTTAATGTGAGACATGAAGGAAAATGAAATATCAAAGAAGACAGGTTTCTAGCATAGATGACTGAGAGAATGATGGGACATGCTACTTAGATCTTTTGTTGCTGCTTTGTGTTTCATCTTTGTGTCTTCACAGTATGGTTTATTTCACTCCTATAAGTCATAATGAACTTGAATGACATTTTTTTTTGCTTTGCCATTAACTGGAATCACAAAGCCATCCAAGGGAGGGGGAATTGAAGTGCTAGAAATTCACATTTCATAGAATCTCAGAGGTAAGAGGGGGTACTTTGGAACCTCTCTGTTTGAACTTTTACATGAACTATGGGACCTTGAGCAAGTTACTTCACTTACCCAGACCTGTAAAATGAAGGGAATGAATAAAATGGCCTCTGGGATGCCTTCCAGTTCTAGATCTATGATTCTGTAGCATGGCAACTGTCCAATCTGAAGACCCTTGAGACTGCTAGTGAGGCAGCACATCAAGATGGCATCATCTACTTTTGGACAGCTCCCAGGCTTAGGCAGTTGGTGCTTATAGGGAATCCAAAGCTTTCTGTTGGCACCTTCCACCCATCCCTTCTAGTTCTACCCTCTGGAACCAATGAGAGTATGCCTCATTTCTCTACTAAGTGGCAGCAGACTTTCTCTAATGTCTTTACAATAGATGTTCCAGAAAATCAATAACAAGGCAAATGTGTGTTCTGGCTATTTATTTCCCAGAAAGCAACATTTACTCATTTGTTGTGGGAATGACTTCTCTTTTAAAAATTATAATTATTATAAGTCTTCATATGGGGAAAGATGAAGCTGCATTGCTTTTTAATCACTTCCAGTAAAATTCTCCTCCACCCTACTTATACTCTCAATAGTTGTCAGGGTAAATCTTTACTCTAATGGAAGATAAGTATAAATATTCTTTAGTCCCATTCTCTTATTTCTCCTTTAAAAAAAGCTAAAAATTAAACAGTCAGAAAACACCTACTATGTGCTGGGCACTGTGCTAGGCACTCGGGATACAAAAAAATCAGGAACTTATATTTTATGTTCTGTTGGGGAAGACAGTATATACAAATATAAATATATGGAAAATACATATAAAAATAAATTTTAAAAGGAATAGGGGGTACTTTGGAAGGGATAATAGCAGTTGGAAAAGAACAGGAAAAGCTTTTATTAAACAGTTTTTAACTTGAAATCCATGAATGGGTTTTAGGAGGTACATGAAACTGGGTGGGACAAAATTCTCTGTATCTTTTCACTAATCTTTAACTGAGCATTTCATTCTATTCTGAAATTTTTAAAGTTATTCTGAAAAGGTGGGTCTATAGATTTTACCTCACAGCAGATAAGTCCATAGTGCTATAAATATTAAGAATCCCTGATATACAAGACAGTGCTTGAGCTATGTGTTGAAGGAAGAGAAGGATTCTTGCTGCCAAGGGGATTAGGGCATGGAGCATTGCAAGTGCAAAGACCTGGAGATAGGAAATGAAACGTGGAAGAAAAAGAAGGTCATTTTGGCTGGATTGGATAATTCTGATTGACATATCTCTGCAATTTGGTTTTAGAGTTGCCTAGAATTTGGCAAGGGGAGTAAAATCCAGTAAGACTGGAAGAATTCGATGGGGGTCAAGGTGTTTAGGACTCTAAAAGCTAAACAAAGGAATTTCTATTTTATCCCAGAGATAATAGTAAGGCCCTGGTATTGGCTGAATAAGGGAATGACATACTCAGATCTACACTTAAAGACAGACACCTTGATTATGTGTCATTCAAATAGCCTGGACTAATGCAGTAGCTATGTGAGTGGAGAAAGGGAGTGAGGTTTGAGAGATGTTGTGAAGGTGGGAAGGGCAAGATTTGACAACCAGCTACACATGTAGGATGATGGTGGGGGGGGAGGGGTAGTGAGAAGTCATGGATAATGCTGGTTTACAAACCCAGAAGTCTGGAAAGTGGGTGGTGTCTGACAGAAATAAGGAAAATTGAAGCAGGGGTAAGGGTGGGGTAGGGAAGAGGGTAAGATAATGAGTTTAGCTTTGGGCCTGTTGAGATTGAGATGTTTCTGGCACATCTAGTTTGAAGTGTCTAAATAGCAGATGGCCATGTGAGACTGAAGCTCTGGAGAGAGATGGGTTGTACAGAAAGATCTGAGTCCATCATCGACAAGGAGATGGTATGTAAACCCAAGGGAACTGATGCAGTAATGGAAGAAGAGAAGATAAAGCAAAGGAGAGCAGAGGAGACCTTAACCCTCAATGAGACTTTGGATGAAATACTATGAAGGGTGATGAATCTAATACAGGAAATTAAAATTGTTCTATGTGGATAGTACCCAGTGGATAGAGCACTGGACTGGGAACCAGGAAGACTCATCTTCCTGAGTTCAGAACTAACTTCAGACACTTACTAGTGACCATGGTAAGACACTTAACTCTACTTGCCTCAGCTTCCTCTTCTGTAAAATGATCTGGAGAAGGAAATGGCAAATCATTTTATTATCTTTGCCAAGAAAATCCCAAATGGCATCACAAAGAGCCAGACATGACTGAAATGACTAAATAATAACACCTAATTTCAACTGGTACATGTCCTTTTGGTGCCTGATGGTTAGAGTACTGGATTTGGGTTCATCTAGACTGGGATAGAATCCTGCCTCAAACAAGGACTCAAAACCATGGGCAAGTCTCAATCTCTATGAGCCTCATTTTCAGAATCTATAAAATAAAGAAAATCATCCTTGTGACACCTGCCTCCCAGGGTAATTGAAAGATACATGTCAGAGTTTGCAAACCTTAGAGTGTTGATGAAATGTCATCAACTGTCATCACTCATTATCCCTTCTGAATCATAAACTTCTTCTAATCCTTCAAAAAGGATTTTGCCTACTATGTGCCAGGCACTATACTAGGCACTTAGAATACTAAAACAAAAGTGAAGCAGGCCCTACCCTCAAGGAGCTTACAGTCTATCAAAGGAAGTAACACATATGTATGTAAACATGTAGAGAATATATACAATATATATGATATAATACAATATATGGAATATATACAAAAGGAAACAATAGGAGATTTACATACTGATAGGAAAATCTAACTCCCAATCTTGACTTCATTCTCACTGTCATTATACCAGGAGTGTTAGTTCGTTAGACTTGGGTCCAGATGTACCCATCCAAGCAGCTGTATTTCAATTTATGATGAGAGGTTATGAATCAATTGGATCCCAGAAACATTTGTTAAGCCTGTATTATAAACCCAGTATTGTGTTGGGTAATAAGACATATAATAGAACAGTCCCTACCCTTAAAGCACTTACGTTCTACTGGGTGGAAATAGTACAGACATCGATAAATTTCTACAAATTATAGGTATGGGGATAAGGACTAGATGTGAGGTTTAATTGGTAAGGAAACTTCTTCTTCCAGTACACATCAGCATGTTTTTTCTTAGATCAAGAGTTTCCTAGAACACTAAGAAGTGAAGTGACTTGCCCAAGGTTACCTAGTCAGTATATGAAAGAAGCAGTACTTGAACCCACATCTTCCTGACTTCAAGATTGGCTCCTTATGGGCCATATCATACTTCTTTTCACTTAATACAAATTATATGCAAACTAAACACACAGTAATGCTGTGGTGTGGATGAAACACCTTAGAGAATCTGGAAATGTGTCTTATAGAAAGGGACATGAGTTGAACTTTGAAGACAGCCAGGGGTAACAAGAAGCCAAGGTGAGAAAAAGATTTCCAGTCATTGGGGGTAGCCTAAACAAAGGCAGGAAGACAGTAAACAACAGTACCAAGATCAACAAACCATCCTTTCAGTTGGAATATAGAATGACTGAGGTAAAAACAATATATAATCAGCCTAGAAAAGACAAATTAGGGCAAGACTACAAAGTGATTCTAATACCAGTTGGTATTTTATCATGTAGGCAACAGGGAGCTGCTGAAACTTCTTTTACTGGGGAGTCCCATTGGTTCTTGAGTGCTTGAGGAATATCGATTTGGAAACTGTATGGAGGATGGATTAGAGAAAGAAAAGGACAGATTAAAAAAACCCATTTAGGAGGTTATTAGGAGGTTGGGTAAGTGGTGATGAAGGACTGATCCTGGTTTTATATGGCAATTCAGGTACTCTACTATTTCCCATTCTATTTATTTCCTTCCCTGATACCTATAAATACACCCATGACTCCTCATCCCTTAAAAACCTCTCAGTATGTCCTACCACCCCTGCCAGTTATTGGCCTATATGTCTCCTTTTCCCTAATCAGCTAAATTCCTTTAACAAGCCATTTATGCTCCATGATTTCCCATGACCTCCTCTCATTCTCAGTAAGCCCTCTGTAGTTTGGATTCCAACTTGATGACTCAACTGAAAGTGCTATCTGAAGTTACCAGTCATCTCATAATTACCAAGTTTGATGATGTCATCTTGGTTCTCATCTTTCTTCATCTCTCTGGTGCCTTAGATTTCATCGACTACCTTATCTTACTAGATACTGTCTCCTCTCCAGATTCTCATAACATCACTCTGTCTTAGCTTCCCCCCTACTTGTCTGACTGTTCCTTCTTACTTTCCTTTGTTGTATCTTCATCAATGTCAAACCCATTAATTGTAGGTATCCCCCCAAAGCTCTATTTTAGACCTCCCACATTTCTCTTTCTACACCTTTTCTTGGTGATCTCAACAGTTCCTATGGTTCAGTTATCATCCCTATAAAAATGTCAGGGGCAGCTAGGTAGCACAGTGAAAAGAACAGCAGGCCTAGAGTCAGGAAGGCCTGAGTTCCAGTTCAGCCTCAGACACTTAGTAGCTCTGTGACCCTGGGTGAGTGACTTAATTTTATTTGCCTCAGTTTCTTCATCTGTAAAAAGAGCTGGAAAAGGAAATGGCAAACACTCCAATATCTTGGCCAAGAAAGCCTGAAAAGGGGTCACAAAGAGTTCGACATGACTGAAAATGACTGAACAACAACAAATAAAAATGTATCTTAGCTCCATTTCTAGCCACAGTCTCTCTCCTAAGCTCCAGTCTGACATCACTAATTACCTATTAGACATATGGAGCCTCGTGTCTTAAAATCATCTCAAATTCTCCATGTCTGGAACAGAATTCATTTTTATTCCTTGCATATTTATTGCTCTTCTGAGCTTCCTGAGGACTGTCTTGGGTACCACCATCCTTAAACCAATTAGGCTTACCTCATGGTAAACCTTTACTACTCTCTCTTGATCAGCTAGCACACATATCCAAACAGCTGCTAAATTTTGTGAATTCTTTCTCCTCAGCATCTCTTGCATCCATTGCCTTCTTTATTCTCACATAACTCTACCCCCAATCCCACTTTTAGTTCAAACTTTCTTCACCTCTCACTTGGCCAATTGCAATAGCCTTCTATTTGGACTCCCCACTCCAATCTGTATTTCACTCACATTTCAAAATGAGTTTTCTTTTTTTTAAAAAAAAAAGCAATTGGGGTTAAGTAACTTGCTCAAGGTTACACAGCCAGTTATTTTGTGTGGGTGTTAAGTATCTGAGGCCAGAACCGATCCCAGGTCTCCCGACTCCATGGTCGGCGCTCTTACTCACTGCGCCACCTGGCCGCCCCTAAAATGAGTTTTCTAAAGTGTAGGTCTGACCAGACAACCATCATATTCAATAAAAAGTTAATCCCTATTATGTTCAGGATTGAATAAAAATTCCTCTCTCATCTAAAGCACAGGGGTTTGAGGGTTTTATGTGACCAATGCTCCCCAGTACAGCACTAACCAGATTAAAATATGATTGGGAAATATTTAATAAAATAAATAAAAATTCAGTAGAACATAAATAATGTTAATATGTAGTTTTCTAAGTCGACATGCAACTGGGGAGCCTCTTACATATGGTTTAGAGACCCCATTTCGATTCTAGTTTGTCGCCACTGATTTGATGGTCTTTATAACCTGTCCCTTCCTACCTTTCCAGTCTTATACTTCATTCCTTGCCTTTTGTTCCTCAGTCTAGCTACCCTGCTCACTTACTATCCCCTGTCCATGATATCCTGTCTCCCAGTGCTGTGCGTGGGCCCCCATGCCTAGAATGCTTTGCTTTGTCGCTTCTGCCTCTCAAATCCCCTGGTTTTCTTCAAAACTTAGCTCAAATTCTACCTTCCAGAAGAGAGTATTCCTAATTACCTCTCCTCACTAGATGCTGATGCACCAGGAATTACTTTCCATTTGCTCTGTATACACCTTGTATGTACATGATTATGCATGTGTTATTTCACCTTTTAGAATGTGAACCCCCCAAGGAACGGGACTGTGTTTTTGCCCCTTTTAGTATCCCAAAAGGCTTGGCACAGTACCTGGTTTTATAAAAGTCCAGCCATACTTGCCTGCTTATACTCTTTCACATGCTATTCTTCAGCTCCCATCCCTTTGCCCTTTCATTTGCTGATCCTTTTCCCAGAATGCTGTTCCCTCTCACTCAAAGATCAACTCAAAATGTTACCTACTGCAAATCTTTCTTTGTCCTTCTTAGCTGCTGGTGGCAGCCCCTCTAAGTTAAATTCTACCTCATATGTATGTATCTTATACATGCCCTTTTGTGTACATCTTGTTGCTCCTATTAGAATATAAGCATCCTGAGGGCAGGGACTAATTTGACTTTTTCTTTGTATCCTCAGTATTCAGCACAGTGATTGGCACAAACTGCTTATTTCTTAATGTAGCAATAACTTTCTTTTGGACTATTTTTTCTGTTTTTTTTCTAGTAATTATGATCTATAAAAAGTCCATTTTCTCTTTAAGGAAACCATTAAAACAATTGTAAACCCAATTAACTGTTAATAATATTACAGAAATAGTTCTGCTAATTTACACTTAGGAGAAAATATTTTTTAAATGACCTTATTTGCACTTTCATTTATGTGTAAGCAACTAGAATAATAAAAAAGCCACTGAATGACCCTCTAAAATATCTTAATTTTACCATTTTGTAAAATTATTTTCTGTAACAGACACATCATAACCTAATAGCTTTCCTGATATTTTTGAAGTTTACATTTTCTGGTAAAGGCTATTATTTTTGCATATGTCTTTTCTACAGAGAGACATTTTTGTGCAAAGGACCAGGTGCTACTGCTGCTCTTTTCACAATCCCACTTCCTATTCCAATAAGCCAGCAAGCATTTATTAGGACTTCTTATGGGCTGGTCACTATGGCAAGGTCTGAAGATACTGAGACAAATGAAATGACCCATCATTATAGGACATACATTATAACGGGACTGAAGTGGGGGCTGGGGGGAGGAAGACCACATGCACATATATATTAGTGTATAGAAGGAAGAAGAATGGTTCTGGAACTTTGATTACATTGATACATGGAATATGAGGATGAGGAGATTCTCAGTACTAATTCCATTTTGCTCATTGTCTGAACTTGGAGTGTCAGAGCTTCCTCAAGGCATTTTGAGATTTAAGTGACTTGGTCAATCATAGAGTCAGTAGGTGTCAGAAGTGGGATTTGAATCAATGTTTTCCTGGAACCAAGACCAGCTTTCTGTCCACTATGCAAAGTATTTTATAATACTTATATTTTTTGTGTCCATCAAAATAAATATTAATGTTGTTGTTGGGCAGTAACAGTTGGGCATAGAGATCAGGAAGGATTTCCTGCAGAAGATAGTGCTTCATCTAAGGAGAGGAGGGACTTTGGGAAGCAGAGGTGAAGAGGAAGTGAATGACATCCTCCATCTCTATTAACAAGACTTCCTGGCTCTTTCTTTCCAACAAAACGTCTTACACATAGTAGGCTCTTAACACACATTTGTGTAATTTCACTCTATTGACTTAAATTGCATTTCTGTCAGTTCTGCCCCCACAATATTATCTGATGTTTATCAGACATAAACACTAGGCACAGAATTGAAATTAGACATCTTTGCAGAATCGTGACAATTTAACACCCACAAAGAAATTTGACAGGAAGATAAGAGTTCCCTTAAACTATTCATGGCTGCCTGAGAGGAACTGATATAGGAACTTAGTTGGGAAGACAGAATTGGGAGTTGAGGTAAATGTTGCATTCTTGTTTTTTATGGGTTTTATAACATCATTGATAGATCATAGATCTAAAGCTAGAAAGGATTTTTATATTTTGTTTGAGGAAATATAGGCCTAGAAATGTTAAGTGACTTGTTCAGAATCACACAGATAGGAAGCCACAGAGTTGGGGCTTGAAACCTCATTCCAGTCTCTTGTTCTTTCCACAGATGATTGTTTTTTTCCAAGCCAGACCTCCCAGAAAAATTGCATCATCTATCAGAGCATCTTTATTTGGGGTCTGTGAATCCTTTAAAAAATGATCCTTATATTTCAGTATAATTGGTTTGCATTTGCAATCATATATATGCGTTCAAAAGCATCATGAGAAGGAATCTATAAGCTTCGGCAGACTACCAAAGGGGTCCAGGACACACACAACAGGTTAATAACACATGATTTAAGTAGACTGGCAGTGAAATGAACCCTAAATGAGGAACAATATGAATCAATACATCAGACAGAGAAGGTAGTACCAATTTCCACATAACTACAGAGGTGGAAAAGGGACCAAAGGATGCAAAGCTACCTGGGATCATCTCAGGTTCATGCATGCAGCAACAATTGATGAAAAAGTCCTGTTGAAGACCAAGGCAGGAATATTTAACTGCACAGCAAAGTCCACAATGATTTATAGATCATAGTACTGGTTTACCATGAAAGGTGAAGCCCAGTAGCAGGTGGTTTATAGCATTTAGTGGGGAAAATGATGTACAACAGCTTTCTGCAGGATTCTCTAGCAGATGAAAAGCTGCAGAAGCCAGGACTGATGCTGTCTGAGGGTAGTAAATCATGCAGAAGAATGCTCACATTGGACTCCTGTCTCTTTCCTGACCATTTCCTGACTTTAACTTCTTCTAGGTTTTTTTTTTCTCATTTCATGTCCCTAGAGCTAGAATAGATGCCCCATTTCCTGTCCCCAACATCTCTACTCCAGTTGAAATTCTTCCTTTCTTTTGAAGCTCAAATCAGATGCCACCTTTTCTGTGAGATGTTAATTAATATCCCCTTCCCCCAGCTGCTAGATAGAAAGTAGCTTTCTTTGGACTAACTCACATTTCAGTTTATCATAGCGTCATAGATTTAGACCTCATTTTACAGATGAGGAAACGGAGGTACAAGTCAAATCAGGTGTGTCAGGTGGAAGATGAAATGACTGAAGAAGCAAAGAATTCATTTTCTGAGCGTAATGATTTATTAAGCAATACTTCACAGTTGTCCAACAAACCAGGACTAGACTTACTCAGCTTGGGCCTGAACTCCAAATACAGACTTTTATTTTTAATTATTTTTAATTTAAATCAAATAAAACCAATTAATTAAAAGTAAATAATACAATATTAGGTAATCTAATTTTAATTAGATAAAAGATTAGGGACTTTCCAAGTTGGGAGGGGGAGAGTCAGCAGGTACAACTACCTGAATTCAGAAAGAGAAGTATCTCACTCCCCACAAATGTCTATAAACAATCAAAGGCACATGGAAACAATAACTGACTGATCGTTATGGTGCTGGTTTTCGGATAAGACATATAGGTTGCTTGAGATGTATAAGAATATATAACATGGTGAATACAGAGATAACTCTAGACTTGATAAGACCTGCGTTCTGATACATCCTAGCGATGTGACCCTGAGCAAGTCACTTAACATCTCAATGCTCTAAACAATTCTCAAAGACTTAGAGATGCAAAGTAGGGGTTGACATGCACTGAGAGTGGGGGTTTCCTCATAAGGCCTTTCCTATACCAATGATATCACAGATTCGCCATGTTATATTGTCTCTTCCTTACACATAAGATGTATTTAATAAATATTCACTGTATTCCACATGCTCCTTAAAACCAAGCTGTATAACTCTAGTCAATATTGTTATCTCCCCCTCCCCCATCAGAATACTTCATGTGATGCTAGATTTAGAACTGAAAGGGATCTCAGAGGTATTCTAGTCTATCATTTCATAGATGTGGAAACTGAGGCTAATAGAGGAATAGTGAATTGCTAAAGGGCAGACTACTGGTGAATGTGTGAGTCAGTATTCAAATGCAGGCCCTCTGACATCAAATAGGTACTTTTTTTCTTACCACATCATGTTCTGCACTGTAGTGTCTGGGATATTTAATGCCTGTACCTTGGCTATAATGATACCTTGATTATGGAATCCTTTGGTAAGTAAGCATTTCCATCATAAAGTGGACTCTGTTTAAAACAAACAAATTACTTTATAATTGTGGACTTTTAAAAGTCTTGGCAAAGATGAGAGGTACAAAGGTAAGGAGGTTACAGGTAACTTGAGGTTACAAGTCCCAGTGACTCTGGCATTGTTTATCATCTTGGTGCTGAATCAAAGTTATTAACTGAGTGATAATCATTGGAACTGGTGGGAAGTTTCTGTTGGATTTGTGGAAAGGACCTCAGTGGTTATTTTTTTCCCTCCTATACCTAAACAAAGGTCCCCCCCCTAGAATATATATTTTTTAAATGGGTATCAAGCCTGGTCCAAATTGCTTAGATAAGATTTCCTCATTCGGAAGCAGGAGGGGACCATGTGGACAGAAACATCTGGAATGACAGATAAATCCCTAAGTGTTTTCTTGACACCAAAACATTTCTACCACATTTATACTTTTATAGCTTGCTCATGATATTTTTTCAAAATGGCTGAATTGTACTCTTCCTAGAATGATCAGTTTATTAAAAGTACACACTCCTTTTGTTCTTCTGTGTGTTTGCCCTGCCTTCCTCAGGCCCCTTAGACTCTCTCACTCTTTTTCATAGCTCTTCTGCTTCCTCCTATATATCATAGTATCTGGTTCAGTGCTAACCATGTGGCAAACACTCTACTTGTTGAAGTGAATTGAATGATAGCTGTTTCATTTGTTTTAAGGAATATGTCTCATTGATTGACACATTCCCCAGTCAGAGTACATGATCTAGAAAGGGAATGAGAAGTACATAGCAGGTTGTCATGCATACATTATTGGGAGATAGGTTAATTTGCTAAAAGCAGAAGAAGAAAACCTGACAGTTTTCTGATACCATTAGTAGCATAGCCATTTATGGTTTGCATTCATTAAATAAATATTTATAAAGTATCTACTGTATTAAATTTTGGGGTAAATAATCACCAAAGCACAAAATTTCAGAGTTGAAAGGGTCCTCAAAGGGCATCTGTTTTAATTTATACTTGAATAGGAATCACTTTTGTAACTATACCTGACAAGTGGTCAACCAGAATCCCCTTGAAATTCTCTAGCTGGGGTCACAATTCCACTTTTCCCACAGGGCTAATAGTTTTTGTCATCAAGTCAAAAGTTTGCCTCTGTTGTTTCCACTTTAATGAGTTTCTCTCTTTCTCTACTACATTTACTGGGAGAAAATGTATTATAAGAATCTACTCACCTAATATTAATAATTATTTTTGGGAAAATCCAGTGTTTAGCTATTCCTTGCTCTGGGTCTATGCTAGCCCATTGCTTTTTCTGAGTCATTTCTCTGATGTCCTTCTACCTCCCTGGGCCTCTGCTTCTTGATATATAAAGTGCATGGGTTGGACTGGATAGTCTCTGAAGTCTAGTTCAGAGTTTCTCTGAGCAACTATAGTGCAATGGACAAAGCACTAAGACCAGGGTCAGGAAAACCTGAGTTCAAATGTAGCCTCAGATACTTCCTAGCTTATCCTTGGTCTGCTTCAGTTTCCTCAACTATAAAATGAGAAAGCACTTAGCACAGTATCTGGCACATATTTGGTACTTAATAAATCATTGTTTTTATTTACCTTTGAATAATCAATCAACAAGAATTTATTAAATGCTCACTATACACTGTGGGGACAGCTAAATGGTGCAGTGGATAGAACATTGGCCTTGGAATCAGGAAAACTTATCATGAGTTCAAATCTGGCCTCAGACCCTGGGCAAACCACTTGACCCTGTTTGCCTCAGTTCTTCATCTGTAAAATGAACTGGAGGAGGAAGTGGCAACCCACTTCATTGTCAAGATGGCAGAGTAGAAGCATGACCTTCCCGTGGCTCTGGCTTCCACCTTCCCCAATCCATGTAAAAAGGGGACTCTAAACAAACTTTGGAGCTGCAGAACCCACAGAATGACACAGAGAAGCTAACCTCCTGCTAAGGACAGCCCAGCAGGCTGGCAGGAATCCAGCGCAGTTCTCTGGGAGCTAAGCCTAGCCCCATGCCAAGGCTTTAGCCCCAGGGTGGCCGGAGGGACTCCAGATCAGCAGCAGCGGTGGAAGTTTCCAGATTTATCAACACATAGATGCGAAGGACAAAGTGAGAGGCCAGTGCAGTCTGGACTTTGGGACCAGTAAGTGGGAGTGTGTGGCTTTTACCCCCTGGGGTGAGAAGCCATTGAGACAACGGCACATCCATCCAGTGCCACGTGGCAGCTTCAGCTCCTGGCCTGCAAGAGTGTAGGGGGACCAAGCACCAGTCTGAGGGGGTAATCACTCTTGCTTTAACCTGCATGGATCTGGATTGCAGTCTAGGGTGGAGGTCCTGGGGTGTGTGTCCAGCTTGCCAGAGCGTGTGGAGACCTCAGAGAGGGCACCCATCTAATACCTTTGGCAGCTGAGAAAACCCCAGCATTTGGGACGAAAGCTCCCCTGTCTGGTGGCAGAGTCCTACTGTGGCAAAAAGCCCAAAAGTCAAGTAATTGAGTGGCAAAATGAGCAGGCAAAGGAAACAAAGCAGACAGAAGATTCCAATATTACACTCCTATTTTGGGGACAAAAAGGAGCAAAGAATGGAACAGAAGGAAAACAGTAAAGTCAGAACTCCTGCACCAAAAGCTTCAAAAGAAAATAGAAGCTGGTTACAGGCCATAGAGGACCTTAAGAAGCAGATAAAAGAAGTGGAGGAAAAATTGGGAAGAGAAATGAGAACAATGCAAGAAAATTATGAAATGAGAGTCAACAGCCTGACTGAGGAAAATAATACCTTACAAAACAGACTGACTCAAATGGCAAAGGAGGCTCAAAAAGGCAATGAGGAGAAGAATGCCTTAAAAAGCCAAATTTTCCAGATGGACAAAGGATCTCAAAAGCTCAACGAGGAGAATCATTGCTTCAGAATTAGATTGGAGCAAATGGAAGCTAATGACTTTATGAGAAATCAAGATGCTGTTAAACAGATCCAAACAAATGAAAGAATAGAAGGCAATGTGAAATATCTCATGGGAAAAACCACTGACTGCAAAATAGATCCAGGAGAGATAATTTAAAAATTATTGGACTACCTGAAAGCCATAACCAAAGTAAGAACCTAGAAATCATCCTCCAGGAAGTTCTCAAAGAAAAGTGCCCTGATGTTTTAATAACAGAGGGCAAAAGAATCCACCGATCACCTCCTGAAAAAGATCCCCAAAAGAAAACTCCTAGGAATATTATAGCCAAGTTCTGGAATTCCCAGATTAAGGAGAGAATATTACAAGCATCCAGGAAGAAGTAATTTGAATATTGTGGAAACATCAGGATAATACAGGATCTGGAAGCTTCTACACTGAAGGATCCAAGGGCTTGGAATATGATATTCTGGATGTCAAAGGTGCTGGGATTAAAACCAAGAGTCACCTACCCAGCAAAACTGAGTATCATGTTTCAGGGGAAAATATGGTCATTCAGTGGAATAGAGGACTTTCAAGCATTCTTGCTGAAAAAACCAGAGTTGAACAGAAAATTTGACATTCAGATACAAGAAGCAAGAGAAGCATGAGAAGGTAAACCGGGAAAAGAAATCATAAGGAACTTATCAAAGTTGAACTATTAACATTCCTACATGGAAAACAATAATTGTAATTTATGAAACTTTTCTCAGTAGTTGAAGGGATTAGAAATATATATGTCTATATATGAGGGTATATGGGCATATGAATACATATGTGAATGTGTGTATATATGTTTACAGGTATACATAGATAGAGTACACAGGACCAATTTAACAGGAAGGGATGATACTTAAAAAGTGAAATTAAGAGGTGAGAGGAATATAATGAGAGGAGATGGGGAGAGACAGATTGGGGTAAACTATCTCATACAGAAGAGGCAAGGGAAAATGGTTACAATGGAGGGGAAGAATAGGAAGGCAAAAGGGAATGGGTCAACCTTATTCCCATTGAATCTGGCTTGAGGAGGGAGTGAAATACACACTAAATAGTGTATCTCACCCTCCAGGAGAATAGGGGGGAGAAGGGCATGAGAGGGGGGATGATGGAAGGGAGGGCAGGCTGGGGGGGAGGGAAGTTGGAAGCACCACTTTTGAAAAGGGACGGGATCAAAGTAGAGAACAGAACAAGTGGGAGGTGGGATAGGAGGGAGGAAAATAGTCAGTCTTTTACAATATATCTACTATGTTATTGTTTTGCATTAGCCACACATGTACAACCTATACTGAACTGCTTATCTTTCCAGTAAGGGTGGGTGACAAGGAAGGAAGGGAATGAATCTGGAATTGAAAGTTTTAAAATCAAATATTCAAATATATGTATATGTATATATATATATGTGTGTGTGTGTGTATACATATGTATATATACTATTATTAATACCATCTTACATGTAGTTGGGAAATAAGATATACAGGCACTGGAGCATAGAGATCCACTGGAAAAGTTGAAAGGATATGGGAGGAAATATGGGAGAGAGCAGATTGGAGGAGGGGATATCCTGTGGGACTGCTATTTTTGGGCGGTGGGTAGGGGAAAAACGGGGAGAAAATTTGTAACTCAAAATCTGGTGGAAACGAATGATGTAAATCAGAAGTTAATAAAGCATTTAAAAAAATCCCAAGTGGAGTCACATAGTCAAACATGACTAAAACGATGAACAAAAACAATCTACTATAGACACTGTGCTAGGTGCTATCAATGATTATAACATTGTATTAAATTTCATCTTCCACATGTTTTTAAAGAATATTATGAGAAAATAAACCAGAGGTTGGTCCTCAGATGTTAGTATTCCTTTGCCATACTAGTTGATGAACATTTTTTTATTTAGGTCTGGAGTGTAGGTGGGAGGAATTTTCCATTGGATTAAATTTTGGGTTTTTAAAATCATGAGAAAATTGAAGTATTTTTGATGAAAGGATGAGAGGAATAGAAGTATAAGTATCAATTATTAATTGAATTAGGTCATGAAATAGGGAAAGGAGATAAAGCACAAATTAGAAAATAAGGTATGGTATTTAAATAGAGAATGGATAAAGGGATGTCAAGAATGAATGGGTTAATGAGGAAATAGAAAACATTTCATAAAATGAAAGATATTTGTTTTGTATTTACTACTACAACAGCATGTTATGAGTATATTCCTAAGGAGGACAGAAAAAAATCTCCTTGAATGTAAATACCTGGCAGACCAAGTATTCTTGGATAAAGTAAAGTTTTTTAAATAGTTCTTCAAGCTCTTTCTAATGAGATTCCTTGACTAACTGCCATTCTCTTACTTCATTTACTCAAGAGAAGATTTATTGCAATATCCAACTATTCACCATTGTTAACTATTTTTTGCAAAAACCCTGTGTTCAGTTTTCCCTTGTTCCTTATCTATGCTAGTCCATCTCTTTTTCTGGATCATAAATTTCTCTGATAGCCTTACTTCTTTGCAATTCCTTACTTCCTATACTGTGGTTTTCATATCTACCATATGTTTTACTTTTGCCCTTTGAGTGAGCCTCAATTTCAGTTCTATAGGACTTTAGTGTTCCGTGATTAACACCACATAATATCACCAGAGAAGTATTGACATTAAAAAGATGGGCCTTGGATAGAAACTTGGGAAAATGATAACTATGAATATGAATGGAACAAATACCCATAAAAGAAAAGAGAGCAGCAAGCTAGATTACAAAGCAGAATCTCATGCTGTTCAGAAAAAAATAAAGAAAAATAGTCCTGAAACACAAAGATTCGATAAGTTAAAATGAGGAGCCAGAGCAAAATCTGTTATACTTTGTCTAAACTCAAAAAAGAAATCATGGTTTCAAATAAGACTAAGGCTATACTATAAGTTGCCTTGGTAAAAAAAAAAATACCAAATGGCTACAACATTGGTGATGAGCATTTCCAGACTTAACTAGATTGGTCCTTGGAAACAAATTTTGTGTATCTCATAGTCCACACTGAAAGAATTTTCAGCTTTACCACCCAGTACAGTGTCCTACTTTTACAGATGGGGAAACTGAGATCCAGAAAGATGGATCAGTTTGTACAAGGTCACACAGGTAGAAAAGGACAGAGAGAGGATTTGAGTTCACATCAAAAGACTCATAAGGCAGCATATTTTCCAGTGTACCATGTGTGCATATCAATTAGAATGTTATCTCCTTGAAGGGAGGAGCATTTTCATTTTTGCACCTAGTCAGGTACCTGGTACATAATAGGCACTTAATAAATATCTTTTGTTTCTAATTGAAATAAATTGAATTACTGGAGATATAAAGATAAGAAACTGTAGTTCCTTTCCTCAGAGACTTGCAGTCTAGTGGGGGGAGGGAGGTGAGGTTGGGATGAGACTATAATCAAGTTTGAAAATGTTTAAGTCACAGCAAAAAGAGTGGCCTCAGAGACTGAAAAGAGAGAAATCCCTTCTATCTAGAGAAATAAGGTAAAAGATAAAGAGCTGTGTGTTTACTCAGAGGATCTTTATTCAAATTCCAGTTCTTATAGAGAGCTCCTTATCTTTGTGTGACCTTGAGTAAGTCACGAAGCCATGTCACTCTCCTGGCTTCTATTTCCTTATCTGTACAGTGAAGCTGTTGGACTAGATAAATTCTAGGGTGTTTTAGTCTACCAGATCCTATGAAGAAGGGGAACCCAGTAACTATAGAAAGAAGCTCTTTTTGTGTTAAGTCATTTGTCCACACCAATCCTATAAAGAAGATGCTCTTATTATCTACATTTGACAGAGGAAGAAACTGAGGCACAGAAAGGTTAAGTCACAATGTACAAGAATGCACAGCTGTTAAATGTCTGAAGCTGAATTTGAACTTGGGTCTTCCTGACTCCAGACCCAGTGTTTTATCCATTTGGCATATGGAAAGGTGTTTTCTATAGGGCAAGTATGCTTCTCAATAGAAGCCATTTCCCATAGATACTTAGAGTATACAAAAGCATATAATTATATTGGGTTCACAACTGGTTAGACCTTGACCTGGAGCAATTTGTTATGTTTCAGGAGACTTCCTAATCTTCTAGCTTGAACCTGGGATCAGGGACCTTGTTTTTTAAAAATATTTTTATAACTATATATCAATATAATTTTTTCTTTGTAATTTTATGCTTTTTTATTTTATACACTTAATGATGTTATTCTAACAATGGTGACCCAAAGAGTGCAGGACACACAAAAGGGATATGAAGCCCTTCACATTTTTTGCCTTAGTGGATTAAAGTCAAGTAGACTCTGTCTTTTTGTTGAAGCTAAGTAGGGAAAAGGAAGGCAAAACATAGGAGTTGGGTGTGACTGTCATTTTGCCACTGAAATGTAGGGCTAAAATATACCACTAAAATGGCATAACTCTCTTCAAGAAAGAGAAAATGGGATACTTTTCTCTTTGCCACCACTCTAGGATCATTTGATCCTGTTAATGTTTGGCTATCACGTGAGCTAAGCAGGCTAAATACACTCCAGAAATCCCATCTCCAATCTTCCCCAAATCGTAGTAACCATGAATTATTGCCTTATAGAAGCTCTTTCATTGCTTCAAGATTCTTTCATCTTTTTTGCCTGTCAGTGATCATAGGATTTAGATCTAAAAGAGACATTGGAGATGAATGGTCCCATGCCTCCATTTTATGGATGAGTAGAGCTGAAAGTAGGACTTTGTTTTCCTGTGGCTGAAGTGCTTGTGAATGCAGAGGACATTCCCAATTCTAGTGCCGATGTTCTAGGAAGCAGATCAGTTTGCTTCTCTCCACTTTGAAAGTTAGTGGAGAACATGGATCCAGAGAGTAATTTATGAGCAGAAGTACTGAGATATTTACTATGCCACAGATGATAGGATAGTGGTCTCCTTGGGAAGGGAGTGCACCCCATCCAGGAAGTACACACACACTCATAAATGTTGGCATCCTGGGCAAAATCCTGTTGGCTTCCTCCTACTTATCATTTTGCAGATTGAGAAATTGACAACTGGATGGGTGTAGGGACTTGCCCAAGGTCATATAGCTAGGAAATAACAGAGCCAGGATTCCGCCCTATGTCTTTTGACTCTAAAGTCAGTGCACTGTCCTACATCCCACATTGCCTCTCCATCTACACAATCTTTCTCTAATCATGCTCCTTATGCTATACCTTTATGATTATCATGGAAAAGCCATAGGTTTTTTTGAATGCTGAATAGAAATTTATGCAAGGTCACAGAAGTTGTAGCCATGAGAGAACTGAACCAAGGCCACCTGACTCTAGAACCAGTTTATCACAGTCTAGTCCAACCTAAGAGATGGGGAAACTGAGGTCTAGAAAGGTGAATAACTTGCTCAAGCTCACGCAGGTAGTCAGTGGCAAAGCTGGGATTCAAACCCATGACCTCTGACTCCATTTTTTCCCCTATATCTCGCAAGTAATATGAGTCCTAATATGGACTCATGATCAAGTGTCATGTTTTTAGAAACCAAGGCACAGACAGAGCAGTCAGAAAACCTATTTTTCCATTCAGTATTAAGGTCATAGGGAAATACTTAATAGTTGCATCTAGCACCATGGTTTCTATCAGGATGTCTTGGTATACTGTTCCTTCACATGGCACCAAATGCTAACTGCCCAGTCTGGTCACCAGTAGTATTGGTGGACTGATTAATGTCAAGTCCCCAAATAGAATGGAATGTCCTTGAGAGCGGAGTGTCTGTATCCTTTTTTACTCAGTATAGGTCTCTAATCATAACAGGCAATTAATAAATACCTATTTCATCAAATTAAATTTTTACTTCAGTAAAGGACTTACATAGGACAAGAGAAATGATCAGAATCTAAGGGAGTTTTAAGCATTCATTATGATAATAAGTGCTTACTATATACTAGGGACTTTAATAAGTACTGGGGATACAAAGAACAGCAAAAACATTCCCTTCCCTTTGAGAGCTGAGATTCTAATGGGGGAGACCATGTACAAAAACATCAACTATGTACAAGTAGGCTATATATAGGATAAAGGAGAAATAATCCCAGAGGGAAGGCACTGATATAATTTCTCACTAATAATGAGAGTCTTGCAAATTTTAGAAAAAAAAGTGTTAATTTGGGGAGGTGGGGTGGGGTGGAAGACATTTGTCTGAAATCACACCAAAGGAGCATATTAAAAAATAAACCATCAAATATCTGAGAAATTAATGATTGAAGGTTTTGACGAGTCATTATTAAAAGTTAATGATGAAATTAGCCAGGATCTAGTTTGGATTTCAGATCACAGAAATAGTATATGTGGTTTCTGTTAATTAGACATTGTCTTCCTTAAAGAGACATGAAAGACCCAGAGGATAGATTACCAGACTCGGAGTCAGGAAAACAGGTGCAATTCCTGACTTAATGTCCAGGGGCCCCTTGGGCAAGTCTTCTAAACTCTATGTGCCTCAGGTAGCTTTCCTAGAATTTATTAAGCTATATTCTAGAGGTAATCTGTGTTCATGAAATAAGGTTCCCTAAGCTTTTGCTATTCAGACAAATTCTATTGTAGATTTCATTCTTTTTAATGCTGAGTTTCCAAAGTTCCATAATTTAATGCTTATTGAACCTAATATCTCAAAACACATGTTAAAATGACCTAAACTGAGACTTCTGCAGAAGCTTAATCGGCTTTGCTGGAAATTTAATTGGACCATTATTAACTTGAAGCTGTAGTCAGTACATAATTAGTGGATTGTATTCTTAAGTCACTTCTAACAAGTTTTTAGAATTCTGTAAATTAATGGTTTTTCATGGTCATTGAAGTGAATTCTTCATCCTCTCTCCTCGTTGATCCAAATAGGTTTCAAAGTTATTTCTGTCTGATCCAAACTCCTCAAAGATTTCCATCTTCCGCCTTCACTAGATCTAATATTTTTCATCTTTAGGCCATACCCCTATGTCTGCCTGTCCCTCTCTCTCCAATTCTTGGACACATTACCTTAGGATGATAGAATTAAAAATGAAAGGTACCATTAAGTCCATCTAGTCTATATACATCATTTTATAGATGTGAAAATTAACACAAAAAGAGGGTGAATGTGTTGTCTGAAGTGATATAGTAGTCATTCCCTTATATGCGGGTAATCTGTGGCAAAGACAAGATTTTTTTCTCAAATCTAGCTGAAGACACAGTGTCTTACTCAGAGGAGGTGCTTAATGCCTGGCGTATAGTAGGTACTTAATAAATGCTCATTGATTGTCTAATTAAATAGACCCACAGAAACACCAGTATTAATTACAAGGTTATCCTATACTCAGTTATATACAGCAGTCTAGTCTTTAACACATTTGACAAATGGATGCGCAGTAGGCATTAATTAATTATAATTGATAATTAATTGATTAAAAATTAGTGCTACTTCCTTATTGCCCCAGTTGTTGATACCTATATTACGATGTATATGTGAACATACACACACACACATACACACTGAATTCACTTATTTGTGTTTATTTTTCCTCCAGTAGAATGCAAACTCCTTGAGGTCAGGACCATAGGATTATATACTTAGAGGTAGAAGGGAACTTGGAGGACATTAGTCCAAACCAGGGCTGGAGAACCTGAGACCTGGAGGCCACACGTGATCTTCTAAGTCCTTGGTTACAGTCTTTTGACTGAGTCTAAGTTTTACAGAACAAATCCCTTGATTAAGGAGATTTGTTCTGTGAGATTTGGATTAAGTCCTAGAGGGTCACATGTGGCCACAGGTTCCTCACCCCTAACTATAAACCCTTCCTTTTACAAATGAGGAAACTAAGACCCAGAGAATTTAAGTCCCTTGCCCAGGGTTTGCCAGGCAAATTAGTGGCAGAGACAGGATTCCAGCCCAAGTCTTCTGATTTGAAAACTAAATAGTATTTCTACTTTATTATGCTGCCTCTGAAGACTAGTTTTACTTTTTATCCTTAGTGCCTAGGAATTCAATTCTTGGCTCATGGTAGGAGCTTAATAAATGCTTTTTAAATTTAATTAAATAACTGCAATCAGTCTATGTCCTTTCTATAGGTCTGTTTCATTAAATTGATCATATTTTTTATTTTGATGACATTGTAATATTCCCTTGGTGTACCACTATAATGTATTGTTTTATTGTTTATGGTGTTTATTTCTTATTTGCTTATTCACCAACCAGTGGACATTTCAGTTGTTCCCAGTTATTTGCAATTAAAAACAAAACATACACAATGAGAGACGTCAATTATTTTCTTTATGACTAGACTACTGAGGTCCATTCACAATAATGAGATTATTGAGTCCAAGACTATGATCATGTTTTGTTGTTGTTGTATATTGCCAGAATGTTCTCCAAAAAATTTTTTTTACCAATATGTAATTCTACCAGCAACGAATGAGTATACCATCTCCTCTGCAACCCTTTCAGGAATGAGTTTTGGGTCTTTGATTTAATTTTGCCAATTTGATGAATGTGAATTGGTACCTTAGAGTGGTTTTAATTTGCATTTCTCTGGTTATTAATAAGGTTGAATGTGTTTTCCAGTGATTGCTTATAATATCTCTATCTTCTCTTATGAAGTGGCCATCTTTTACAATTTCTCTAATCAGGACTGGATTTTGTCCTTTAAATATCTGCTTCCTTGTAGATCACAAGGTGTTTCTTATCCTTCCAAGTTCGCCTGAGCTCCCAGTCCTCCTTTCTGAGTCCTTCTGAGCCTTTAAGAGAATTAATCATTGAACTCTGACTACAGATTGAAGCATATTTTTCACTTTATTTTTCTTGCTCTTTTTTTCAACATGGCTAATATAGAAATATGTTTTTCATTATTTCACATGTTTAATGGGCATCATTGCCTTCTCAATGGGTGGTGAAGAGGCTAGATAGGAGGAGATAATATGGAACTAAAAATTTTTAAATGAATGTTTAAAAAATGGAATTAATCATTCTAAAGTAACTTAAGCAGTAGCCTTCAGCCACATGAATAATTCTTGAAATTGAAGTGAAGATAATTCTGAGGGACCACTTCACTCCCATCAAATTGGCAAAATTAACTTGAGGTGACAAAACTCAATGCTCAAGGGGGTGTGGGGAAATATGTAAACTCATTCATTGTTGGTAGAATTGCAATTTGGTAGAATTTTTTTCAAAGGCAATATAATTCATAGACATAAGACCCATGAAAGGTAAAGCTTATGTATTTGACCTTTTTTTTCCTCCTTTGTGTCTAGAAGAAAATATGTTTCAAAAGTAGCATTATTTGGATTATAAGAAAGAAAGAATTTGTTAAGTCATTAGTGGATTGGTAAAACAAATCCAGGAATACAGTGTCAGAAATATTTTCATCCCAATTTCTTTC
This sequence comes from Petaurus breviceps papuanus, assembly GCF_028583685.1. Classification (NCBI taxonomy): domain Eukaryota; kingdom Metazoa; phylum Chordata; class Mammalia; order Diprotodontia; family Petauridae; genus Petaurus; species Petaurus breviceps. Next base: position 21,840,682 of record NW_027185889.1, read on the forward strand.
CAGTGGAAAACATGTGACCACAAAGTAATAAAATTATTTGGGTGAAGTCTGTTGTAAAAGTAAATGAAAATAAACTTATTTATAATTGGAGTAATCACAGATAATGGCTTCCAGGATGGTGAGAAGGATATAAAGGTATGAGAAACAAAAAAGTCTGGTATATGAAGCCTGGAAAAGTCTTGTGGGTAGGGGTGGGACAGGGAAGGAAGGATGCTTAATTGCTGTTTTCAAGTATTAGAAAGCCTTATAATATAAAGGAGGATTAGACTTAATCTATATGACTCTGACAACAGAAAAAAGGAAATATTTCCTCAAGGTGGATATCATTGAGAAATATTTCAACTGATGTTGTTATTCAGTCATTCATTCATGTCCAACTCTTCATGAACCTGTGTCTATGGGTTTTTCTTGGCAAAGATACTAGAGTGGTTTTTGTCATTTCCTTCTCCAGTGGATAAAGGTAAATGACTTGTCCAGAGTCACACAGCTAGTAAGGGTCTGAGGCTGGATTTGAACTCAGGTCTTCCTGACTCCAGGCCCCGTGCTCCATCCAAGTAGTAATAATAATGGTGGTGGTATTGGTAGTAGTAGTAACAGCAGCAGCAGCAGCAATTTGTTGTTTGATTACCTGGTGACATTATAGAGGAAATGCCCACATTGAGGAAATTCCTTGAGGCCAGAGACTTTTATTTTTGTCTCCGGATTGCCAGGGTCTGGCCCATAACAGATACTCAATCAAGCTAATTAATTAAGAGGTTGGACTAATATGTCTCCCAAGACCTGTCTGCCTCAAAGATTTTGTGATTGTTCTGAGTCACTAAAAAGCCAAGAATTCAATGTCAGAAATTTAAATTTCTAATCCTGCAGGTTAGCATCATGCCTCTTGGACATTTCTGAATGTGGCATTTTGCAAATAGTCCTTTTGTCCTGGTGTTAATAACACTCACAGTGCAATTACACACTGGCTTGAAAGGTGATTTACTCTGTGAAATGCAATGAACATGGTACAACACATGGAATAGAGCTCTGAAAATGGTGAGACTTTGAAGAAGGTACATGTGTTCATATTGATCTTATGAATCACAGTAATAGCATTTTGATGAACACAAGGCAAATCACGTTAACAGAAGCAGAGCTATCAAGTTCACGGTTTCTGGAAATGTGCCAAGATCGAGCTGTATCTTAGCATTTGGTTACATTGAGGAAATTTCCTATTTACTGATGGTTAGTGATGATTCTTGTTTAATTCAGTGAAAATTGGAAAAGGGAGCCACATTGCTGAAGGTTTGGCATTGGCTTTCAAAATATGTTCGCCAGCAACTATTTGTGGAATGTGTACTCTTCAAAAGAAACAATTTTCTTGGTGCTTCACTTTCCTTGTCCATAGAATCAATCAATCAACAAGCATGTTATGAGTCACTGTCACATACCAGGCATGGTGCTAAGGGCTGGGAATAAAAAGAAAGCCAAAAACAGCCCCCGTTTTCGAGCAGCTTACGTTGGAGTGGAGACAGCACATAGAAGTCAATGTGTACAGGAAAACTATTGAGGCAATGAGAAGAAATACTGGGAAAGGCTTCCTACAGAAGTTATCGTTTGAGTTGGGTCTTAAGGGAAGCCAGAAGGTAGAGGTGAGGAGGGAGAGTATTTCAGACATGGGGGACAGTATATGCAAAGGCATGGACATGGAGTGTTGGGTATAAAGAAAGTAAATAGGCCAGTATAAGTAGACTATAGGGAGACCAAAGGCTAAGAAACCAGTTAGAAGGCTGTTGTAATAGTTCAGGTGAGAGGTTATAAGGAGTTCAACTATGGGGAAAGAGGGATGAGTGAAAAGAAAGAACAGGATGCATGATTCCTTGTGGAGGTATAATTGATGAGACTTGACAGCTAGGAGATGTATGATGAGTAATGGGGAAGGACCTGGGTGATTCTAAATTTGAAAACCCAAGTGACTGGAAGAGTTGTGTTTCCCGTACTAGAAACAGGGAAGTTAGGGAGAAGGTTTGTAGGGGTCAGGACTCCTGATTTATACATTTCAAGTTTGAGATACCTGTAGGACATCTAATTGGGGATCACCAATATGCGGTTGGTAATATGGGACTCATTGGCACGAGAAAGGCTTGGGTGAGATGTTTGGATCTGGGAGTCATCTGACTAAAGATGATTAGTTGAATGTATGGGAGGTCACCAGGGGGTCGTGTATATGTAAAGAAAGAAGAGGAACCTGGGGCACACTCTCACATAGGGAATGAGACAAGAATGATGATTTAGACATCTAGGTGACATAGTCCGTAGAGTATTGGACTTGGAGTCAGAAGGTGCTGAATTTAAATTTGGTCTCATTTACTCATTCACTGGGTGAGTCTGGGCAAGTCACTTAATCTCTTTTGGTCTCAATTTCATTATTTGCCAATTGGGGATGATAATAGCACCTACCTCCCAGAGTTGTATGGATCAAGTGAGGAGATACTTGTAAAGTCCTTTACAAATCCTGAAATGCTATATAAATTCTTCCCTTGCCTTCCCTTCCATTCTGAAAGGAAACTAAGATGGAGAAGTTGGATGAATAGAAGACCCACAAGAGAACAATGTCACGAAGATGAAGGAGGAAAAGAATGTCTCATAGGGATAGGGAAGTGGACAACAGAGTCGGGTGCCATAGAGTGATCAAGAATGAGACCTGAGTAAAAGCCCTCAGCTTTGGTGACTAAAAGAGCATTGATTGGGGCGGCTAGGTGGCTCAGTGAATAGAGCACCAGCCCTGGTGTCAGGAGGACCTGAGTTCAAATCTGACCTTAGACACTGATGCTCTTACTAGCCGTGTGACTTTGGGCAAGTCACTTAACCCCAGTTGCTCTCAAAAAAAAAAAAAAAAAAAAAAAAGAGCATTGATAACCTCAGAGGGAAAAGTTTTAAGCTCAGCCATGAGTCTGGAAGCTGTACTTCAAGGGATTGAGAAATGAGAAAATGATGAAAAACTGAAGTCCACCTGTTTCTTTTACAGATTGAGCTAGGAGAGAGAAGAGAGGTAGAGAATGAGAGCATGAGGAGGCATCCAGACCAAGGGAGAAATAACCATAGTAACAAATTAAGATAACTACAAAGTAGATAGAATGGGAAAGACTTCCTGTAAGTGCTTGAACTGAGTCTTAAAGGAAGCCAAGGATTCCAAGAGGACAGTGGAAGTAGAGGGCTGAGTCAGAAGGAGTCTGCGTCATAGATTGGGGAGAAGAGGGACATCATACTGGTTCACTTTGGGGGGGGGGTTAATTGAAATATACAGAAGAATCCTTTGCTGAAAAGAGGAGTGTCTGGGTGGCTCAAGGAAAGAAGAAGGCTTATAACAGATGTTGAGGGGGCTGAGATCCTGAATCAGTCAGGACCCCTCTGCCCTGGAAAGCAGTTCAATGTTCTAGGCCAAGTGATCTCTTTAGGTACAGGGTGGTTAGGGAGCAGATTTCTGGCCTTTGGGTCTGAACCATCTGAGTTCATGTCCTGCCTCTGACAAACACTGACTAGAAGACCCTGGACAAGTTGCTTATGTTCTTAGAGCCTTGACAACATTCTAGGATTATACATTACAGAATAATTACTGGTCTTCATCATTAGCAAAATTCTGACCAATAAAAGTACTTGAATGAATATATCCAGGCAATAAAGACGCATCCAGACTTCTACCTTCTACTGCCCACTCTTGTCACACTTAGTGTCAGGTTCATAGATTTAAAGCTGAAAGTGATCTAATAGGTCATTGGGTCCAGTCCCCCTAGTCTTACTAATGAGGAAACTGAGGCCTGGGGAGATGAACTGACTTGTCTTAGATGACCCAGGATTCAAACCCAGGTCATAGCTTTAGAACTGGAAGAGACCCCAGAGGCCATCTAATCGAACCCCTTTGTTTAGCAGGTGAAGGAACAGATGCTTATAGAAATTAAATGACTTACTCTAGGTCACCCAGCCAGATCAGTGGTTGCTAAGTCCTGATCACAGGGTCACAGATTTGTTGTGTGTTGTTTGTCCTTCCTTCTCAAAGAGACCCAGTGGCATCACTCCAGTGATGTCTTAACTTGTAAGTGAATTGGGTTTAAGTGAGGCAGAGTTGTGCAGACACCAGCCTCCTTCTCTCCTCCAGAGTCATTCGGATCACAGATTTAGGTGAAAAGGAAAACAGTTCCTGCTTTAAGAGAATGTAAGACAAAGAAGTATAGTAATCACTCATTCAGTCATATCATCTTGCATTTAGTACTGGAAGGGACCTCAGAGGCCATGAGAAAACAGGCATATTTGTGCTTCCTGTTTCTCATTTTAAGCAGCAATTTTTAGAAGAAATGGATGAAATAGGGTTTTTGTTAGTTTACTTTGAAACTGCAATGGGAAAATGAGCACCAAGGCCCATTTTGGTGCTGTAAAGGGTAACTGTAGACTCAAGGCGCTGTATGTCAGAGAAAGTGCTTGCACTGAGACCCTGGAGAACCAGAAGGGCCTACTGGGGAAGGGGATGGTTAGTGGCTCTACTATTCAGGGCCCAATTGGTGGAAAGGAATGTGAGGTCTCAGCAGGACAATTTTAGGCACCACATCTGCAGCCACAGAGACTGGGAAGATTTATCTGTCAGGGAAGCAGATGCACAGCCTGCCTTATCTTTAGTCTCTGGCTACTACTCAGTGGCAGAAAATAGATAGAAGAACAAGGCTGGAAAACAGGCTTCCTGGGCTAGAAAAAATTGTGTGAATTAAACAAGAAAAAATGTAATTCCTTTTGATGGATCTACGATTGCATCAATTTGGCTTCTTCCCCCCAGTCTACGTCCTCTCCCCCTCTTTGTCTAAGTCAGTGCTCTACTGTACCTTCTTCCCATGGGGAGCGGGCTCCCACCTGAAGTTCTGAGTTCCTTCCTCCATATCTCTAGACAATGCCTGCAGAGCATGGGCTCTCCATTGGCCTCCCCCACACTGGATGACTAGTTTGCCCACTTTTGCAGTCATACATTTCTATGATAGCATCTTTTATCTATCTTCCTGTGTATAATTTCTTGACAGTAATCTGGAGCAGCCCACTCTCCACTGTTTTTTGGGGGGGGTGGTTGTTTGTTTTTAGTTTTCAACATTCACTTTTATAAGATTTTAAGTTCTAGATTTTTTCTCTCCCTCTGCTCTATATGTATTATTATATATTATATATTGTATACATAATATAAATATTAAACATATTTCCACATTAGTCATGTTGTGAAAGGAGAATCAGAACAAAAGGGAAAAACCATGTGCTCTCCATTGTTGTTGGGCCACCTGCAACTATAATTCTCTGTAGACTGATATTCCTTACATGCTTAGTAGACATCTGGCAGTTAGGAGGCATAGTGGATAGAGTGTTGAACTTGGAGGCAGAAAACCTGCGTTCAGATTTCTCCTCTAATGATCTGTGTGATCCTGGACAAGTCACTTCACATATACTGTTTCCTTATCTTAAAAATGAGGATAACAGCACCTCCCCCCCCCCAGGGAGCTTGCTGGGAGGAACAAACATGATGATTTTTATAAAGCGCTTTAAAAATGCTAATGATATACAAGACCAGATTTTTTCAATATGTTGATTAGTTTTGCTCAATATCCAACACCATCCCTTTATACATTCTAGAGGAAGGTTCTTGGGAGAGGAGGGAGAAGGTATGTTGGGAAATGTAGAAAATTTTAAAAAATCAATAAAATTAGGTTTTATTTAATGATTTTTCTTTCAGAAAGAAGTTGTGGGGCCTTGAAAGTCCTGCTGTCCATTTTGTTATCTGTTTTCAATGTCTTTCCCAGAGAAGCTGTTGAAGGACAAAGAAGTGATATGACTTGCCCATCTTCCCAACAGTAATAGGATAGTTCCCCTGACAAATGCTAGTCAGGCAGGCAATAAGCATTTATTAAGCACCTACTGCATACTTAACAGGCACCTACTGTGTAGGTGTTATACCAAATTCTGGATATGCAAAGAAAAAAATGAAATCGTCTCTACTCTTGAGGCATGTACATTCTAGCAGGGGAGACAGTGTGTGTGTGTGTGTGTACACATATGTATAAACAAGATAGATAGGGAAGCTGGGGTGCGGTAGAGAAAGACCTGAGTTCAAATCCAGCCTCAGTCACTTCCTAGCTGTGTGACCCTGGGCAAGTCACTTCATTCTGTTTGCCTTGGTTTCCTCATCTATAAAATGAGCTGGAGAAGGAAATGGCAAACCCCTCCATTGTCTTTGTCGAGTGATTATTGAAACAACTAAACAACAAGATGGTTACAGGGTGGCTTGCCCGTGGGAGGATCAGGAAGAGCTCCACGCTCATGGCGGCTGAGCCACGGTGGATAGGATGGGCGGATCAAAGGTCAGAGGCTGGAAGCTTACTTTTGGGAGGGCAATTGTGATAAAGTGACTTGCCCAAGGTCACACAGCTAGTTTTTGTGTTAAGTGTCTGAGGCCGGATTTGAACTCAGGTTCTCCCGACTCCAGGGCCGGTGCTCTATTCACTACACCACCTAGCCACCCCTCAATTTTTTTAAATTATTATTTATTTGTTTGTTCTTGCTTTTTGGAGGGCAGTTGGGGTTAAAGTGACTTGCCCAAGGTCACATGGCTAGTTTGTGTGTGTGTGTGTGTGTGTGTGTTTGTTAAGTGTCTGAGGCCGGATCCGAACCCAGGTCCTCCTGACTCCTACTCACTGTGTCACCTAGCTGCCCCATGAGATACGTTTTTCTTTGGCTTGCACTTCAATAATAGAAGCATTAGTTGAGGGGCAGCTTTGTATATTTTAATGAAATGCGTCAAATTCTGTTCCTACTGACATAAATCCTCCTGTAATTTAAATAGTATTTCCAATGAATAATTAGAAACTGAAAAAGAGGAGGAGACAGAGAGAGGAAACTGAAGCTTCAGAGACATTCAAGCAAACCTGCCTTTGCTGGGAAAGAAAATGCATCTTCCTACCTGCCTCCCCCAACCCCATACATAGGCAAATGTATAGCTTTCATATGTTCCTTATATTAGTATCTATGTATAAGCTTCCTCTTTTCTTCTTTAAAGTTAAAAGGTACAAACACACATTTGGGACTTCAAAATGTCTCTGTTGTTAAGACTGTCTGGTTTAAGCTTTGACAATAAAAATAGGATATTCTTCTTTGGAAGAAATTTTGATGTATCTTTCAGTGATAATTAGACTATTTCTATGCATTCTTTAGTAGAAACAGGTATCCCAAAAGTATAGCTGTGACATCACTCCCATGCTTAAGAAGTTCTAGTGACACCCTCTTGCCTCTAGGATAAACTATTAACAGCTGTGTTTAACTTTTGAAGTCATACACAACCTGATTCCAATCTATCTTCCCTGTCTCTTTGGACATTACTGATTGTTCCTCAGCAGCCCAGACAAACTGGTCTTCTCTCTTTTTTCTCCATGTCTCTTCCCCACCTGCTTTTCCATATGCCTTTACCTCTCTGCCTTCTAAAAACCTTCTCTTCCTTCAAGACTCTGCTCAAGCACCAACTTCTGCAGGAAGCCTTCCCTGATTCCCCCAGCTACTCATGCCCTCTTTCATTAGCAACATTGTATTTACCGTCTTTCCATTTATTTTCTATTTGTACTGTATATATTTTAGATGTATTTATTTTCTTACCCTCCATTAGAGTATAAGTCTTTTGAGAGAAAGGATTGTTTCATTCTTTGTACCCAGTACCTGTTACATAGTAGATCCTAAATAAATATATGCAGATTAATTAATTGACCGATGACTTAAACACTAACTCTTCTGTTGGGTACTTAAAAGCCTTTTACAATTAGACTCCAGCCAACATTTCTAGATTTTTGACATATCATTCCTTTCACAAGCACATTCCAGCCAAACTTGACTGTCTGCTCTTCCTTGTCCCCTGCGCCCTACCTTTATTCAGAATATCTTTACACTTAAAATATACTACCTCACCTCCTTCTCTTAGAATCCCTATCTTTACTCAAAACTCAGTTCAAGTGATTCTTGCTGTCTGAGGCCTTTCTTGATTTCTAATCTCTTCCTCAGTTTCTGGTGCACTCTCCAACAGTGAGTTTGTATTTACTTGTATATGTTTGAATTTACTTATGAACGTAAGTGTTGTTTCCCCTAATACAACATAAACTCCTTGATTTGTTTTTGTCTATATTACCAGAGCCTAGCCCATAGTAGGTACTCAATAAAGGCTGGTTGAATGGATGGACAGATGGATAGACTGCTCTGCTGGCCACCTTTCCTCAATGGCAGCCACCTTTTCTACCATAAGAGAACTGGGAGTCCATTTTATGAACAGGATTATTGCTTTATTTTCTGGGGAATTTTTCTTGGACAAGACATTTGCTACAGTGATAATCACAGAAAGAATTCCCATTTCTGTTTTAAAAATCTTTATTGCTATTTTCCTTTTCTGTCACTCAATATATCCCCCTCTCCCACTGCATCCCAGCTCTCATAACAACGAACTGAAGGGGATAGGGGAAAGCAGTTCAGCTCAATCAACAAACATAACAAAAAAAAGTACAGTCTTACAATGCAGGGTTCCATGTCTTTAAGCTCCCATCCCTATGAAGGAGAGGGGGAGGGTATCTTCTCATATTTCTTCTTTGGTGAGTCAATAAGTATAAAGTCAACCAATCTTATCTTGCTGGCCATTCCACACATTCCATTTAACCATCCATTCTTGGTGTCTTGTGACTTGCTCTGATTCATACTACATCTCTCCCCCACCCCACCTTACCCATCACCATGGTTCCATTCCCATCCCCCATGACCCTTTTCTAAACATTCTCCAATATATGTGTTGTTTCCCTCCATATTATGTAAACTTCTTGAGATCAGGAACTGTCTCATTGTGTATTTATATCTCCACTGATTAGGACAATACCTGGCACATAGTAAGCCTATAATAATTTTTTCATTCACATATTTATTCATTCATATGTTTTTGTAATATATAGTGTATGTGTGTGTATACAGTTTCTTTGGCTGTTGGCATATTACCGTTTATATCAGTTCATATAAGTCTTCAGTGTTTCTCTGAATTCCTCCTAGTTGTCATTTTTTTATTGCACTGAAGGGAGGGAAGAAGATATGCCAGTATGTACAGCCACAACCTACTATTAAAAGTACTAAAAACACCATGATTTAACAAGATCCAGTGTGCCCACTTCGCTTTCCAAGGGATATGTACTCTTGAGAGGATTCTGGAGTCTATACCCAGGTTCTCCAGTTTTAAAAGTCTAGCTAAGTTCACTAACAAGGAAGTAAAGAAGAGTTACATCTGCCGTTTCCTTTTAGGTTTTTCTGAAAGGGTGGGTGGGACCTAGAGATCTTAAGGTTTAGTGAGTGTTTTGGATCACAAACATAACGTATTGAAAACTGGACATATAGGTAAGCTGATAGAAATATGTGCAGACAGATATGTAGAGATAAACAAATACCTTGACAGAAACAGGATGAGAGATTGGAAAAATAGAGTGGAAAGTATACTATTTTGAGAGTCAGAAGACCTACTTCTGACACTTATTATCTTTGTAATTTTGGGTAAGTCACTTAAACTCCCTGGGCCCTGTTCCCTCATTTGTGAAATTAGACTTTATGGCCTCTGTGGGTCTTTTACAACTCTAAAGCTATCTTTTTATGATCTCCCTCTCTCAGTTTTCTTTATCTGTAAAATGGGTGCAATAACACCCCACAGGTTTGTTGTGAGATTCAGGTAAGGTCATATGATCATAGACCAAGGGCTAGAAGGAACCCCAGAATCTGTATAGTCCTTCATTTGACAAATGAGGGAACCAGGGCCCAGGCAAGTTAGGTGACTTCTCAAAAGTCACATAGGTCCTAAGAGTCATAGACAGTGTTTGAACCCTGGTTCTCTAACTCCAGATTCAGTGCCATGCACAAAGTATGGCATAAGTCAATGTCAGCTGTTGTCAGTGATGGGAATAGGAAATGGTTCTAGTTTGGGTTGGGGGGCAGGAAGGTTTGGTCTAAACATTGAATGTGGGAAATTCTTATTGTGAAAATACTGTACACCAGTGCAGAAAAGTCACTTATTTGTGACTTACAGTTTTAGGGAGTTGCCTGAAAGGGTCACTAAGAGGTTCAGTAACTTGCCTGGGAAACATAGTGAGTTTGTGTCAGATGCAGATGGAAACACAGACCTTCCTGACACCAAGACTGGCCCTCTATCCATTGTGTCTCCTGTTTTTCACCCTGGCCTCCTTAACAGGTCAGTAGGTAGATGGATGGATGGGTGGATGGATGGATGGATGGATGGGTGGATGGATGGATGGATGGATAAATAAAAGAACAGATGGATGGATAGGTGGGTAGATGAAGAGGTAGGTGAATACATATCTTTTGACAAGCATTATAACTTTGAAAGTTACATATTGCATTTATTATATATTTAAAAGAAAAATCAAGTGTACATCATAGATTCAGAGTTCTATCTTTCTGTATCTCTCTTTATATGAAATGCTTATTTTATTTTTGCTTGTTGAGTTCAGAATAAAAATGAATTTATCTGTGTCTCTCTAAACATGTGTGTTGGGGGGGTCATAAAACTCAGTTCAATTTGGGATTGTCATTCACTAAACTGATGCCATGAAAATTCACTGGTATGCAAATTTTGATGTGTCTAGCATCCTTTGATAGTTTGAAAGGGATGTGGATTTGTTTGCCTGTGGACTTGCTGACATTAATTGACTTGTAAGCTAGCTATTAACTTAAAACTAAACCAATTTGCCTTGTAGCCACCTCAAGCTGACTTCTGCAATAGAATGGTGCTATTTCTCTTTCCAGGTTTAAGTTTATCTCTTCATGGGGCTGAAAAGCATTTGCAAATCCATCAAAGGCGAAGTGTGGCCAGCCGTCCAGCCTCCCATCGACCACTCGTGGTTAGGCATTCTTCACTCCCACCTATCCGAAGGTCATTAAAAATGGAGGCATCCTCATCTGGAGTCACTAATGGGAGAACCAAAATTCTCCATCCAGGTAATGCATGGAAAATGCCAGTAGGAGGCTGCCATAGCAGCTGTATGCTTCCATAATGCTACGCTCTCATTCTGAATGTACTTCTTTGTGAATCTGGCATGTTCCCTCCATTGTCTTGGTGAATGGCAAGGTCAAGTGAATGTCATGCTCACTTTGAATTGGGGCTGAGATTGATGTTTCAGAGATGCTTGAAATGAAAGCTTTAATGTCCTTTAGCCCTGTATATACAGATGATGTCAGGGTGTCGTATTAAAACAAAATGAATCTTCCTCTGGTGGCAAAGGTCTAAATTGAAAGTATTTGATAGATGTTTTCTTCTACACTTCAGAAAGACTCACAGTCCTGCTATATCCCACAATGAGAAAGGGAGAGAACTATCATTTGGTCTATCATTTGGTTACCTTGACTGCCGTAGAAACAAGTGAGATACTTCCACACACATCCCAAGAGTCATAACTAATAATTGCAGCCCTGGATATAAGCAACAAAATAAAAAACAAAAAGAACCTGCTTTAGTCTAGCCATGTGAATAGTGTCTTTCAATCAACTTACTAAAACAAATTTATATGATGGAAAAAAGAGAGATAGATAATCCTCTGTGGTACCTCTGTGGGTTGAGGGGGAGAATAGGAGAAGAGCCAGGCCAGGCTGAAGGACAGCCTCAAGGGAAGAAACCATTGCCTGGAACTAATTATTTTGTGCTTAGGTTAGTAGCTTCTGTGTTGCAGAATAAGCATGATTGATATCTTATACACTTTTGTGCTCTGGAACAAATCCCTGGTTGCCCTACCTGAGTTATCCTATTCACACCCCCTGCCCCCAACACCTATTTTAAGGGCAAAATCATCTGATCCAATTTACTTGTTCTACTCAAGAGAGACAATTAGATGAATATATTAAGTGGATTCTTTATGGAAGCACATCTATATGACCCATAAATAAGTGTTAGCTAGAGTCCAAATTATGATAGAAAACTCAGAATTATTCTCCATTAAAGTTTTCTAGGTTCATTAAAACATTTAAATATTTAATTATAGGGGCAGCTAGGTGGCACAGTAAATAGAACCACCAGCCCTGGAGTCAGGAGGACCTGAGTTCAAATCTGGCCTCAGACACTTAACACTTACTAGACGTGTGACCTTGAGGCAAGTCACTTAACCCCAATTGCCTTCCCTTCCCCCCTCCAAAAAAGCAAAAAGAATTAATTATAGAATCTCTATACACTTCACCAAGCATATTAAGCATCTTCTCTATGTAAAATAGGGGTTCTTATGTGTTGTCAATCCCTTTGAAACTGGACCACTCCTCAGAATTATGCTTTTAAATGCATAAAACACAGAGTAATGCAGGGGGAAATAATCATATTAAAATAATTTTCATGATACTTTTTTACAAAAACAAGTTTGGAGAGACGCCAAATTAAGAAGCTTTGTACTGAGTACAAAAGAACCAAGAAGAATGGAATGGTAAAGAGATGAACATCTTGGAGATGAAAAGAGCCTGCATAGAAGCATCCAGTAAAATAATTACCTTTGTAACACCCTCGGGAGAGTCGTCTAACCCCTGGTTTGAATACATCAGTAGACAGTGAGCTCATTACTTCATAGGCAGAACATTGTGGTTTGAATCAGCACTTAGCTTTTTTTTTTTAAGGAAGCTTTTCTTTGTGTTGCCCTGCCACCCGACCCACCAAGGTAGAGGTGGCCTCCTTTTGCCTGCCCCCCTTTTTCTAGTGCTTCTCTCTGTAGGTTTATCTTCTAACTTACATGTGATACTATCTGTGTTGGTATTCTCTTTACTAAGGAGATCCCAAGTATCTGTTCCTTCTCATCCTATGAAATTCCTCTTCATGTCCTTCTCGAAATGCCATCCTCCATGTCTTTTAATATTTTGTAAAGGCCAGTACCACATTTGGGTCATCTCTGTTTTCCCATATTTTTGTGGGAAATATAATGCACTCTAATTCAACAAACACTTGTTACATACCTACTATTTATATAGCTTTGTAGTTGACCCTGGGAGAAGATACACACTTTAGACAGAACTGTAACTAGGGCAAGACATCTGGGCCTTTGCCCCAGTCACTGATATAAACAAGTATTCCTGCTAATATAATAATAAAAAGCTTCCCTGCTAAGGTTTGGAGACTAATGTCTTTATATTCTGTAGGCTGCTAGCCTAGGACCTCATGGAAGTTGGGTCAGGTGGACCAAAGAGAGAGAGGGAACAGGATTATGGTCCAGTCAATGAAAGGTGGAGGAAAAAAGAGGGCGCAGACGTTCTGCTGCTTCTTCAACCCACTCCCATCACTGCCCTTTACATTTCTGTCCAACAACTATTTTTGCCCCAGGAGAAAAAACCATTCTAGTTACATCTCTGATTTTTGACCTGATCCCTGCTTTCCTGGAGTTTACAACCTAATAAAGTGAAATATGGCACAATGCAAATGAATACAATCCAAAGTAACCTGTGATAACTGCCTGAGAGAGATGTGAGCCCATCAGGCTGTTAGTCCAAGATAGTGAAAGTCATTATCTACTTGGGAATGGAGAATCAGGGAAGGCTTCCAATAGCACATGGCATTAATATAGAATTTTAAAGTATGGAGAGAATTCAATTCAGTCATCTTCAACAGGGAAAGGGGTATGAGAGGGCATCCTGTGGAAAGACAATAGTGTGAGCAAAGAATCAAAGGCCTGTATGGGAGTAGTTGAATATGTTGTGTTTCTCTCTTGATCTTCAATTGCAATAAGCAAATTATTAAAGTGGAAAATGTGAATGAATTTGTACTACAGAGTACTGAGGTAGTACAGGACTGTCCATTTGATTTTATTGGAGGAGACTCCCTCCATCAAAGCATGTCAGTCAGCACTTTCTCTGTAAGTCATATTCTCAGAGTTGCCTGGGGAAATTGCTTGTTCAGGGTCACAAAGACAGTATCTATAATAGATAAGACATGAGCTCAGATCTTCATGACTCCAAGGCCAGCTCTCTAATATTAATGTGGTGTTGTTGCCATTCAGTCATTTCAGTCATGTTCAACTCTTTGTGACTCCTTGTGGGGTTTTCTTGGCAAAGACAGTGGGATGGTTTGCCATTGCCTTCTCCATTACAAATGAGGAAACTGAAGCAAACAGGGTAAAATGTCTTGCCCAGGGTCACAGAGCTAGTATCTGTGGTCAAATTTGAATTCGGGTCTTCTTGACTCCAGACCTGGCACTTGTAGCGGCAAGCACCCCAAGCACGTCCTCAGGGTTTGCTGCTACCACAGGTTCTTGGATCTGCTTTGTTAAAGGAAAGCAACTCAAAATGGGTTAACAAGCTTACTTTAATCAGTCAGACATATATTGTTTACCTTGTTCAGGAGAAAAGGTCAGCACCCCAAACTTCAAAGTATACAGGCAGTATTATCAAGACAGAAACAGATCAAGTAGACAGCTTTCCAAACTGTCCAACCATTACATCCATACCCAGTCAACATCTGGGTTTCCACATCTGGGTTTTTCAAAGCCGGGGGGGCCCTGGACAATGGCTTCCCAGAATACAGATCAAATCACAGAACACTTCTCAAAGTGAGCCCCCAAAACAAAGCTACACATCAGGGCTTATATAGCCTTCTCCTGGCTCAGAGAATGTAACAACCTTATTGACTCACTGGCCAATCAAGAAGTATCTACTGAAAAACAAGCCTCCCACCCCAGGCTTCAGGTGCACTTTAGCCTAGGGGCAGGGAAGATCTTCCAAATCTGCATTCCCATTACAGCACTCTATCCAGTGTCACCCAGCTGCCCCAATATTAATGTAGACTTCGTCACTTGTCTTCTAGAATGAACAACTTAGAAGTTTGTGTTTCTACTTAATGTTTTATCACATGGCTCTGAATGCTAAGTATGCTCAATGGGGTTTAAAAAGGTAAATAACCAGTTCTAACACAGAGTTGTAATTAACACTGTCACAAATTATCATTATACATCTATTTTTCTTTGGAAGTGAGTTTAAAATTCATGCTTCTCAGGCAAACTAGCACCTGATTCTAATTTTGTTCTATTTTAGATTTTCTAACTTGGTACTGTTGTATGGAATGTTAGTGATGATGATTATATTGTAGTGGGTAGGAAGTAGAACTGGGAATTGGAAGATCTACATTCAAGTAACACCTTTGAAAACGAACTGGCTGTGTGACCCTGGGCAAGTCATTTCACTTCTCCATGGCCCAGGTTACTCTCTTAGGACTCTGAATGGCAGGGATGGTGTCAAACTGTTTGGGTAGAGTAGGTTTCCTCATCTGGAGCTCCTCATACCCTCAAGACTGTAATTGGTAAAAATTGTGATGCTGATGCCAATGGTGATGACAATTCTGACGATGATGCAGACACCAACGACAGTAACCACAATGATGATCACGGTAATGACAATCCAGTCAGTCCTAGTGTAGAAAGATCCGGGTTCAAGTGGTACTTCTGGCACCTGTGACTCTGACCCTGGGCAAGGCATTTAACTTGGGGTATTCTAGGTATCTCTCTATGTCTAAAAGCTGGAGAGAAGATGCTCACCGGCATTAGGAGAAAGAATTTGCTCACTGAAATAACATTTTCTAGGTTGCTAGGTTACACAGAGAGTTAGAGCTCCAGTTAGAGCACTGGAGCTAGACAGGAAGATCTGAGTTCATATATTGACTCACATGCTTAGTGTCTGTGTGACCCTGGGCAAGTCCCTTGACTTTAATCATTATGTCTATCAGGATAGCCGTGAAGGTAAAATGAGATAATAGTTGTGAAATGGTTTGCAAACTTTAAAGCATTTCTTTAGATGGTCTCTGTTATTATTTCTAGTGGATGACTCTCTTTCCCTAAGAGTTCTTTTTAATGATTAAAATTAAATGTCCAGTCCTACTCCTAATAAGATAATAGTAGCAGTTGTAGTTACAGTGTCAGTATGCATTTATTAGCTTCTAGCATTGCTGTGAGGATGAAGTGAGATGATATTGTTTTGAGGATCAAATGAGATCATCACTGGGACATAGTGAGGGAGGTGTAATTAGCAGTGGTTGTTAAGCATCTGCTGTGTGCCGGGTACTCTACTAAATGCTGAGGACACAAGAAAAGCAAAAGATTGTCCCTGGCTTCCAGGAGTTTACTGTCAAACAGAGGAGAAAGCAGGCAAACAAACGTCTAGAAGCAAGTTATATACAGGATACATAGGGAATGAGAGAAGGGAAACACTGCCATTAAGAGGAGTTGGGAAAGGTTCCCTGCATTTTAGCTGAGATTTGAGCATAAAGGAAATAAGGGAAGCTGAAAGGTGGAGATTAGGAGGGCCAGCATTCTAGGCATGGAAGAGACCAAAGGAAATGCCTAGAGCTAAGAGGTGGAATATCTTGTTCATGGAACAGCAAGGAGGCCATTGTCACAGTGAAGGGCAGAGTGTAATTGGGAGCTGAGGAAGTAAAGGGACTGGAAAGTTTGGAGTGGACCAGGCTGTGAAGGACTCTGAATGCCAAATGGAGCATTTGGAGATGATGGGAAACCACTGGAGTTTATTGAGTAGGGGAGTTACATGGTTCGACCTGTGCTTTATACCACACTGGGTTGGTCAAGCATTTTGCTTACATAATCTCCCTGACCATTATAACAGCCCTGTTGTAATGTACATAGCACTATTCACCCCATTTTTCGAACTGGTACACTGAGGCTCAGAGAGGTGAAGTGATTTACCCAGGATCATTGATCCAGTAAGTCTGTGGAACATGATTTGAAATAAGGTCTTCCTGACTGAAAACCCTGTCTCTATCTACTGTGCCATGCTGTGCAAGATCCTAGTAAAACATTCACTCTGAACATCTGGCTTATGATATCATGCTTCTATTTCATCAAAGATGAAATAACAGGTTCTTATTAATTGAATAGGTCTTTATTAAGGCATTAGGGATACAGAGGCAATAATAAAACAGCCTCTATCCTCATGGAGTTTACATTTTATTGTAATGTATTATTTTGGATTCTATTATTCATAATAACTATTAGATCATCCTTTGTTTTAGTGCCTCCCATGCCTAGCAGTGTTTGGTACACAGTAGGCATTTTTCTTTTACCTTTCCCACTCTTGGAATTGTTCCCTTTGACAGAGAAAACCAGAAGAAAAATTAGAGTCAGCAAGTTGTGCCTTCATGTGCATCATTTTTCTGTCAGCTCTGATTGGTTATCGTTGTTTATTCATTTCAATCATAGCTGACTCTTTGTGACTTATTTTGGGGTTTTCTTGGCAAAGGTTTGGAGTGGTTTGCCATTTTCTTCTCCAGTTCATTTCACGGATAAGGAACTGAGGCAAACAGGGTTAAGTGAGTTGCCCAAAGTCACACAGCTGGTAAGTCTCTGAGGCTGGATTTGAACTCAGGAAGATGAGTCTTCCTGACTCCAAGACTGGCACTATCCACTGCACCACCTAACTGCCTTCTTTTAAACTTGCTCTCCCCACATCTGGGGTGAATATCACACTGGTTCTAACTTTTCTTTCCTCTTCTATCAGGAACTCTGTGATCAAGTACCTCCCAAGAATTCCATTTCTACCTCAGCAGTTAGTTCCCTCTTAGTGATTAAAATTGGACCCAGAAGAACATTTTCCTTCATTACCTCTTCTTTGGAAGAATAATATTATTATGAAGGAAAATCAATAACATTATCTGTAATGCTTTTATTAGAGAACTGTGGGAGATATCTACATAGTTGGAGTCTCCCATTGCTACTATATCATGCCTCTATGCCAGATGTTTTGTTTCCCTAGTTTATCATTTATATCATCCTTCTGGCTGGGTGGCCTGTAATACACTCCCACTATAGTAAACTGTTGGTGTTTCTCCCTCTGAGTATACACATTCAAAAGCTCTCTCATATGATTACTTCTTTATAGCCAGTACTACTCCATTTCCCCTTCCTTTTGGCTTTTCCATAGCCGAGTTCCAGTCATGAGTCACATCCTGCAACATCTTAGTGATACCATTGAGGTCAAATTTCTCTATGGATATACTCTTCATGTTTCAGTCTGGGTAGATGAGGCTATGAGGTTTTATTCTTCTTCTTGAATTTCACCTTCTGTAGCTTAACAGTGAGTTAAGTGGAAAGAGTGTGTATCTCCGCTGATAGCTTTCCTCTGCCCTGCCAGCAGCTTCTATAGCGACTTCCCCCTATACTCACTCCCTCCTTATTTCTTTTTAAGTAAAATAGTAATCACTGAATAATTATAATCATAGTAGAAGGGCAATTCCGATTTACAGCTAACAGAGGCTGTAAGGGTCCTTTGTCCCACTTCCCCCCACCCCCACCCAAAGTAAGATTATATTACTTACATATTTTATTTCTGCAGAATCACTTTCTTTTGGACTTTTTCCACAATGGACTTTTCTTCAATCCTTGTCATCAGATTCACAGATTTTTTGGAAGGGGGGAGGGAGCTAGAAGTCATCTTAAGCATGATCAAATGCACCCTCTTGTTTTACAGATGAAGAAGCTAAGACCCCAATAAAAATGACTTTCCCAAGGTCATAAGCCACTTTGGGATCTGAAGCACCATAACCCGTTCCTGGGAACACTTGACCAAGTAGTGGAACAGAGCTCTTGAGTCAGAATTGGGAGGGACTGGTGAGTGCCCCCCCCCATTTTGCAGATGAGGAAAACCAAGGCATAAGTGAGCTTAAGTGATGACTCAGTTTGAACCCAGATTTTCCTGACTCCAAGTCTAGTGTGCTGCCCAAGGGAGTTCTTAGGATTGAGATCAGAGGACACAGAAGTATACAGGGCTTAACTGAACAGGCTATGCTGAGGATCAATCCCAGGGATTCAGGACACATCCTCCTTCCATGCTGCCCCGCCAGTGGTCCTGGCAGTCTAAGCTGGTTGTCCCATGGCAAGCTGGTGATTCTACTAGGGAACTGGCAGGAGCAGGAGAGGGGAAGACCATAGAAGTCTGCCTGTGTCTTCTGTAGACTCCTGCCTCCCAGTTCCAAGCAGTGACCACTTGGGTCCCTTGCCCAGGTGAATGTTCAGCCACCAGTCCTTTTGCCCCTGAACACAGTGTAGGTGATTCCCACTTAACTTACTGTTTCACAACTGCTTAGTATCAGGTAGCCTGTCCCCATTTTGAAGAAGGGGAAATGCCATGGAGAAAGCAATAGAAGAAGGAAGTAATGGTAGAGAATAGGGATGAAGGTTTAGTGCATTCTCTCTCCCCCTCCTTCTCTTTTCCCTTCTCTCTTCCCCCCTCTCTGTTTCTCTCTCCCTCTCCTCCCCTCTTTTTCCCTCCCTCTCTCTCCCTCCCCTCCCCTTTGTCTGTCTTTCTTTTTTGACACTTTAGAAAGGAGCACAGAGAAACAGGACAATTTTGTTACCACTGTATGAAATTTAAATTACCTTTTATTTAAAAAATCCTACATAATAATAGCTAACATTTATATAGCCCTTTGAGGTTTGCAAAATGCTTCACATATTTTATTTGAGCTCACAACAACCCTGCTATAATTATCCCCATTTTACAGATGAGAAAACCAAAACTAAGAAACATTAAATGACCCAGCTAGAGTCACAGAGCCAGTAGCTCCAGTTATACAAATTCCTAGTTTCATTTACAATCCTCTTTTTTCTGCTTCTTTGTGTACTAAGGCATTTGTGCTTTTTTATAGTTGCTCAATTCAAAAGAAAGAAAAAAAAAAGGAAAAAGGTTGGAGGGAGGTCAAGAAGGTAGGGGATGAGAAGGGAAGCTCTGTCCCCACCATAATCTTCTGGGGCATTGACCTTAGAGGAAATGATGTTTCAGTTCCTCTCCCTGGACAGCAACTTCCCACAGTGCTGAAACCTGTAGCCTCCCAAGAAACTTTGATATCTCATGGACAAAAGGGAATGGAGTCGGCTTTGTAGTTTAGCACAAATGTTCTACCCAGTTTGAAGGTGAATGCAGTATGTTTCAGGACACTTTGCCCTCTGGTTTAGAAATAACACTAATCACCCGTCACTGGCTTCATTTGAATCTCTTATTTTATTGGGATTTTTTTTAGATGTGTGATGGGAGCCTAGTCAAGAAGGAGGTAGGTTAGGGGACACTTAGAAAAAAAAGGGATATTTTTAGCCTGGACCTATGTGCATGTCAGGATCAGTTTTCCATGCTATTATTTGCTGAGTAACAAAATTGTGGTTTCTAAAAATATACACTAAACTCTCTCTTTAGACATGTGCATTTCCTCTTCCCTTTATCAAGGAAAGTGCACAGAGAGGACAAAGTGTCCTGAATGGTAGGAAGAAGTTTTTGTTTTTCTGAACTTAATCTGCTAGCATTTATTAAGCACCTACTGTGTTCCAGGAACCATGCTAAGTACTGAGCATAGAAAGAAACAATAAAAACTGTCTCTAGCCTACAGGAGCTTATATTCTTTTTTTTTTTTAAAGCAATTGGGGTTAAGTAACTTGCTCAAGGTTACACGGCCAGGTGTTTCTGGGTGGGTGCTAAGTGTCTGAGCCCGGGATTCGATCTCCAGGTCTTCTCAACACTGGAGCCAGTGCTCTTACTCACTGTGCTGCCTGGCCGCCCCGAGGAGCTTATATTCTAATAAGTGATGCAACTTGGACGTCTAATGTTTTATACAGGGTATGTAAAACATAGATGTCAGGTCACCTTTGAACTGAGTCTTGAAGGAAACTGGAGAGTAGAAAAAAACAGACATGAAGAGGGAGAACATTCCTGACATGAGGGACCACCTGTACAAAGGGGTGGAGGTGGGAGATGAAGGGATGAAAACCCTTTGTTGTGACTCTGAAGGTGCAGAGGAAGTTAATGATGAAGACAAAGCAAGAGTTAGCAAGTTGATCAGTCTAGGGACTTTATGTCAAGAATATTATGTTCTAGGGCACTGAGAGCTCAGGTAACTTGCCCAGGGTCACCCAGCCAGTAGATTTCAGAAGTGGGCCATGGAGCCAGGTCTTCCTAATTCAGAGGTCAGCTTTCATTCCACAACACCCAGCTGTTTCTCCCTTTAGAAAGCACAAACTGTGAGATATTAGAAAGCAAATAAAATCTTATGTCCTATGCTACTAAATACTCTGTCAGCACCTACATCCCCTCATTCCTCACTATTCAAGGGGAGGAAAGAAGGACAATTTTGTACCTCAGTTCCAGTGATTCATATCTGTTGAAGGAGAACTTGATCCTTTTGGGATGGCAAGTTTGGATCAGAGGTGTCAGGTCTAGAGCTGGAGGGGAGGGAGTCCACGGGTCATTCAGTTCAACTACTGCCTACCCCCCCCCCCCGCCGTCACTTTATAGATGAGAAACCTGAGAAACAAGTTAGATGAGCTGACCAGGTCACACAGGTAGTAAATAGAACCAAAGGTATCCAGCTATTTTTATATATGTCACAGCAATCATAGAGGCATGATTTTTCTTTTAATCCTTCTGAGTCTCTACTTGAAGTCATCACAAAAAAGTCTTATTCAGAGCATTGGAATGTAGTCACAGATCTTGCTTGTGGATTCAGCTCAATTACCAAGGGTGTCTTGATACTATAAAGAGTGGTGTTTCAGAATTGGGCTCCTTGGATTTCAGTCCCACTCCCAGCCCATACTGCAGCATCCCTTAGTGGAGAGGCTTGGAGTTGGAAAGACAGGGTTCACATCCCACCTTGGGCATTTACTAGCTGTGTAACCTTGGATGAGTCACTTAAATTCAGTTTCCTCATCTGTAAAAAGGGCAAGCAAATGATGGTGCTCATCTTACTAGGTAGTTGAAAGGATCAAGGAAGATAATGCTTGGTAAGGTGTGTTGCAAGCCTTCAAGAACAAGTGTGTAATTGTATGACTCTAGGCAGATCCTCTCTCTTGCTTTCTTATAAATATATGTGAAATAAAATGAAATATATAACATAGCATAGCATAGCATAACAAGGATTGAATCCAAAATACTTCTGAGAAAAAACTACATTTCCACTTGTTTGTTGTAAATCCCTACTTTTCCACCCTGCCAATATTTGTTAAAGCTCAAGTTAGAAAACTGGTTTTATATTTTGTATGAAATCTGCCTTTGGAAATGTTTTTCTTATTTTGGCTGTCTGAGTTGGTCACAAAAATGCAAAGTACAGGTAAATGCTTTGATAGATCTGAGATCTCACAAGTGTAGTCATTCCCGCAGAACAGAGGATCAGAGCAGTAGAATTGGGAAGGTCCTTAGGAGTTGTAGCTGGAATTGAGAGGTGATCAAACATAGAAGTGAAGTGAGTTGGCAAGGTTTGCACAGCCAGGAAACATCTGATGTAGGATAGCTTAGTCTAAGTATGTGCCAAGCACTGTGCTGGGCACTGGAGGCAAAAATGAAAACAATTCCTGCCCTTTTTCCTGCCTTGAGCTTACAATCTGCCCAGGTGTGTGTGTGTCTGTGTCTGTGTGTGTCTGTGTCTGTGTCTGTGTGTCTATGTCTGTCTGTGTCTGTGTGTTTACAAACTGGATACAAGGTACTGGGAGTGAGCTGTGTAGTGGGAAGCACTAGAAGCTGGGGTCAGTATGAAAAGACTCATGTAGAAAACAGTGTTTGAACTAAGGCCCAGATGTCTTTTCCAGTCTGGTTACCCTTGAAGAAAACTATGAAAGAAAAAGAATATTAAAAAAAATGAAGCAATCCCTGCCCTCAGGAACCTTACATTCTACGGGAGAATATAGCATATACACTCATGTGTAAATGCAAAGTAATTGCAAGGGAACCGTATGATGCAGTGGATAGATCACTGGGTCTGGATTCAAGAAGAGTTGAGTTCAAATCCAGCCTCATACACTTCATAGCTGTGTGACTCTGGGCAAGTCACTTTACCTTCTTTGCCTCAGCTTCCTCATCTGTAAAATGAGCTGGAGAAGGAAATCCACTCCAGCATCTATCTCTGTCAAGAAAACCCTAAAATGGTATCACAAAGAGTCAGACATGAGTGAAATGACTGAACTACAACAATATAAAAAATTATAAATTTCAGATGATAATCTAATCTACTTCAGTGGAAGAATTACCATACTGGGAGTTCCTTACTTGGATGAAATTATATGTTTATACCAATGTTGGGGGGGGGAGGAATGAAAGATGCAAGATAAAGGTTTCCAGCCTTTTCTGACCTATGGTTCTATTTCAATTAAAATTTACAATTTCCTTGGATCTAAATTGGCTTCATTGATTTCAGTCCTCTTTATTAACATTTTAGGCATTTTAAAATTTTGTCATCAGCTAGAAATATCAAAAATCTTTTGTCTACTTATGTATGTTTTGGCTTTGGGGGGAAGTCAGACTTTTAACTATTTACAAGATTGTGCTATTTAAAAGACCTTGGCTATGTAAAACCACCGTCTACTGCAGAGTACGGTGTAAAGATCACTGTATTGAGAGTCAGACAACGGGTGCAAATGTGAGCTCTGCCACTCAGTGGCTGGATGAGCTTGGACAGCTCACTATACAGCCCTGGGCCTCAGTTTCTCTCACGTGTACAGTGAGGAGGTTGGACTAGATACCTCTGAGGTTCCTTCCAGTTCTGGATTTATTCCTGTTTGTGTGGCATTGGCCAGTTCAATTCATTTCTCTGCATCTCTTTTCTCCTCCATGAAAGGAAGGGCTGGAACTAGGACATCTCAAAAGCCACTTCCACTTCTTAACTCTACAATTGTAAGAACTGGAATGGAGAAAGCCTTCTGATAATGCCATATACAGTAACTGAGGATACTCAGCATGGAGAAGAGAAGACGTGGGGGGAATGAGACTCATCTTTCCTCCTACACTCAACTGTCCCCCAAATTTCCCTATTTCTATCAGGGGGAACACCATCCTTCCTATCACCCAGGATCACTACCTTGTAGACATTCTTGAAAATTTTTCTTGACTTTGCACCTTCTTTCACCCTCCAGTGTTGAAAAAGTAGCTCCATCTTGCCAATTTTACCACATTTTTCCCCTTTTTTTCTCACACCTCAATTCTTCTAGAGCAGCTCCTCATTACTTCTCAAATAGAATATTGGACCAGCCTCAACCCTCTCTCCTCTCCATTATACATAGTTTCCAATGTGATCTTCTTTTAAAAAAATTATTATTATTAATAAATGTTAAATATGGATACTTGAATATCATACAAAGAACAAAAGGAAGATTGTATATGGAACTTGGAACTTCTGTTATGTATAATTTCTGAAGTACAGATTATTTTACATGGCAATATCAAAATTGCCCTCTTTATATTCTCTTCTGATCCTTTTAAAAATTATTTCCTGTAAAATGACAAATTCTGGAGAGGATGTGGGCAAATTGGAACACTAATGCATTGCTGGTGGAGTTGTGAACTGATCCAGCCTTTCTGGAGAGCAATCTGGAATTATGCCCAAAGGGCTATAAATACTTTCATACCCTTTGATCCAGCAATACCATTCCTAGGGTTATATCCCAAAGAGATAATAGAAATGGGAGAAACCCATATGTACAAAAATGTTTATAGCATCTCTTTTTGTGGTAGCAAAGAATTGGAAATTAAGGGGGTGCCCATCAATTGGGGAATGCCTGAACAAGTTGTGGTATATGCATGTTATGGAATACTATTGTGCTATAAGAAACGAGGAGCAGACAGTCTTCATATTTACCTGGAGAGGCTTAAAAGAACTGATGCTGAGTGAGAAGAGTAGAACCAGGAAAAATTTGTACACAATTACAGACGCAACATATGTGTGATGACCAACTTTGATAGACTGGACTCTTCTCAGCAATGCAGTGATATAAATCAATCCCAAAAGACTCATGATGGAGAGAAATATGTGCATCCAGAGAAAGAACTAGAAAGAACTAAGTTTATATCCAGGTGGAAGCAAAATACCTGATCTTTTTCCTTCTCTTATTTGGTTTTATGTCCTCTTTACCATTTTTCATTCCAGCTGGTACAATCCGTCCTTATAACCTGACTAATGTATAATGTGAAAGTATTTACAGATCCTATACTTGACTATAAGCCGCCATGGGGGGAAGGGGAGGGAGGGGGACAAAATGTGAAACTCAAGGAATTGGGGAATTGAATCCTGTAAACTAAAAGGATACAAACAAATTAATAAAAAAAAAGTATTTCCTGTGCATGTTTTACACATTTTTTCTTGTCTCTTTGTAAACTTTTTGGATTTAAGAACCTCAGAGGCCATGTGGTCCAACCACCTCATTTTACAGGTCAGAAAACTGAAACCATGAGAATTTAAATTACTTGCCCACCAAGATCAGGCCAGACTCTAGATATAGTAAACTGCCCATCATGCTACTTCTCCAGCCATTTCATTTTACACACGGCTAAACTGGGACCCATAGAGGGGGAGGGATTTGCCCACAGTCACACATAGAGTGACGAGCAGAACTGGGATTTGAACCCAGGACCTCTGACTCTAAATCCTGCTGTCTTTCCATCTTACCATACATACTTCCAAAATGGGAAGTGAAAGGAGTAGGGAAGATCAATGAAAAAAATCACTGAATAGGTATCTTTACATGTGTCTTATAAAAATGATTCACAGTACATAGGATAATGTCTCTTTCTTTGATCAGACTTACTCTTTCCCTCACCATTGGTGACAAGATAGATGCTAGTTCCCTGGTGTGGAATCTGTAGCCCAAGCTGAATAAGATGGTGGTGGTGGTGGCCCTTCTCTTTTGAAGATAACCAATGACATCATGGAGTGATATCTTGACTTGGATTTCAGAAGGACTAGTCCTCCCTGAACACCCCATACAGTTAACCAAGCTTTATTGACTAGTCAGTCAGCACATGCACACTAAGCACATACTATGTACCAGATGCTGTGAGAGGCCCTGGGAATACAAATACAATGAATGGCAGGATTACTACTCTCAAGGAATTCACATAGTGTCAAAAAGGCATAATCTGCAAATTCCTTGTAAAAACCAAACTATTTATAGGAATTCTATGAGATTCAGACTGGAAACCCATTTATGTCTCTGTGGGTATAACTTATGTGTCTACAGAGGATTAGGAAGACCAGGTTTCAATACGCTTACCTGCACCTACAATGCCAGGCACCATGCCAAGGCTAAATTAGTGATCAACTGGAATTTTCTCCCTAAAAGGTTCCTGGTTCACCAAAGGAAATTGACTGGTCTGGGTAAGGCCACAATGGTGGTTATCCAGAAGTTCCATTGGTGGAGGATCTTGGGAGATCTTGTGAAGGAGGCAGTGCCTTGAGAGAGGGGAAGCAAGAACAAAGGGTAGACAGGATTTGTCAGGGAGAGAGGCCACCAGGATTTGTGAGTCAGGGTGCTGTGAAAGGAACAGGTGGGTTACAAGTAGTCATGATTCCTGGAACCAGTCAGGTATAAGAAGCAGATATTTTTTATCAGTTCAGTTAACTGGAACTTGGGCTGCCAAATTGATGTTCCTGAAATATAGGTCCAAACCTGTCATTCCCCTACTTCAAATTCACCATTGGATTCCTAGACTCTCTAGGATAAAATACAGTATCCTCAATCTGACATTGAATGTTTTCCACAGTCTGGCTCCCATTTACCTTTCCATTCCTGTTTCTTGATGCCTCCACTCTTTCTCTTTTTTCATGGTCAAATGGGCTTCCCAGTGATTGCATATGAACACCCATCCCATCCCCCACCTCCATGCGCAGATGTGCACATATTTGGGGTGTACAACTTGATATCTTGCTATTAGAATCCTCAGATTCCAGTAAAATACACAAGTGCTACCTGCTATACCAGCCCTTTCCTGATTTCCCTGGTTATTAGTAGACACATGCAGATGATTAGCAAATGCTTGTTGGATTGGATTGATGTGGAAACATTGCTAGATTTGAAGTGAAATGATCTGGCTTCCAATCCTGGCTAACTCTTAAAACTTTTGTAACCTTGGACAAGTCACCTTGCTTCAGTTTCCCCATCTACAACATATGAGGGGTTGGACTATATGACGTCTGAGTATCCTTCCAGCTCCAGGTATATGATCCTATAATCTTCATGGGTAGAATTTGAGAATCCCACAAAAGCATTTAATGAGCCTGACTCCTTTGCTTGGTCCTCTGTATATCCTACCCTTATTTTTTTTTATTACCTAGAACAGGTAATGTTCTTAATGATCCATGATGCTGAAATAGAGTTCTTTCTATGTATTAGAAGGCGCTTTGTAACTGAATGCAGTGGAATTGACTTGAATTTAATTGTACCTGGCTCAGGGAAGGATTGAATTTATTGGTACCATGCATTAACCTGTGATAGGTAGGCATGGAGGGGGAAGAATTCATAAGACTTGTTTGAGTACGAGTGTGATGGCCAGACATCTGCTGGTGGCCTAGGCACATGTTTAGAAATTTCATCTTCCCCTGGCACCCTCTTTAATTGCATATTAATCACCAGTGATTATTCATCAGGCCCAACCTCAGCATTTCATTTCTTTACAACTCACTTACTTTGCAGCTGGTTTTACTTAGCAATTAATTTAATTTTGCGTGAGAGCCTTTGACATTCCCTTTTGAGGAAGATCGGTCTCACAGGCAACATTAGATTTTACCACTTAAATGTGGGAGGTGCAACCACCATTTGGGAAGAAGGGATAGCATGGGTCGTGGTGGAATGCTCCAACAGTCACTGTTGCAATATATTGGTGTTTGCAAATAAGCATACTTTAGTGACTTCAGGGTGTGTGTGTGTGTGTGTGTGTGTGTGTGTGTGTTTTCAGTCATTTTTTTGTCGGGTCTTAAATATTGGGGGTGGGCATTGGGGAAGAGGTGCCCCAGTCTTTTATAAATGCCATACAAATTTTCAAATTTTCTAGTGTGGAAAAAAGTCTTGCAAAATTGCAGAAGTGCTCTTGAATTTTTTCCTCATTTTTCCCTGAGCTCTCCTTCCTCCAAGAATACTTGCTATGTACCTGCTGAGCACTCAATTAGGGCTTGCTGATGGGATTGTTCTCTTAGAGGAACCCTTGAGCATCACCTGGCTCTGCTAAGTTGTGAGACCTTCTGGCAACTGCAGTTTCAGTGTTAGGTTTAATAATTTAAGTCAGCATTTATTTATTTAATTTAAATCTTAGTAGTATTTCACTTTTTTCCAATTACATTAAAATATAATTTTCAATATTTGTTTTTGTAAGACTTTGAGTTCCAAATGTTTTTCTCTCCCTCCCTTCCCATCCCCCTTCCTCAAGACAGCAAGCAATCTGATATAGGTTGTTAGTAAATAGTAAGATTGTGTTAAATAAGTTAAAATAAAATAAAAATAGTAAAATTATGTTAAATATATCCCTATACAAGTCATGTTGTAAATAAAAGAATCAGACTGAAAGGGAAAACTGCAAGAAAGAAAAAACAAAAAAGTTAAAATCTTTGATCTGCATTCAGACTTCATAGTTCTTTCTCTAGATGTGGTTAGCATTTTCCATCACAAGTCTTTTGGAATTGTCTTGGACCATTGTGTTGCCGAGAAGAGCTAAGTTTGTCATAATTTATCATTGCACAATGTTGCTGTTACTGTGTACAATGTTCTCCTGGTTCTGCTCACTTCATTCAGCATTAGTTCATGTAAATCTTTACAGGTTTTTCTGAAACTGCCTGCTATTCATTTCTTATAGAACAATGGTTTCCATTACAGTTATATAATGCAACTTGTTCAGATATTTCCCCTCAATTTCCAATTCTTTTCCAGCACAAAAAGAACTTCTATAAACATTTTTATACATGTGGATCGTTTTCCATTTTTATCATCTCTTTGTGATATAGACCTAGTAGTGATATCACTGGTTCAAAGGGTATGCGCAGTTTGATTGCCCTTTGGGCATAGTTCCAAATTGTTCTCCAGAATGGTTGGATCAGTTCACTACTCCACCAAGAATGCATTATTTTTCCAATTTTCCCACATCTTCTCCAACATGTATTATCATTTTCCTTTTTTTGTCATATTAGCCAATCTGATATGTGTGAGGTGCTACCTTGTCATTTTAATTTGTATTTCCCTAATCAGTAGTGATTTAGAGCATTTTTTCTTATGATTATAGTTAGCTTTATAGTATATAGTTTTGCCTACCCATTGGCAATTGATTTCCAGTTTCCAGTTGTTTAGATCTGACTTTGTGTGAAAAGTGTTTTGTAATTATGCTCATATAGTTCCTGGGTGCATCTTGGCAGATAAATTCCAAAATATTTTAAATTATATATGGTTATTTTAATGGGAATTTCTCTTTCTATCTCTTATTGTTGGGCTTTGTTGATAATATATAGAAATGCTGGTGATAAATGTGGGTTTATTTTATGTCCTTCAACTCTGCTAAAGTTGTTCATTGTTTCAAGTAAAATTTTTAGTTGATTCTCTAAGTATAGCATCATATCATCTGCAAAGAGTGGTAATTTTGTTTCTCATTGCCTATTCTAATTCCTTCAATTTCTTTTTCATCTCTTATTGCTAAAGTTAACATTTCTAGTACAATATTCAATAATAGTGGTGACAATGGGCATCCTTGTTTTACCTCTGATCTTATTGAGGATGCTTCTAGCTTATTCCCATTACATATAATGCTTGCTGATGGTTTTAGATAGATACTGCTTATCATTTTAAGGAAAATTCCATTTGTTCCTATGCTCTCTAGTGTTTTTAATAGGAACCAATGTTGTATTTTGTCAAAAACTTTTTCTCCATCTATAGAGATAATCATATGTTATTACTATGATCAATTATGCTGATAGTTTACCTAATATTGAACCAGTCCTGCATTCCTGGTATAAATCCCACCTGGTCATAGTGTACTATCCTCATGATAAATTGCTGTAATCTCTTCAGTAATCTTTTAAATTTCTTCTTCAGTATTCACTAGGGAAATTGATCTATAATTTTCTTTCTGTTTTGGCTTTTCCTTGTTTAGGTATCAGCATCGCATTTGTATCATAAAAGGAATTAGAACTCCTTTGCCTATTTTTCCAAGTAATTTATATAGTATTAGAATTAATTGTTCTTTAAATGTTTGGTAGAATTTACTTATAAATCCATCTGACCCTGGCAATTTTTTCTTAGGAAGTTCATTGATGGCTTCTTCAATTTCTTTTTCTAAAGTGGGATTATTTAAGTATTTTATTTCCTCTTCTGTTAATCTGGGCAATTTATTTTTTTTGTATATATTCATCCATTTCACTTAGATTGTCAAATTTATTGGCACACAGTTGGACAAAATATCTCCCAATTATTTCTTTAATTTCCTCTTCATTTGTGAGGAATTAATTCTTTTCATTTTTGATGCTGTTAATTTGGTTTTCTTTTTTTTAACCAAATTAACCAAAAGCTTGTCTATTTTATTGCTTTTTTTTCATAAAACCAGCTCCTAATTTTATTCATTAGTTCAATAGTTTTCTTGATTTCAGTTTTATTAATCTCTCTTTTGATTTTCAGAATTTCTAATTTGGTATTTAATTGGAGATTTATAATTTGTTCTTTTTCTAGCTTTTTTTAGTTGCATACCCAATTCATTGATCTCCTCTGATTTCCTATTCCTGGAAACATTTAGAAATATAAACTTTGCCCTAAGAACTGCTCTGTCTGCATCCCATAAATTTTGTTACATTGTCTCATTATTGTCATTCTTTTTTGATGAAATTATTGATTGTTTCTATGATTTGTTTTTTGACCCACTCTTTAGAATTAAAATGTTTAGTTTCCGATTAATTTTAATATGTCTTTCCATGGCCCTTTATTGCATGTAATTTTTATTGCATCATGATCTGAAATGCATTTAACATTTCTGCCTTTCTACATTGGATTGTGAAGTTTTTATGCCCTAATACATAGTTCTTGTGTAATACAGTTCTTGTGTAAGATGTAGTTTCTTTCCTTATCTCTTTTAATTAGGTCTGTTTTTGCCTTTACTTTGTTTGAGATCAGGATTGCTGCCCCTGCTTTTTTTACTTTACCTGAAGCATAACATATTCTGCTCCATCCTTTTACCTTTACACTGTGTATAAATAACTCTCTGCTTCAGATGTGTTTCTTGCATATTGTAGGATTCTGGTTTTTAATATACTCTGCTATCCACTTCCATTTTGTGGGAAAGTTTATACCATTCACAGTTATGATTACTGTGTATTTCCCTCCATCCTATTTTTCCCCATTTATACTTTTCTCTCTAATTTCACCCTGTCCCTCCTCATCACTGTTTTGCTTCTGACTACCACCTCCCTCAATCTGCCTTCCCTTTCTCTTCCTACTTCTTCCCTCCCTTCTATCATCCCCCCTTTTCTTTTCTTTTTCTGTTCCCCTTTTCCCTCCTATTTCCCAACAGCATGAGATAAATTTCTATACCCAACTGAATATGTGGTGTTCACTCTTTGAGCCAAATCCGATGAGATTCAAATGATACTCCCTTCTTTCCCTCTTTTGTAATAGGTCTTTTGACTCTTTATGTCATATAATTTACCCTGTTCTCTTTTCCCCTTTCCTCTTCTCCCAGTACAATTCATTTTACCCCTTAATTTTTTTTTTATTTCATTACATCAAAGTCAACTTATACCCATGCCCTCTGTCTTTGTATACTCCTTCTAACTGCTATAATAGAGATACAGTTCTCAGGAGTTACAAGTATAATTTTCCTATGCAGGGATGTAAGCAATTTAATCTTTTTGCATAACATGGGTTTTTTTTCCTGTTTACCTTTTTATATTTGTGTCTTATATTTGAAGATAGAATGTTCTGGCCTTTTATGGAAAGTTTGAAAGTCTCCTATTTCACTAAAAGTCCATCTCTTCCCCTGAAAAATTATGTTTAATTTCTCTGGGTAGTTAAGTCTTGGTTGTAATCCAAGAAGCTTCTTTGCCTTCTGGAATATCATATTCCAAACCCTCTCATCCTTTAAGTACTGTTTAATTCTGACTGTGGCTCCTTGATATTTGAATTTTTCCTTTCTGACTGCTTACACTATTTTCTCCTTGACCTGATAATTCTGGAATTTGGCTATAATATTCCTTGAAATTTTCATTTGGGGAAATTATCAGGAGGTGATTGGTAGATTTTTTCAATTACTATTTTAACTTCTGATTTTATAATATCAGGGAAGTTTTCCTTGATAATTTCTTGAAAGATACTGTCCAGACTTTTTTTTTTAAATCATGGCTTTCAGGTCATCCAATAATTCTTAAATTGTCTCTCTTGGATCTATTTTCCAGGTCAGTTGTTTTTCCAATGAAATATTTTACGTCTTCTTCTGTTTTTTCATTCTTTTGATTTTGTTTGGCTGATTCTTGATGTCTCATAGAGCCATTACCTTGAACTTGTTCAATTCTAATTTTTAAGGAATTTTTTTCTTCAATTAGCTTTTGTACCTCCTTTTCCATTTGGTCAATTCTACTTTTAAAGGAGTTGCTTTCTTAAATGGATTTTTTTTTCCTTTTGATCAGTTCTGTTTTTTAAAGAGTTGTTTTCTTTAGTCAATTTTTTGCTTCCTTTTCCAAGTTGACTCTCTCTTACATAACTAATTTCTTTTCCCAATGTTTCTTCTACCTCTCTTACTTGATTTTTAAAGTCTTTTTTGAGCTCTCCCAAGAAGAATTTTTGGGCTTGAGATCAATTTATATTCCCCTTTGGGAGCTTCATACACGGGCATTACAACAGTGTTGTCTTCTTCTGAGTGTGTTTTGATTTTCCCGATCGCCATAGTAGCTTTCTATGGGTCAGGGCTCTTTTCTGTTTTTTTTCCTCATCTTTTCAGTCTATTTCATGACTTTTAAAGTTGAACTCTGTTCCTGGGGCCCAGGAGGTACTGTCCCAAACTTCTTATGCTGTGGACCAGGGGCTTGGTCACTGACTTTTCACATCTAGGTTTCAGGTGCTTGTGACTTTCCCACTGGACAGCCTAATCACACCTGTTGTGCCAGGGTCACAGGGCTCACAATTTGCCTTCTGTGCTGGAGGCTTCATAGTGGCCTACTGAGTCAGAACCAAGGGGCCTCTGCTGGCAGTCTGTGCTGTGGCTAAGAGCCTCCCACAGGCTTGCCTGGGTACTGTCTGTGCTAGACTGTGCTCTACTTTTACCCAAAAGAGATAGACTTTTTCCTGAAGTCCTTCTAAGTTATGTTAAGCTGGAGCACTGTTTCACAACATCTTTTTGTGGGTTCTGTCTCTCCAGAATCTGTTTAGAAGCTTGATTTAATTTTTCTGAGGGAAACTGGGAAAAGCACATGCAACTGTTTCCTAACTTCTCTCTGCCATCTTGGCTCCACCTTCAACAAATATATATTAAGTACCTACTATGTACCAGGTACTGTGCTAAGTGTTCTGATTACCAAGAAAGGCACAAAAAAGAACCTGTTCTCAAGGAGGTCACAGTCTAATAGGGAAACAACATGCAAATACCTCTATACAAGCAAGGCATATAGAGGATAAATTGGAAATAATCAACAGAGGAGAAAGGCACTAGAACTAATTATGATTTGCTAAAGTTCAAGGTGTCATCTAGGTGGAGCAGTAGATAGAAAACTGGACTTGAACTCAGCCTGATCTTCATGAGCTCTAATCCAATCGCAGACACTTATTAATTGCCCCTGGGCAAGTCACTTATCCTGTTTGCCTCAATTCCTTATCTGGAAAATGAGCTAGAGAAGGAAATGACAAACTGCTTGTATCTCTGCCAAGAACACCACAAATGGGGTCACAAGAAGTCAGATGTGACTGAAATGACTGCAGAACAACAAAAAATTCAGAGACAAAAGTTACTTACAAATGTTTGAATACCTGGAGTGACAGAGAACTCACTACCTAGCTCTAATTTTTTTTGTTGTTTTTGGAGGGGGGAAGACAGGGCAATTGGGGTTAAGTGACTTGCCCAGGGTCACACAGCTAGTAAGTGTTAAGTGTCTGAGGTCAAATTTGAACTCAGGTCCCCCTGACTCCAGGGCCAGTGCTCTGTTCACTGTGGCACCTAGCTGCCCCAATTTAGTTGCAATTGTTAAAGTCTTCCTTCTGTTGAACCAAAAATCTACCAACATTCACTCTCCTTGTCTCTTCTTCTGGGGCTATGCAAAGTCAGTCTAATCTCTTTTCCAACTGCTAGCTCTTCAAATATTTGAAATTGCTACCTCTCTCCCAAGTCTCCTTTTCTCCAGGTTAGATAGATTAGATCCCTGTCCTCAGATTACTTTGTTTTGAGTTTCCTCACTATACCGATTGCCAGCCAGTGAACTCATTCCACCTAATTTGCCAATGCCTCTCTTAAAATGTGATGCCAAAACTGAACACAGTTTACCATATGTGGTCTGACCCAGTCAGAGTGGCTGACATTTGCCTTCTGTGATTCAAGCACTATGCAAAAGCCACCTAAAAGTAGGTTAGCTTTTATGGCAATCAGGTTATAATTAATGCATATTCAGTTTATAATTTCATTGACTTTCCAAGGACTTTTTCCACACACATTTCTATCCAACCCATCCCCACCTTGTACTTGTAGATTTGAGTAATGATGCTTTGTCAAGTCAACAAGAATTTATTAAGTGCTTACTATGCACCAGGTACTGTGTTGGGTTCTGGGGATACAGAGAAAGGCAAAGCAAGTTCCTGCCCACAAGGAGCTTACATTCTAATTGAAGAGTTGTCCTGTAAAGTAATAGGTACATATAAGATTTAGAAAATAGAATCTCAAAGGGGAAGGCACTAGTGGAGGTGCAATGGGACAGGGAGATGGACTTTAAAAGGTCTCTTTCAGATGGAGGGATTTAGCTGAATGTTTAAGAAAACCAATGAAGCTAAATGGCAGAGGTGAGGAGAAAAAGCATTTTAGTCATGGGGGACAGAGATGGGAGACAGAGGATCATGTGCGAGGAAGAGCAAGGAGGCTAATGTGCTTTGATCACAAAGTTAGTGGAGAGGACTCAGTGTAAAGAGACTAGAAAGATGGTGGTTGTGAAGAGCTTCAAAAGAACAAGAGGAGTTGACACTTGGCCATAGGGGTCACAGGAAGCTTCTGGAGTTAAGTATGGCGGAAGGGGGGTGGAGGATAACCTTGACCTTTATCTCAATAAAATTTCATCTTGTTAGATTTAGCTGGTTACTTCAGCCTGTTGAGATCTTTCTGGAAACTCACTTTGCCATCCAGTGCATTAAGTATCCCTCCCAATTTTGTGTCATTTGCAAATTTGACAAGCATGGTATCTCTGCTTTTGTCCAGGTTATTTATTTTTTTAAAAAATGTTGGTCAGCACAACCAAGGACAGATCCCTGGGTCACTCCATGAGAGATTTCCCTTAAGTCAGCTATATTCTAACACTTGGCAGGGTAATATGGGGAATACTATCATTTAATCAGTCCTAAAGTCATGTCATGACCCTCATCTTCTAAATTTATAGACTGAACTGTCCGAATAAGTGGATTTTGAAATCAATCTAAATATTCATTTATGATTAGACAATTTTTAAAAATAACTCTTCTGCCTAGATAATGGGCATATGTGTTATTTCAAAAGTTTGATTTATTTTCTTAAAAAAAATTCAAATTCTATTAATCTGGAATGAAGGAAACTCTGAAAGAGAAGCACCAAATGGTTGTTTAATGAAAGCAACCTACTTTTCTCTCATTTCTAATGTATTTAATTGTCAATAGGGATGTGTGCTTTGGAGAGCAAATGCTGAAAACCCAATATTTAAAAAAAATAAAAATCATATTCAACTTATGTTTCATGCAATCAACTTAAAAGTAGGAATTTTCCTGAGCATCTTTCCAGCAAGATTTTTCACTGGGAAACATAAAGGTCACTTAACCTCTGTGGAAAAACAGTTTCACATGGAGTGGCACACAGGATTATTCTGTGCCAACAGCAGCCAGCAGCTGTTAGTCTGGCCTTCAGTGATGACTGCCTAATTAGGATGTCCAAAGAAGGGATGGCTTTATAACAAGGAGAATAAATGCAAAGATGTTAAATGTTAGGCCATTCACCCATTCATTCTTAATACCGGATATTTCTTATTTCAACCCTGGAGTTTAGCCATGCTAGGTCACTGACCCAGTAAAAATCTCTCATATCTCACTTTCAGTAGTTCTTGAAGCACTTTTACAATGTCAAATATGCTTCCTGTGAAAATTTTTTCTCTTGCTTATCTCAGATTCTAGAAATGACTTAATAGGGGAAAAAATGATTGGATCCCATTTTAAACCAGACCCATGAGACAAGCATGTGGTAGGGGTCTGGATAAAGTCTTGTGGCATTGGAATGGCATGCTCTATTTCCCTTATTACACAAACAAGGAGTTTGGATTTCATCAGTGTAAGGAAGTCCTGGTGTGAGAACTCCTTTCACAAACCCATATCTAGTTAGCTATCTGTGTTGAAGGAGATAAATGTTAGAGGGTTGCTTAAGAAACAGAGAGATGAAGCAAGTTCTCCAGAATCACACAACTAGTAAGTGTCAGAGGTGGGATTCAAACCCAGTTCTTCTGATGATCTGAGCAACACACTCCTCACTGCAGCAGGCTGCCTTCATTTCCTTTGTTGGATATGGCTGAATATTAAAAGAACACTATATAAAGGCAATAATGTTATATGGTGTCGATTCCCAGACTTTTGCTGTAACAGCTGAACGCATGCATTCCCTGAAGCTTTGGATGTTTAGGATGGAGGGGAGGATAACGCATTTTTAGCAGGAAGAGACTTCTGAGACTATCTAGTACAACTTTCTCATTTTATGGATAAGAAAACTGAGGCCCAGGGAGCTCAACTCACTTGTTATCACACAGGTGATAAGAAGTAGTGGTAGTTTTTTAACTTGGTTCTCCTGACTTCAAAGTCCACTGATCCATCTTGCCTCTCCAGAAAAATTCAGGAGAAACCAATGGTTGTCTTCCAGTATCCAAAGAGCATGTGTAGTGGAAGAGAGGGAGGGTGGGCTGAGTATTGTGTTTTCTCTTTCTTGACCTGAGTAATGGCATTTTGGGAATTAGCCTCTATTCCGTAAAAAAAAGAAAGAAAGAAAGATAGAAAAGATAGTAATGACTTCCAACCCCTATTTTGTCTTCCTTTACCCCAGTTCTTGAGCAAAGATACCCCCAAAACAGTCTCTCCTCTTATGGAAACCTGATGCTATCAACAGACTAACATATGAGAACCCTGGGAACCCAACAAGATGCCCCCAAGGCCAAAGGCTGATCATTTGTATGATTCTGGATTTTCTTTATGTCTCTGGGGAATTGTTTTGAGAAGTCTCTTTGCATGTGCAGGTGATGCTTCTTCATGCCTTGGCTTATAGCAACATACAGAATAAAGCCTTTTACTGACTTGAATGCTAAATTGTATTGAACTGAGTGCTCATGCCACAATATATAGAATAACGACCAGACTATTTCTGGTTGGCCCTAAAGAGCAAAGTTAGTAGCAGTGGCTAGAAATATTAATAAAAGCAAGTTTAGGTTCATAGATGTAGGGCCAGAAGGATCCTCATAAAGGTAATATCCTGCTTATTTTCCAGATGAAGAGACTGAGGCAGAGAGGAGTTGAGTGTCTTGCTCAGGGTCACCCAGCTAATAAGAATCTGAAGCAGGATTTGAATTCAACTCTTGTTGAATCTTCATCTGGTGCCCTATCTACTCTGCCATTTTATCTCCAAGCTAAGTGTAAGGGAGAACAGACTGAAAATTACAGCTGTCCCCAAAGTGGAATGAGCTGCCTTGGAAGGAAGTGGTTTCTTATTCCTTGGAGTTATTCAAGTAGGATCACTTGGGATCTTGGAAAGGAAATGCTTTTCAAGTAGAAGTGGGACTAGATGGCTTCAGAGGTCCTTTCCAAACTCTGAAATTCTGTGATTCATACCATTTCTATTGATTTTTGTTTGGTTTTCTTTTTATGGTTATCAGATTGCTAACTAAAAACAAAGAAGTTGCTGTTCAGCAATTAAGTGCTGATCTTTTCAATACCAGTGATCCCTGACTGCCTTATGAGCACCTTGTATGAACACCAGCCTGCTGTATTCACTGCCACAGGAAATTACCAAGCAGTGTAATAGTTGAGTTCATAAAGTGGGGGCCTAGGGATTAAATAATAGCTACATTTTCACTATAGGAAGACAATTTTTCACTTTAGCCTCAATGAGAATAAATGTCCTGTTGATTTTAAAAAGGGAAGAAAAGTCACCTCTTAGAAGGAGAGGGCCCTTGGTATTGGAAACCAGCTCACTTCCTTTTTTTTTTTAATTGACTCTGCTTCTGTTTGGAGTCCAAATGATCTCTTGGGCTTTCTGCAGAACACCTGCAAACTCCATGCATATTTTTCATTTCTTTAGAAGGCCGGGTGAATTTGCAAGGTTACCCACTGGATATGCCAATGCAGACTGACGGCCCAAAGAGTGACGTGGACTTTTCAGAAATTCTTAATGCAATACAAGAAAGTAAGTTTTGCTCGCATTTTAAATTGGTTAGTAAAGTGCAACCCAGAGCAAAATGCTGAAATGGACTGATAAATTTGAAAATAAAGATAGGGTATTTAAATAGGTGATGGCCAGATCCCCCCCCCAAGAAAAGAATACAAAGAATAATTGCATTGTAATAGAAAGGTGGTCAGTGAAGTGGATATTTTACCCATGAAATTGAATGATTTCTAAGCATTTAATGTATCTGGATTTTCTTTAAAGTTATTTGGAAAAACTTTAACAGAGCCCTCAGTCCCTCAAGTGGGCTCCAGATACCTGAGCATTGGAATAACTAGGATATATACCTGTAGTGAACTCCCTGGATTATTGTTCTGTTTTGGGGGGAGGAGGATCTTACCTGTGATGCTTTTGGTATAGGGAATTCCCAATGAGGAAGTTCTCTTTACTCATGCAGATAATCTGTGTGACCCTGGGGTCACACAGCCCATATGTGTTAGAGGCAGCACCTGCATCCAGATCTTAATTCCTACAATAGCTCTCTCTGTTATAATAATAATAAAATAAAAAATAGTATTTATATAGCATGTACTTTGTGCCAGGGGCTTATTCATTCAGCAAACACTAACCAAATACTAAAATGAACTGTGCTAGGTTACCAGGAAAGAGACTGGACCTGTGATTTTATTGGTGTTGGGAACTCCTAACACACGTCAACATCTTCTCTACAACTTACAGGTTTAGAGAATTAAAAAGATCATTAAGCTTACAGAGCTTAAAATCTAGTGGAGGAAGACAAGGCTTTGTCCAATCAATAAGCCTTCATTCAGTGCTTCCTACATGTCGGATTTCCGGTCAGACACTGGGTTCACAGAGTCAGAATTCCCTGCTTGCCAGGAATTCATATTCATGTGTGTAGAAGAAACTGATGAGACGCAGGATCATAGTCTCATAAATTTAGAGTTGAGGGATATTAAAGCCACCTAACCCATCCCACCCCTTCCAGTGCCTCTTCCTACTGCATCCTATTACCTTCTGTGGTAATGAGAGATTAAATTAGGGCTCTGGCTTGAAAAAAGAGAGACAATTGGTAAGATTTAGTGATGCTGCATTTTATGTCTGTTATTCTAAGGCATTTAGTAAATATTAAAGACATGATATGTATCTTCAGAATTCCTTTGTAATGTGGGAATTAGATCCTTATTTCCATTTTACAGATGGAACAAGTAAAGCTCAGAAAGATAAAGGGATATACCCAAGATCACCCCTCAAATCATTGCCAAGTCAGGGCTAGAATCCAGGTTTCTTGTCTCCTTGTTGTTTCCTCCTTAATCTTGTAATAGAGAGGAAAAGGTCTCAGAAGAAGGCTGGGATATTTCCACCCAAGAATTAATTCCTCATTGTTCCAGTCAGGGTGGTCCTATTGTGTTGGGTTGATTTATACAAGAGAAATTGAATTTTCCCCCAAAAGATAATCCAGCTTGAATTAATAGCAATTTGAAGAAAAATAACTTCTTTGTAAGGGTTTAAGAGATAGTGTCATTTCCTGGTTCAATTGGAAAGATGATGGATTACCTATTGTTATTTAAACTACTGTTCATATGTTTCTTAAATTTTCCATCAGAAATGAAAATAAGGCTCATTTTCAGGTCTTTAAGAACATAAATGTAAAACTTTGGGTGGGGACAATATGAGGCCTTAGTTAACTAAGGGAATTATGCATTTTGCATCAATTAATCATAATTGTAGACTGTTTTCTAAGTTACTTTGAGATGAGAGGGGTCAAAACATTTCTGTTTTTCTCCATTCTGGGTTTCATATATAAGAATGTGAAGCTCTTGTGCAGGAAAGGGTTATGTTTTTGTTTGGTTGGTTTTTATTTTGCTTTGCCAGTATATCAGGTATGTATTTATAAGTGTCAGAGAGGGGATGAGGTACGTAGGGAGATACACACACATCACCTAGACCTGTGATTCTATCTAGGTATGAAGATTTTTTTCCCATAATTACAGGTTAGTGACTGTTCTAACAATCTAAGGGACTTGCCCAGAGCCCCCCAAGTTTGAGTACTTTGCATCAGATTTTATATCTACTATATCATAGACTGAATTTGAGCTCAGGTTTTCTCCTCTTTTCCTAGAACTAAGTGTTTAATATTTAATATTATAGAAGAGGGAGGCAGCCTGACTCAGTGGTTAAAATGTTGTGCTTGAATTTTGAAAAGTGTAGGTTCCTGCTAGATAGGGATACATTCGTATGCCTTCAGAAAAATTAGTGCAGAATAAGAGGCCTCGTTTTCTATGGTAAAAAAGTAGAGAATTAAAGATTGGGTTCAGACAAGAGTTACTAGGTCACCATGAGTCAAGAGTGTGACATAGAAGACAATACAATTTTAGCTTACCCTAATAGACACAGGGGCAGCAGGTGGCTCATTGGATAGAGTGCCAGACATGGAGTCAGGATTCCATCCTCAGACCCACATCTACTAGTTGTGGGACCCTGGGCAAATCATTTAACCCCATTTGCCTCAGTTTCCTCCTCCATAAAATGAGTTGGAGAAGGAAATGGCAAACCACTCCAGTATCTTTGCCAAGAAAGCCCCAAATGGACTCATGAAGAGTTGAACAAGACTGAAAATGACTGAACACAGTGGATACGTGGTATCTAGAACAGAGGATGTAGTCATCCTCTTGGTCAGAGTACTATGTTCAATTCCTGGTAGCACATTTAGGAAAGACCTTGACAACCTCAAGTACATCTTACAGAGGGAAGCTATGATGGTGATAGCCCTCAAATCAATGCCATATGAGGATTAGGTAGAGGAGCTGGGGATTCAATAACAGAATAGAAAAAACTTGGGGTAGCAAAACTCAATTAGTGTTTTCAAAGAATCTTGCATGTAGTAAATATTTTAGCCTTTTTTTTTTTTTGCTTTTTGGAGAGGGAAGGCAGGGCAATTAGGGGTAAGTGACTTACCCAAGGTTACTTGGCTAGTAAGTGTTAAGTGTCTGAGATCAGATTTGAACTCAGGTCCTCCTGACCCTAGGGCCAGTGCTCTATTCACTGTGCCACCTAGCTGCCCCTAAGCCATTTTGTAGGTGGCGCAGTGGATGAGTGTTGGATTTGAAATTAGGAAAATGTCAATTCAAATCCCACCTCAGACATTTACTATCTATATGACCTTGGCAAGTCACTTAACCTCTGACTGCCTCAATTTCCATATCTGTAAAATGGGGATAATAATAACATCTATCTTATTGTCAAATTAGATAGCATCTAAAGTGCTTTATAAACCTTGAAGCACTATGTAAATACTAGCTATTACTATTGAATGACTGTATGAATTGTATGATCAGCTGTCATGTGGAAGTCATGTAATACTATTGTGCTGTGAAAAATGAAGAAAAAGATGGTTACAAAGAGACATGAATAGGCAAAGTGAGGAGAGTATAACCAGGAAAACATCAATATCATAAAAACAATTTTGAAAGAAAAGAACTCTAATCAATGAAATGGTTGACCATGATTCCAGAGGACTGATAAAAAAGAACATTGCTCACCCTGTGGCAAAAAGAAAATGGACTAACATGCAAAACAAGAAATGCATTTTTGAATGTGATCAGTATGAAAACATGTTTTACATGGCTATGTTATGTATTATAGGTCTTCCTTCTTTCCTTTTCTTTCTTTTTTCTCTGTCTCTGCTTTCCTTCCATCTTTTTTTTCTTTGTTTTTAGTGGGTGAGAAGAGGAAAAATAAAAATTCTTGTTAATTTTTAAAGCATTTAGACATGTTTGAATTGGACTCTAGAGACACATGGAGAGGCAGAACTAGGAGCAAGAAGAGGAAGTTAAAAAGAGGCAGATTTTGGCTCAGTATGTGGGGAAATCTTCCCAACAATTAGAGCCATGTCTGAGGTAGTGAGTTTTCTCACTACTTGTAAATCTTCATGCAAGTTGCATAATTCTCTGTCAGGCATGGTGTATGGTAGAGATGCCTACTCATGAATAGGTTGGAGCAAATGCCCTATTCAGGTGCCATCCTATTCTTGAGTTTCTCTGGTTTTACAAGAATTAATGAGTCCTCTAGGTGGTGAGATGAGTTAGATACTGGATTCAAAGAAGGATGGAATTCAAATCCTGAATCAGACTTTTATTAGCTGTTTGAATCTGGACAGGTTACTTAATTTCTCTGTGCCTCAGTTTCATCATAGGTAAAATGGGGGAGGGGTTGACTAAATGACCTGTAAGGTCCCTTCCAGCTCAAAATATTATTATGTGAATTCGCATCTCATGAGCATAGCTAAATCAGGCAGGTTTTACTCCTAGAAATACATACATGCACACATACACATATGTGCATACATATTACATGCACACATACATATTTATGTATACATATGCATATGTGGCTATATCCATTTGTCTATACCTATACTGTATGTAATATGTAGATAAAGTAGCTTATGTCCCTTGTTATATACAGCAACCCAGAGATCTGTCCAATCCTAGGAATAGAAATATAGCAAACCTTTGCAAGCTTAACCTACACTTGCTCCCGTCAGGATTTCATTACCTTGGCCAGATCACCAAGGTTACCGTTGTGTTTCCATGCCATGGTCTCTAACAGCATCATACACATTCCTCGTTGAAACAGGAAAAGACTGACAATTCATTGAAATTATCTTAAAAGGACTGGAATACATTAAAGAAATGTATTACTTTTATGCAAAAGAAAAATCAGAATCTCCAGAGTGTTTTAAGTAATTTTCCATGACTGAATGAATGAGATGATGTATTGGATAAGCCCTGGCTCCCCAATCATGGCCTCATATTATGGTACCACTCATTTGGACTTTATATTTCTTATTCTTGGTTTGTATTTTTAGCAAGATAAATTTTCTCCCTTTCTCAAAGGAGATGTTGCCTAACGTTAACCATTGAGTTGTTACTCAACCATTTGGCATACATGCTACCCACAGTCCATTGGATCGGGAAAAGACTGGCCATTTTGTCATGGCAGAGCTTGTGTCTCACTTATTTAAAAGGAGAGTTGTTCATTCAATTCAGTTCCAGAAGTATTTGGTAAATATCTACTATGGGCCAGCCATGGTGTTAGGCATTGAGGATA
Organism: Petaurus breviceps papuanus; assembly: GCF_028583685.1. NCBI lineage: Eukaryota > Metazoa > Chordata > Mammalia > Diprotodontia > Petauridae > Petaurus > Petaurus breviceps. Next base: position 21,884,194 of record NW_027185889.1, read on the forward strand.
TGAAGATAAACAGGCAAACAGCCCCTGCCCTCACGGAGCTTCCTTCTTACTGGGGGGAAATAACACATACCAAATAAAAGTGTACAAAATACACACGCATGTGTAGGCGTGTGCGTGTGTATGTGTGCCTATATCAACTTATATATATATATATATGTATGTTATGTAAAGTAGCTTCATTATGTATCTTGTTATCTAAGCAACCCAAAGATTTGTCCAATCCTAAGCATAGAACTACAGCAATATTTATAGACTCAAATGTCCAGAGCTAGAAGGAATCTTAAAAATCATCTAATCCAACCTTATTGCACATATGATAAAACTAAAGCTTTCAAAGAAGTGAAGTGGCTTGTCTACGGTCCTTTTTTTCTGAAAAAAATACTTCAATCCAGGTTTTTCTTATTCCAAGGCTAGTCTTATATCCATTACACCACTAACTGTCTATGCACTTGATGATGTTGTCCGGGAGTTGACTGTCAAGTCATAAATACAGAGATTTAGAACTGAAAGGTTCCTTAGAAGCCTTAAAGCTCATCCCTCTCATTTCATAGATGAGGGAAACTGAGGCCCAGCAAGTTGAAGTAACTTTCCTGAGTGACTGAGGCCCAGGTGGCTTGCCCATTACCGAGGCATTAATTGGCAGACCTGGGATACCAACCCAGTTCATCTGACTCCACAGATAATACTCATTCATTTGCTTCCCTTCTGATTCCAAAACCAGTCTGACACTGCTATTAGCCATCTCTCTCTCTCTCTCTCTCTCTCTCTCTCTCTCTCTCTCTCTCTCTCTCTCTCTCTCTGGCTCTGGCTCTCTGTCTCTGTCTCTCTTTTTCTCTCTCTGTGTCTCTCTGTCTCTGTCTCTCTCTCTCTTTCTCTCTGTCTCTGTCTCTCTCTGTCT
>NW_027185889.1:21885191-21921580 GCF_028583685.1 Petaurus breviceps papuanus
TCTCTCTCTGTGTCTCTGTCTCTCTGTCTCTCTCTTTCTCTCTCTGTTTCTGTCTCTCTGTCTCTGTCTCTGTCTCTCTCTCTCTCTCTCTCTCTCTCTCTCTCTCTCTCTCTCTGTCTCTCTCTCTCTCTCTCTCTCTCTCTCTCTCTCTCTCTCTCTCTCTCTCTCTCTCTCTCTCTCTCTCTCTCTCTCTCTCTCTCTCTCTCTCTCTCTCTCTCTCTCTCTCTCTCTGTGTCTCTGTCTCTCTGTCTCTCTCTTTCTCTCTCTGTCTCTCTCTCTCTGTCTCTGTCTCTCTGTCTCTCTCTCTATCTCTGTCTCTCTCTCTCTCTCTCTTGCTCTCTTGCTCTCTCATTTTCACTCTCAATCTCATTCTCTGAGTAGGAAAATGAAGAAATTGAGATACAAAAAATGGAGAGATTTGCCATGGGTCACACAGCTAAGAGCCTGAGAGGAGATTTGAATCCAGGTCTTCTGACTTCAAGTCCAGTGCCTTAACCACTGATCATTAATTATTCCATTGGTTTTACTAATATAGCCTGATTAAAACTATGTAAAAGTGGAATGGGTTTTCTTGGAAGGTAGAGAGTTCTATCCTCCCTGGAGGACATCACTAAGAGGTAGATGGCCACTTGTTGGGTCTGTCAGAGAGGAGTTTCTTTTTGTGTAGTAGATAGTATTGTTGCGGAGAGATGTTAAAAATGTTTAACATTTTCTTTTATCTGAGGCGGAGTCAAGATGATAGAGTAGAAACAGGACCTCCATGCGACTCTGGCTCTCACCACCTCCAATCCATGTAAAAGGGGACTCTGAACAAACTTTGGAGGTACAGAACCCAAAAAATGACACAGAGAAGCTAACCTCCCACTGAGGACAGCCCAGCAGGCTGGCAGGAATTGGCCAGCGCAGAGCTCTGGGAGTTGACCCAAGCCCCTAGGGAGCCAGAGGTCTTAGCCCCAGGGCGGGCCTGACCAACCACCAGCTGGAGGGATTCCAGATCACCAGCAGCTGTGGTTGTTTAGAATTATCAACATATAGATGCTAAGGACAAAGTCAGAGGTCAGTGCAGTGTGGACTTTGGGACCCAGTAGTTAGGAGTACATCAGCCTCTTCCCCTGGGGCAAGAAGCTGCTGAGGAGCCGTGGCTATGCAGCCACCCACATGTGGAAGCTTCAGCTCCTGGCCTGCAAGAGTGTAGGGGGACCAAGTGACCAGTCTGAGGGGTAATCACTCTTGCTTTAACTTGCTTGGATCTGGATTACAGTCTAGGGTGGAGGTCCTGGGGTGTGTGACCAGCTTGCCAGAGCGTGTGGAGACTTCAGAGAGGGCACCCAACTAATACCTCTGGCAGCTGAGAAAACCCTGGTGTTTAGTACAAAGCTCCCCTGTGTGGTAGCAGAGTCCTACTGTGGCAAAAAGCCCAAAAGTCAAGTAATTGAGTGGCAACATGACAAGGCAAAGGAAGCAAAGCAAACAGAAGAATCCAACATTAGACTCCTATTTTGGGGACAAAAAGGATCAAAGCGTGGAACAGGAGGAAGACAGTAAAGTCAGAACTCCTGCAGAAAAAGCTTCAAAGGAAAATACAAGCTGGTTACAGGCCTTAGAAGACCTTAAGAAGCAGATGAGAGGAGTGGAGGAAAAATTGGGAAGAGAAATGAGAACGATGCAAGAAAATTATGAAATGAGAGTCAAAAGCCTGATTGAGGAAAATATCACCTTAAGAAACAGACTAACTCAAATGACAAAAGAGGCTCAAAAAGTCAATGAGGAGAAAAATGCCTTAAAAAGCCAAATTTGCCAGATGGAAAAAGAATCTCAAAAGCTCACTGAGGAGAATCATTGCTTCAGAATTAGATTGGAGCAAATGGAAGCTAATGACTTTATGAGAAATCAAGATGCTGTTAAACAAATCCAAACAAATGGAAAAATAGAAGGCAATGTGAAATCTCTCATGGGAAAAACCACTGACCTGGAAAATAGATCCAGGAGAGATAATTTAAAAATTATTGGACTACCTGAAAGCCATGATCAAAGAAAGAACATAGAAATCATTCTCCAAGAAATTCTCAAGGAAAACTGCCCTGATGTTTTAGAACCAGAGGGCAAAATAGAGGTTGAAAGAATCCATCCATCACCTCCTAAAAAAGATCCCTCCCAAAAAAAACTCCTAGGAATATTATAGCCAGGTTCAGAAATTCCCAGATCAAGGAGAGAATATTACAAGCAGCCAGGAAGAAACAATTTGAATGTTGTGGAAACACAATCAGGATAACCCAGGATCTGGCAGTTTCTACAATAAGGGAACGAAGGACTTGGAATATGATATTCCGGAGGTCAAAGGAGCTGGGATTAAAACCAAGAATCACCTACCCAGCAAAACTGAGTATCATGTTTCAGGGGAAAATATGGTCATTCAGTGGAATAGAAGACTTTCAAATATTCTTGATGAAAAAAACCAGAGTTGAATAGAAAATTTGATATTCAGACAAGAAGCATGAGAAGGTAAACAAGGAGTAGAAATAGAAAATAGAAAAAAATGGAAATCATAAGAAACTTATCAGAGTTTAACTGTTAGCATTCCTACATGGAAAAATGATCATTGTAACTTATGAAACTTTTCTCAGTATGAAAATAGTTGAAGGGAATAGAAATACACACACACACATACATACATATATATATATATGTTTATATCGGAGGATATATGGTCATGAATATATATGTGAATGTGTGTATATATATTTACAGGTATATATGTTTATATCGGAGGATATATGGTCATGAATATATATGTGAATGTGTGTATATATATTTACAGGTATACATAGATAGAGGGCACAGGACCAATTTAATAGGAAGTTATGATACTTAAAAGGTGAAATTAAGAGGTGAGAGAGGAATATAATGAGAGGAGATGGGGAGAGACAGAACGAGGTAAACTATCTCATATAGAAGAGGGAAGGGAAAATGATTACAATGGAGGGGAAGAATAAGAAGGCAAAAGGGAATGGGCCAACCTTATTCTCATTGAATTTGGCTCGGGGAGGGAATGAAATATACACTAAATAGGGTATCTCACCCTACAGGAGAGTAGGGAGAAGGGGATGAGAGGAGGGATGATATAAGGGAAGTAAGGCTGGTGGGGAGGGAAGTTGGAAGCTGGAAGTACCCACTTTTGAAAAGGGGCAGGATCAAAGTAGGGAATAGAACAAGTGGGAGGTGGGATAGGAGGGAGCGAAATATAGTCAGTGTTTTACAATATATCCACTATTTTAATGTTTTGCATTAGCTACACATGTACAGTCTATACTGAACTGCTTATCTTCCCAGTAAGGCTGGGTGACAAGGGAGGAAGGGAATGAATCTGGAATTCAAAGTTTTAAAATCAAATGTTTAAATATATATATATATATATATACTATTATTAATACTATTTTACATGTAATTGGGAAATAAGCTATACAGCCATTGGGGCATAGAGATCCACCATGCCCTACTGGAAAAGTCAAAGGGGGTATGGGAGAAGATATGGGACAGAGCAGATTGGAGGAGGGGATATCCTGTGGGACTGCTATTTGGGGGGCAGTGGGTAGGGGAAAAAAGGGGAAAAAATTTGTAACTCAAAATCTGGCATAAATGAATGATGTAAATCATAAGTTAACAAAGCAATTGAAAAATGAAAAAGAAAAAAAATGTTTAACAACCACCTCTCAGGAAGGAGGGGAAGTAAGCAGGAAACTTTTCAATTTAATCTTATTGTTGACATTTTCTTCATCACTTCCTACATCTTGGCAGTCAGAAAAACAATATATCAAGCCCCAGTTGATGGTGTTTGCTTATTTCTGAGGTATAAATATGCTCACACTGAAATTTTAACAACCAACTTTCAATAGCTGGTAGGAACTGGCTCCAGTATACCCCTGTCCAGATGGCTGCGTAGGTCCCTTCCAATGCTGAAACTGTGATTCTTTGACTGAGAGTACTTGCCCCAACTGGTCTGGTTAGACTCCCACTCTTGATCCCTTCCCACCAGAGCTCTCTTTTTTTAAACAACTGTGTTTCAGTGTGACAAAAAGCAAGGGTGCTAGGACAGTGACTCCTTGGGTGTTTAAGAATACTGCCTTCTCTACCTGTATTGTTGGTCTAGAGTTAGTCCTAAGAGAGATACATTTAAAGAAGAATTTAAATTTAAAGAATTTAAAGAATCTCAGAACAGAGCTCTCCCAGTCAGCCTTTATTTGCTTAAGAGAAGGAGAAATAGTTGTGAGATGCTGTATTGTCAAGAAAACCCACTTCGTACACCTGTACTCCTCCTTTTCCCCCCTTCATATTCCCGCTCCTGTCCCTCTTCCTCATCTTCCTGCTACTGCTCATAGATATTATTTACATAGCACCTTAAATTTGGCAACATGCTTCCCATGCATTATCTTATTTGATCCTCTCAACAAGCCTGAGAGGTAAGTTCTGGTTTTACTATCCCCATAGATAAGGAAACAGAGGTTGAGAGGATAAGATACCTTACTCAGCTAGAAAGTATCTTCATTTAGGTCTTGCTGACTCCCAAGTTCAGCACTCTATGCATTGCACTGACCAGAAGTCTTTCCCTGGAAGAAATGAAAATTTTCATGTCTGGAAATGCCAGGCTCACAACATGGAAGCTGAAGCTCCATAAATTGGAATCAAGAGTTATTGTCCAAAAAAATTTTTTTAATAAATAAATATTTTTTAAAAAAGAGTTATTGTGATTTCCAAGAATCACGGGAACTCAGAGTTGGAGGGGCCTCAGAGGTCGTCCAGTCCAACCCATACCTCATCAAACACTTCTAACAAGTAGTCCTCCAAGCTTTGCTAAAATAAGGAGGAAGCCACCAGCCTCTGATCCTGCCCACTCCACAGGTCCAGTGATTATGGAGTTCTCCCTTACAATGAATAACCTGCATCTTTTAAACATAAGTGTCTTGTATAGAGCCTATACCATACAACCAACTAAGTACCTGAAGAAAGCATCGTGTTCCTCCTGAATCTTTTCTTCTACAGTCTGAGCATCCCAGTAATTTCAACTGATCCTTATATATCATGATATTTTAATTGTCCTTTGGTTACTCTCTAGCTTATTGGTATGTTCCCTAAAATTAATGGAAAAAAAACAACCAAAACACACCTTGTAGTTACTGGATCCCCATCAGAAACACAATGCATGTGACTACAACAGAAGACATTGGTCCTCTGCTGAAGGGTCACCAGACCCTTTTCACCTAATTTTCATTGGTCCAGATGTTCTACAAAGCCAATAGACAGTACAACAGTTGCACTCTCCGCTGGAACTGTTGGGAAGATGTCAGTCAACAACAGTTATAAAGTCATTTATCCACTAGAAACGATTTTCACGAGTACTCAATGGCACCCCTCTCCCCCATAATGACATTCTGACACTAGCAATGGGGCATGACAGAGAAGTGAAGGACTTTTGTCTCATTTCCCTTTCAAATCAAATGGCTGTGCCTTTAAAGCAGGGGGCCCAGTTAAAAGCCATCAAAATTGGAACTTCATGCTTCATGGGTCTTAGTTTTGCTCAGAATATACAGAACTGTAGAAGTCATCATTATGGAAGCAGTCTCTCCAGTGTAGGAAGAGGATGAGAAGCCTTGTTTCTGCATCCAGAAGAATATTTTTATTTATTCTATGATTTCTGAAACAAACATTTCATCTTGGGTGATGCCACACACCTTTCTTTGTATTTCAAATTCGTATGTAAATTTTTCATTTGTTCTCACTTAATTTCTAGTGAGAATTAATTATAATATTCTGATATTTCTTGAGAGGGAGGAAGGAAAGAAGAAGGGAAAGAAGAGAGGGAGAGAAGGAAGGAGGAAGAAGGGAGGGAAGGAAGGAGAAAGACAAAAAAAACTTATTAATCCCTTTGTACCAGGAACTATGCAAAATGAAGAAAATACAAATACACAAGTGAGACAGTCCTTACTCCTGAGAAGTTTGCATTTTAATTTGTTGTTGTTCAGTCATGTCTGATTCTCTGTGACCCTGTTTGGAGTTTTCTTGGCAGAGATAATGGAGTGGGTTGCCATTTCCTTCTCCAGCTCATTTTAGAGATGAGGAAACTGAGGCAAACAGGGTTAAGTGACTTTTCCAGAGTCATATAGCCAATGTCTGAGGTGTGAAGCTGAGTCTTCTTGACTTCAGGTTGCTTGCTATCCACTGCACCACCTACCTATCCCTTGAATTTTAATATGGGAAGATAGAACATATAGGGGAGAAGGAGGAAGGAAGGAATGTTTTGGGTCTGGGAAGTCACAAGGATGATGAGTGGTAATTGAAATGTATTTATTTGTATTCATTTTATATTTATGCTGTATGTACTTATATATGTCCTTGTTGCTTCCCCTTTTAGAAGATAATTTTCTTGGTAGGGATTGTTTCATTCTTTGTAATTATAACCCAATTGTTGATTGAGAGCTCAGTGAACAAGAGAATAAAGGATATATGTAAAAAATGGAATATGAACATAAAAGTTCTCAACATTCCAGTGGACCAGTGAGTTCATCCATTTAGATGTTTTCTCCAACATGAAGATAGCAACCTGTCCATACCTACTCATCTCATGCAATTCTCCACATCATCCTTTAAGGTGACCACAAGCAAATCACAAATGGTACCAGTGAAAGCAATTTTTTAAAAAATAAAGAAATGAACTTTGCTGTAACTATTATTCCTTTCTCACTTACATGAGGTATACTTAATATGATGAGATATTTTCTTCTGGGTCTCCTTAAGGGGCAGCTCCTTGAGATCTTCAAGAGGAGGTCTAATGGTTTCTTGTGAAGGGAATTCTCCATCAAATTGGGTTTGATGTTTCCTCTCTCTGAGATCCCATGATCCTCAAAGTTCTTAGAGCCACATCTTATTGACCAGTGCGGCCAAAAAATCTTTTAAGTCTACAGTGGAACAATAATGGGCTTGTCAAAGCCATTTCTTATTCTTTTTTCTAAATCAAGTACATCATGTTTATACAGGAATCACATTTTCATGGCTGAGTACACACATAGGGAGATACAAGTCTAGTTCTTCTCCTCTCACCTTCTTATGGTTCAAAACTAAGCCCACATCTGCACCAATAGAGCCATTGGATAACTCATGTGCATTTTTAAAGATTTCTCTCCATCCTTAACATGGATTCTTATCTTTGTTTTATGTCCTTGACCTCCCTTGCAGTCTGGTGAAGCCTAGGGACTCCTCAGGATAATGTTTTTAAATAATTAAAGAAAATGTTCAATCTTAGTTAAAAGTTAGTGAAAATAAAGATGTAATTTTTTTTCTCATAGCCAAGTTTAGAGACCACTTGAGAATCCACAGATCCCAGGTTAGTTAAGAAGCCTTGATTGAAAAGTGATTTGACCTAAGTGAATATTTATTTGTCAGTGTAGGTCAATGGTACCAATAGAAACAGGGGCCATTAAGCCATTCATAAGGATCCCTACAGACAAATATTGACTTAGAAAACCACATATTAACATTATTTGTGTTTTGCTGTGTTTATATTTATTTGGTTAAATATTTCCCAGTTTTATTTTAATCTGTTTTGGCCACCTTAGGAGTGCTGTGGTCCCTGTGTTTTTGCCTATGTGTTTGATGTTGCTGACATCCCTGATGAAGCTAATGATTCATGGGGTCCAGGCTTAGTAATGCTATTTTTCCTGCTTCATCTTACACCTTCATTGTTGGAGGTTTCATTCCATTGTCTCTGACAAAATGATACCTGCTCTCACAGCAACCCCAAATTGAAGAATCACCTACTACGTGCCAAGCACTATGTTCTTAGGAGCCAGAGACAATGAATGAGATAATCCACTCAAAAAGCTTATTTTTGCTAGGGGAGGTAGTATGTGCAGAGATAAAATTATGAGGATGACAAACTGAAACAAAGAAAGTTCTTTGGAAGGGCTATAACCTGAGCTGAGGGCATCAGGAATCCAAGAGGTGGATGTGGGAGGGGAGAGCATTCTAGCTTCGAGAGAACCTGTGCAAGCATGTGGAGGTGGGAGAAGGAATGGCACATACGGGGAAAATCAAATTGGCCTATTTGACCGGAACTTTGAGTGCATGAAGGGAAGCAATATATAATCAATCTAGAAAAGGAGACTGGAGTCAAATACAGAAAGGGTTCAAGTGATAAACAGAGAAATTCACATTTTTTTTCTAGAGGTAATAGGGAGCCACCAGAAGTGTTTCTGTTTTATTTGAGGATACTTCTGAAAACTTTCCTGGATACATAGGGCTGAGATTTCTACATGACCCTCATATCTGTAATTGATAGGAGAAATATTTTTCAATCGTCTTTGTAAGGTCTGTTGTTTTTTTTTAATGGATATCTCAACTGATTTCTCTTTATTTTCCTTTCAGTGGCCAAGGATGTCAACATTTTTTTTGATGAATTAGAAGCTGTCAATAGTCCTTGCAAAGATGATGATTCCCTCCTTCACCCTGGCAACTTGACCAGTACTTCAGATGACACGAGTAGATTGGAAGCAGTGGGAGAGGTAAGACTTAGTACAGATATAAAGTTTAATTCTTGCTGTCATGCTCAATAGCACATGCAACCTTCTGTACGCAAAAGGTAAAAATATATTTTTCTAGTGCTCCGTATATGCTGTGCCTATGGGCTGTTCAATTAGAACATCTTGGATGAATATCGAATTCATTTGAGAGTAAAGAATATTTGTGAATTAATGTTCTTTTTTTCATTTTGATTGACTCCTTTTCCTTCCTTTTTTTTTTTTTACCATACAGTCATTTCCAAATATATGCCCTTCCCCTTCCCTCACCACCAACACTGAAGCCACCCTTGTTATAAAGAAAAATAGGAGAGTGACAAGGCATCTGTGACTGATAACATATGCTACCTTCTGTACCGTCACCCACCTCCAATATAAAGAGGAGCCATGCATCCTTTACAATCCTTGTTCTCTGGAAAAAGATTGTTTATTGTAATGAACCTGAATTAATTTGCTTTCTTGATGTGGTTTTTGCGACCATCGTTGTAGCCATTTTCTTCTCTTGGTTCTGTCTACTTTACTCTGGATCAGTTCATGCAAGTCTTCCCATGCTCGTTGTTGACAATAATAATATTTATTATTTCTTACAGTGCAATAATGTTCCTTTACCCTCATATATCACAATTTGTCCAGTCATTCTCTGATAGACATTCACTTTTTTCCAGTTGCATGTTTTTGTTACCTCAGAGTGCCATATAAGTACTTTCTTTTATAGGAGTGCCTTTCTTTCTGTCACTGGTGTCCTTCAGATATATGCCTAACAATGTAGTCAGTGTATCAAAAGGTATGAACAACTGAGTCATTTTCTTACATAATTCAAAATTGTTTTTCAGAAGGGTCATGAATAAATTCACAACTCTACCAAATATATGAGTGTTCTTTGATTTTAAAATTGTTTATTTACTTTCTCTCTGTAATTTATAGACTAGGTGTGATCATGAAAACATTTGCTTGGTGGCTTCTTTTCAAAGAATAAATGCATGAACCCCTTCCCAGGCAACCATTTAACCAGTTGTGGAAAGGCAGGGTACTACAGTGAATGGAGAACTGAATTGAGAGCCAAAGAACCTGAGTTCATGTTCTGGGCTTACCAGTCAATTACTTAACCCATGAACAAGCATTTATTAAGTGCTTGCTGTATACCAGATGCTGTTTAAGTGCTGGGTCCACAACAATGAAAATGAAACAGTTCCCTGCCCTCAAGGAACTTATATTCTAATTGGGGAGACTTACTAAGTATATGACATTGTAAGTTTAAGTTCTACTTTTTAATTGTGTGATGTTGACCCAGTTACTTTGATTCTGGAGGCCCTAAGCGACCAAATGAAGAGATTGGACTAAGTAGCCTTTAAGAACACTTGCAGTTCTTTCTCCTCTAACACGATGAAAAGAACCTTTCAGCTGGGAATATCGTCAATTAGTCCCATTCCTACACCCAACAAAATCTCTTTTACATGAAGAAAGCTTCTTTTAAATGGGTGTTTGTTGATTGTTCTTTGCAGTAATCTCTACTAGGATAGAATATAAGACTTGAAAGTCTTTAACTTCCTAAGTACAATCCTACATCATCAAGAATAATACTTTGTGTATGTTGTTGTTCAATCACATTTGATTCTTCATGATCCCATCTGAGATTTTCTTAGCAAAGATACTAGAGTGATTTTGCCATTTCCTTCTCTAGCTCATTTTATAGATGAGGAAACTGAAGCAAACAGGGTTAAATTACTTGCCCGAGGTCTCATGACTAGTAAGTGTCTGAGGCTAGATTTGAACTCAGGCCTTCTTGACTCCAGGGCCAATACTTTATCCACTACACCACCTAGCTTTGCATATAACTCATGCTTGATAACTGTTGTCTTAAGGCTACCTATATTTCTATGTGCCTACACAGTATAGAAAGTCATTGCAATTACTTTGTGAATTAGTTCCATCTGTCTGGTGTCATTTTGGCAAAATAAATATTTGCTCAGTTGTGTGCCTCATTACCCTGATGGTATCTATACACCACCATGATGAATACATGCAATGAGTGTAAGTAATGAGAGTGGACAGTCAGTGGAAGACCCATATCAAATGACTTTATTATTTACCTCCTTCAAAATTTAGATAATCAAGTATGCAAGTAACAGATTATGCCAATATATTTTCTGCCACTTTCTTTTTTTCCTCTCTTCAAAAATGAGCAAACACACATATACTGTTGGTGGAGATGTGGGTTTATCCATGCATTCTGGAAAACATTTAGGAATTATTTGAGAAAAGTCACTCATTTCGGGGTGGGTAGGTGGCTCAGTGAGTAAAAGCGCCAGCCCAAGAGTCAGGAAGACCTGAGTTAGGTTCCGGCCTCAGACACTTAACACCCACACAAAAAAACTAGCCGTGTAACCTTGGGCAAGTTACTTAACCCCAATCGCCCTACAAAAGGCAAAAAAAAAGTCACTCATTTGCCTATCTTTTTTGATCCAACAATTGTGCTGTTGGGCATAGAGCCCAAGAAAGTGAGTGATGGAAAAAATTGCCCCCAGATTTTTATTCCTATCTTTTCTCAGTGTTGAGTAAAATTGCTGCCATTTTAGAATCAATCTTATAAAATTCACAAAACACACCTCCTTCCTCTTGAATAACATGAGACAGAATCCAATTTAGAAATTCTGCCTTCAAGGTTCTACCTGAACGCTACCAGCTAAATGAAGCCTTCCCTGTGCCCACAGATGGAAGCCATCTCTCTCCTTGGGAAGTTTGTATCACTTTGGCCTCTCTTTTGTACTACTCATCATATTCCAATTTCAGTTATAAAGAGGAGGGGGGCTAGAGGTGTAAAGTGGTATGTATGGTGCACAGTGCAGTCACTCTGTTGTTTGACTTTGCCTTACTCCTTTGCTTTGTCATGGGAATGAGTTTAAATGGATGAGGGTAGGGTCAATAGTATCAGAAAATGACTATAGTATGAAAACAGATTTTTAAAAAAATAAAGTCTCTCTATTTTGAAAATTTGATTATAGTCTGCCAAATTTTTACCAGCCCTCCTTTTAATCACCAATGCATTCAATGACTATGAACTTCAGAAGCCAGAAAAAAAATCATACTGATCTTTCCAGTTATTACACATAGGCATATGTGTAATATATATGTATGTATATATGCAAAGGGTGTACATGTATATACACATGGGCACATATATACATATGTGTTTGTATACATACCTGTGTATGGCTACACACATGTACGTGTGTATGGATCAAGAGGAAAGCCTTTATTAAGTGCTCACTGAGTATTCACTGTGTGCTAAGCTGCAGGGTTATAGACAGAAAGGAATCATGGTCTGTGCTGTCTAGGAGCTGATATTTTAATTGTGGGGAGACCACACTTACAGGAGAGCTCTGCTGCAGGGTGGATAGCAAGTCCCCGCTGTCCTTGGGGTATTTGTATTGGTGTGGAGGGTGTGTATCTGTGTTTGTGATTTATTTATTTTTATTTCTTTTACTTAACCTCAGAATAACTTTTCACAGATATTGAGTCTCTGTCTCTATGACTGACTAAATGGATTCCTTATTTCTTTTTATACAGGTAGCACCAGAAAAAAGCCGATCTAATGGACTTTATTTTAGAGATGGAAAATGTCGAATTGACTACATCCTTGTGTATAGGAAAACCAACCCACAGACTGAAAAGAGAGAGGTGTTTGAAAGAAATATCAGAGCGGAAGGCTTGCAGATGGAGAAGGAGGTGAGTGCTTGGATGAAAAGATTTAAGATACACATATAGTTCGTTCTCCAGAGAGACAATAAGAAATTTTTAAAATGAAAAGAGGACACTCTTGTTTGTTGTTAAGTGCTTTATTTGTCTATACTTTGCCAGTCTGGAGGGTTCCAAATCACGGGAAAGTACAAAGATTGCTGTATTTGGGGTCAAAGGACCTAGATTCAAATCTTGGCTCTACTACTTACAAGCTATGTAACCTTGGGCAAGTCTCTGGGCCTCCATTTCCTCATCAGTACAATGGGAGGGTTGGATCAGATGACCTCTAGGGCCACCTCCAGCCCTCAATTTATGATCCCATGAAATGCATTCTGGTATCGTGACAGTGTCTCTAGAATCTACCTCTGTATGCTTTTCCATGACAGACTCAGTGAGTGAAATTGGGCTGCTCCAGTTCCATGGACCTTTGGTCAGGCGGCATCACATATTTATTCAGACTTGGTCTCTATTATTTGTACAGATGGCAGGGATTTAGTAGCAGACACTCAAACAGCTCCTCTCAGCTTCCTTCAGTGTTGGGCCTTCAACTTTGGAGTGAAGAACACAGCTGTAATGAGAGGGGAGTTACTGGAGGTTTAGATGCTAACTGGGGATAGAGCATGCTTCCTTCTAGAGTGTGGGCTCTTATTCTAGGCTATATAAACTTGCATTTTTAAGAATATTTGCATAAATGTATTTCACTGTAATTGATTTTCTTTGTAATCCTAAGCATTTTATTTTATACATTTAAAAATATTCTGAGAAAATCCTTAGGTTTTACTAGACTGCCTAAGGAGTCTGTGGTAAGAGAAGAGTTAAGAACCCTTGTTCTAAAGCCTGTCACCTCTGAATGTCATCCAAGCTGCTTTCCAGTGGCCTCTTAACTTATCCAGGCAAGGATGCCACCCCTCAGATTCTATTGTGTTATCTTCCATTGCAGAATCCATCTTCCTCGACTACCACTTTTCTCTGCCTGCTCCCCATTACAGAGATTGAGGCACAGGGTCAAGAACTGTTGACAGTGCCATGGGAATGCATCCTGAACCCTCTGGTGTGGGGGGAAGGGAGGTGGGGGAGAGCAACATGGTTCACATCAGTGAATCTGCAGCCAGAGGACTTGGGTTTGAATCTTAACTTTATCAGTTACTGATTGTTCAACCTTGGACAAGCCTCAATTTCCTCTTTACCAAATGGAGGCATTGTATGAGCAGCCTCTAAAGGACTTTCCAACTCTGAAATTATAATCAAAGGCTCTAACTACATGGCTGTCCTCTTTGCTGGCTCTCCCTCAGTAAATCTTCCCAAGGCACAGAATACAGAGTTTCAGCTCTTGGTTTTACTTATGTTGATGTTGGCCATTTTAGTGGCTTCATCTTTGTACCATAGATGGATACATCCAGCCAAAAGCCTTAAACAGGATCTTGGGACCCTTTTGGCAAATGGGGATTTTGCACAGGTTGGAGAAAGGGCCCTAGCAGAATCACCTAAGGTGTTCTCTCTGACTTGGGACACTTTGAGGTTTCTAAAACCAAAGGAAAAATGAGTCTGAAATGTTTCCAAGAAGAAAGTGAGGACACCTGGATCTTGGTGGCCTTTCAGGAGAAGATAATCCTTGCTAGAAGAATATCGGTCTAGGGCTCAAAGGCACTCTACAAGTCATCTGGTCCATTTTACAGATGAGGAAACTAAGGCATAGGAAAGGTAGCGTGACTTGTCAGAAAAGCAAGATCACAGATTTGGACCTGGAAGAGACTTTGGAGGTCATTTAGATCAACCCCCTCATTTTGCAAGAGAAAAAAACAGAGGCCAGGGAGATTAAATGATTTTCCTAATGTCTAAGACATCAGACTTGCATGCTTGATGTGATTTTATGAAACAGCATGGCATGGTAGATGAGACTTGGGGTCAGAAGGACCTGGATTCAAATCGTACCTCAAATACTTACTAGCTATCTCAGCCTAAGAGAGTCAATTGACATCTCTAGGCCTCAGTTTTGCCTATCTGATGTCCTTTATGATGCCTTCTAGCGCAATCTATGATCATTGCGTCAGGGTAGGAAATCTCCTGGAACATAAATCTATTGTTTTTTGACTGATGTAGGCTTCCAGAAATCCTTTGTTACTCCCTATTGATTAATCCCTGGTAAATCTTGCTTTTGAGTTTTTGAAATCATCCCTGTTCTTATTGGCTAACATGTTTGATCTGTGTTTGTGTTTTGCACTCTTTCTCTCTTCTCCTCCTCCCCCTTCTTTTTTCCTGAGTTTTCCCATTAAGGAACAACAACAAAAAAAGTCTAACTCATCGCCCTCTTGGAAATGACTAATCATTTCCTCCCTCTCTTCCTTTCTGAATCCAAAGATCATGGTTTCTGTTTAAATGAAATCTTCTTTTCCAGATCCACTAAAGGTTTACATTCTGAGAACCAGAAGGCAGCCAGATGTTGAATATTTTATCATGCAAATATACTCTTCAGATTTAGGACTCCCTGGAAGTTTCATAAGCTTTATTTTATGACTTTTTTATGACAGGTAAAGTTGAATGAATCTTAGGCTCCCTGAGTAAAGAATGCTGTTAAAAATGTGACAAATTCAGAGTCACATCTCAGGGGTATGCTGTTAAATGCTCTCTTTTTTTAAATTATTATTTATTTTTAACCTTTTCTTTTTAAATTTTGAGTTACAGATTCTCTCTCTCCTTCCTACTTCTCCCCCAGCCACTGAGAAGGCAAACAATATATGTTATACATGTGAAATCTTGCAAAACATTTCCATATAAACCATAAATATATATACAGAGTTCATAAGTTCTCTCTCTGGAGGTAGATAGCATTTTTTTTATCATGGGTTCTTTGGAATTGTCTTGGATCATTATATTAATCAAAGTAGCCACGTCGTTCACAGTTGATCATCATTATAACTATCACTATGTATGATGATCTCCTAGTTCTTCTCACTTCACTTTGCATCAGTTCATACAGATCTTGCCATATTTTTCTAAAACTACCTTCTCATCGTTTCTTACAGCAGAATAGTAATACTCCGTCACAATCAGATGCTGCAACTTGTTCAGCCATTCCCTAATTGATGAACATCCCTTCCATTTCTAATTCTTTGCCACTGCATAAGAGTGGCTATAAATATTTTTGCACATTAAGTCCTTTTCCTTTTATCTCTTTGGGGTATAGACACAAAAGATTAAAAGGCACAAGCACAGTTTTATAACCCTTTGGGCATAGTTCCTAATTATTCTCTGGAGTGGTTGGACCAATTCATAACTCCACAAGCAGTTTATTAGTGTATCTATTTTCTCTCATCCCTCATTTGTTATTTCTGATAGGTATGAGCTGTTACCTCAGAATTGGTTTAATTTGCATTTCTCTAATAAATAGTTATTTAAAACATTTTTCCACATGACTATAAATAGCTTTGATTTCTTCTTCCAAAAGTTGCCTTGGACCCTTTACCAGTTGTAGAATGGCTCTTAGTTTTATAAATTAGACTCAGTTGCCTTTACATTTGAGAAATGAGACCTCTGTCAGAGAAATTTCCTATAAAAGCTTTTTATATTACTTCGTGTTCTGTGGTACTTTTTAACAAAACATAGGTTTCCCTGATTATCTCTTCTAATTAGGCCTGTTTTTGCTTTTGTTCTGAGTTCATGATTGCTATGCTTCAGCAGAAGCATAATAGATTCTGCTCCAGACCATTATTTTAAATCTGTGTGTGTTCTTCTGCTTCAGGTGTATCTCTTGTAAACAGCATATTGTTGGATTCTTGGTTTCTAATCCATTCTTCACTCTGCTTCTGTTTTATGAATATCAGGGGTGGAAAACCTGTGACCTTGAAACCACATGTGGCCTTCTAGGTCCTCAAGTGCAGCCTTTCACTGAATCCAAACTTCATACAACAAATCCCCTTAATAAAAGGATTTGTTCTGTGAAACTTGGGCTCAGTCAAAAGACCATACCCAAGGACCTAGAAGGCCACATATGACCTCAACAGCACAGGTTTCCCACCCCTGGTTATAGACAATAAACAGAACATCAATTCACACCCTAATTTGTAGTGTTTAAAGGTTTCCAAGGTGCAATTGCTCACACTGAAAATCTAACAGTAGGTCTCGGGAGCCATATGACCTTGCTGCTGCACATCCCTGTATCTGTCCCTTCAAAGAGTTCACAAATAAAATGGGATGCAGCCATTCAACCTGCAAGTAAGGAAATCCAAGTATCTTAGATTTAGAGTTGGAAAGGTTATCCAGTCCATGATTCTTATGACAACAACAACCCTAGCGGTAAATGCTATGCCTCCTTATTATATTGCTATTATTATTTAAGCAACCATTCTTTAAGCATTTATTAAGTGACTCCTGTATGCAAGGTACTAGAGATACAAATAGAGGAACTGAAACAATACCTGTTCTCAAAGAGTTTCTGTTCTAATGGGAGAGACAAAAGATACATATATCAAGGGGGCAGCTAGGTGGTGCAATGAATAGAGCACCCGCCCAGAGTCAGGAGGACCTCAGTTCAAATCCCTCTCAAACACTTAACACTTACTAATTATGTGACCTTTGGCAAGTTACTTAGCCCCAGTTGCCCTGCCTTCCCCATTCCAAAAAAAGAACAAAAAAAGACACACATATAAATATCTGCAGAATAAATATAGAAAATAAAAACAAGGTAGTTATAAGATGGGTACCAGCAATTAAGAGGATAAGAAAAGGATTCAGGTAGAAGGTGGTGCTTGAACTGCCTCTTGAAAGAAAAGAATGATTCTGTAAGACAGAAGTACGGAGAGGGATAGGTAATGCAAAGTCATGGAAACAGGAGATGGAGTTGTGGGCAGGGCCACTAATCAATCATTAAATCAATGGACAGACATTTATTAAGGACTTACTATATGCCAGTCACTTTGCTCATAGCTATATATATAAAGAATGAAACAATTTATACTCCCTGTAAGCTTACATTTAATAAATAATACCTGTTAATACTTCACATTATACTTGTTTGTATATTTTTATTTCTATTTATTATTTTTATATTTATCATATAAAATATATATTTATGTCCATTATCATATCATCAGCTGAATAAGTATTACTTCTTTCTTGTGCTGCACATCCTGATTACTTGCAATGCAGCAAACCTGTCTTGAGCACTTACTGTGTGCAAGGCAGAAGGAAGCAGTGTGGCAAGCCTTGGGCCTTGGATTCAGATAGGCTCTTTGTTCATATATACTGGCTTCCTCACTCTAAAGAAGTCACTTAGTATCTAAGTGACCCAATCATTTCTCTAGGATGAAAAGTTACAAATGAGTTGCAGTCTGTACTATTGGAGGGAATTTTCAAACCAGAACTTCCCTGTATAAATGTGCAAGGTAAAGTGGAGAATAAGATTGAAAAGCCCCACCCACCCCACCCCCCAAAAATAGCCCTTGCCTTCAAGGAAATTAAACTCTATTATTGGGGTTTAAATGTAGACAAGTACAGAGTATATGTATAGATTGCTTCACATGGGAGAAATCAGTAAGCACTGATTTCTTACTGATGAGTAAGTAGGGCAGGAGGAAGGACAAGGATCAGCCTTGTGTGAGAACTGGCTTCTGAGCTGAGTTTTATAGGAAATTAGGGATTCTTATATTCTGAGCCAGAAAAGAGAAAACAAAAAACATCACCATGGACAGCTCCCAGCCTTTAACCTCTTTCTGGTGGTTTCCAACCTCTTCAAGCATAAAGACCCCCTTTCATTCCCTGGATTTCATAACAGCCTTCCTCTCATGCATGGCCCATATGAGCACGCATACATATATGCTAGAGTATAACACTACATCATTGTTAATATTCATTGATTTTGAAAACACAGACTGACAAAAACCTACTAAAAGGTCACTTCATCAGCAAATTAGAAGTACAAGGAAGAAATTGCCTCTCAGATCCTTGAATCTGAGGGGGAAAGTTGATGACCAAATAAGTCATAAAGAGGTTCACAAGAAGGTAAAATGGATAGTTTTGATTACATGAAATTAAAAAGGTTTTGTGCAAGTAAAATTAGTGTAAGTAAGAAATTCAGTAGCACTTTTAAATAGATGTGTTTGTTGTCTATTAATTGCTATGGCATCTAAATATAGTTAGGAAAAGGAAAAAAGTGATGTGTTATTTATTTAGAATGAATCCTTTAATGAAATGACTACTATTCACATGAATTTGTAGACCCCTTACATTTCCTTTTTGGATCTCCAGGAGCCTGGTCACCCACAAGTAAAGAAATACTCTTCTTCTCCCAGAGGAGTTGACTTGGCATTTATCACAACCAAAGATCACAGTAGTACCTGTGAAACAGTAGAGGTAAAAAAAAAAAAAAACACTGGCACCTGAGTCAAAGGACATGAGGTGTAAATCTCTGATGCTTATTGTCCGTGTAACTTTGAAGGATTCACTCTCTACCCCAGTCCTCAGTTTCCTGATTTGTAAAATAAAAAAGTTGGAGCAGCTGGGCTCTCAGGTCTCTTACAGCTCTAAGATCCATGATCCTTTAACCTACTTAGGTCTTAGTTTCTTCATCTGTAAATTAAGGCAGTTGGACTAGATGGCCTCATATGAAATTCTGTGATCCTATGCAGGAAAGTAATGTTGTAGAGTGAAAAGAATACCAACCCTTGGATTCAGATCTTGCCTCTGACACATGCTGTGTGACTTTGGACAAGTCACTTACTCTCTGTGGACCTCAGTGTCCTTATCTGGGGGATACCGTTTCCAGCTCTAGGTCTCTGAGCATATGGTCCTATGTCATCAAATGGGGAGAACTTTAAAGAATCTGAAGGATCTTGGGCTTAGCCACAGACCCACAATTACTTTTTTTAATGTAAAATGTATTTGACCTCCTGATATTGCAAACATTTCTAACTACTGTGGGCTGGCTTCATTGTTGGAGCAAAATGCCAAAGCATTGAAAGGTTGGATTTTTCTCTACATTTAGTATTAAATCAGTGAGATTATTCATGGGGTGCTATGGATACCAACCTTAACTTTTCATTAATATGATAATGACATTTAAAGTCTGCACCATTCTTGAGATTAATAGAGATGCACAGGCTTATTTTGTAGCCATTTTATTAACAAGAAATCAAGTCTAATTTACTCTTGTTTCAAAATAATGATACAGCCCCATCTCTGGAGGTGAGGACTGGATCTTTAACTGGATTCATATGGTTCCCTAAGCAAATGATCAGAGCCTAAAAGCATTTAATTCCAACTTATGACTTTCATCTATAAGTAGGAAAGCTGAAACCAGAGGGAAATGCAATTTTTTTCTTCCTCAGGAATGTCTCAGAGACCATTCCAAAGTTCTCCCCTCCCCATATTAGAGTATAAATCTCTTGTTGACAAGGACTGCCTGGTTTCACTTTTGTGTGCATGTTAATCTTCTCTTTCTCTGTATGATTTTAGTATATGTGTTGCCAAAGCAAATCCTAGAGCCTTGTGCATAGTATATCCTTAATAAAGACTTATTGGACTAAAAATCATAAAATACTTGGTCCTTTGTACAGCTTTTTAAGCAATAGTGTCACATTTCCTCATTTCATTCTTTTTGGTCAACATACCTTTAGTTGTACTTTTATTTCTTTGACTTTCCTCTTAAAACCCGAGGGTCTGCCTTTTCCCCTCTTCTCTCTTAATGATAGTACAATGGGATCATGGTTGTAGAGACTTCAGAGGACTTCCAGTCCAGCCCCCTCATTTTTAAAGTGAGGAAAGTAAAGTCTAGAGGGATTCAAAGAAGTGCCCGAGGTCATCCTGACAGAGGCTGGACTTGACCTTGTGTCCTTGTACTCTAAAGCCAGCCCTTGCTTCTCTCTACCACAGTGCTCTCTCAAAGAAAAGTCTATTGAGGCTGCCCCATGTGTCATTCAAACTCTCAACTTCCAGGTGATGTTATAGATGTCCTGCCTTTTAGTAGCTAGTATTTCTGGGGTATTTTAAAATTTTCAAGATGACCTTATATTGATTATTTTATTCTCACAAGACTGTGAGCTTGTTAAGAACAGGGACTGTTTTCTGGTTTTCCTTGTATCCTCAGCACTTAGCCTGGCAATACTAGGTTAACTTCTATTTTTCTATCATCTAGTGTTTAGCACATTGTATGTGGGACACTAACTTTGCTTACTTATTAAAGAAGTGATTGATTACTTCCCTCTGCTTATTGTTGCAGAATCTATAGACCTTCCTAACAACTCGTTGCTGCCCGTTTAACCCTATCTATCCTTAAGCTAACATAAAAGTATTACATCTTGGGGAAAAATTGGTGGGGGTTGAGGTGGACAGTGACAAGGTATAAGAGGGTAGGGGGACATACAATTCATCTCTGTAGATAGGGGCACCATAGGTTAAAGGTCATTGATGGGAGGAAGCACCTAGGGGTAGTTGTATCACACTGCAATTCCTTCCAGCTAAGGAGTGGAGTTGTTGATTGCTATTGGAAGGAAACACGTACCATGTCAGTGACCTGAGGCAAAGCCCCCTTTCCCACACCTAGGTACAGATCCATCTACAGCCAAGTCTCTTGGCTCAACATTTACCAGGACCAAGAGTTATTATGAGCATCTGTCCACTTCCCCAACCATCAAAATCTACTGAGTTCTTCCTAGAGACCATGGAATTTTCTGTCCTCTAAATTTCCTTTCTATTTAGTCCCCATCAGTTTGTATTGTCCCCTCAATTCTAATTTCCTTCTTCAGTCTTTGAAATTAATGAGAACAACTACATGTGAAAAACTGGGAAGCAAGTAGAAAAATGAAGATTCTTCCTGTGTAGAATTTCAGTTGAACAACATCGAAGCCAACAAGAAGAGAAGATGTGAGGGCTTCCTTTTTCCTTATAACAGTCCCAGCAATGCTTCCCTCCCTCTCAGGGAATCTAGGCCCCTTACTTCCATTTGCTCCTTCCCTGCACCTGTTGGTTGCTTCTTCTCTGTCCAATTGTACATTTTTTCCCGTCTCTGTTGTGGGTAACTAAGCCAGGGTTTGAGTAGGGGAATGCAGGTGCTATGAGAGTTATGCCATCTACCCCCTCATTCCATGAATGATGGGTGAACTATGTCCACAAGTGAATTATTCAAAGTTCAACCTAGACTTCAGTCACTACTTCCAATGACTCAAGGCTGCCTCCTTTGCAGACATTCCTGTGGGTGAGCTAAGAAGGCCATTTTTATTGGCTCTCATATTCAAACTCTTGTGAGCAAAGCTTTTCAAGTCACTGATTCCTCCTGTCATGTTCTTTGTTGTATTTGCCCTAAGTCTTCTTTTATTTAAAAAATGTATTTATATATTTGGTTTTTACATCACCTTTACCTCCATGTATCTCCCTTCCTACCCTAAAGAGCCAACCCTTATAACAAATAAGAGAAAGGTGGGGTCAGGGGGAGAGACAAAGCAATGCTACAAAACTAACCAACACAACCATTGAGTCTGACGGTGTGTGTATTATTCCATTACCTTTACAGAAAAAGAAAAGGAGTCCGCCATCCTTCTTATAGAATGAAAAAGTATGTTATTGCTAAATATGGTACAAATAATGCTAATGAGAAGTGGTGGGCTACAGTGCTTATTGGGCTGATCTCAGAGTCAAGAAAACTGGGTTCAAGTTCAATCTTCAACACATGCTCATTGTTTAAACTTTGGGAAAATTAGTTAACCTCTTTTAATTACCTTTTTAATCCTATGAAACTGTGAACTGTCAAACAGTTACCAATCTGCATTTTGTAAAAGGATTTTTTTATAAATAGAATCATATTTTTTCCAATTATTCCATGTAGAGATAGTTTTAAACATTCATTTTTATAAGATTTTGGGTACCAAATATTTCTCCTTCCTTTCCCCTCCCCAAGACAGCAAGAAATCTGATATAGGTTATATGTGTACAATCATGTTAAACGTTTTTCCAAATTAGTCATGTTGTTAAAGAAGAAACAAAACAAAAAAGAAAAAAACACACAAAAAAGACAAAAAATGACGATAGTATACTTTGAACTGCTTTTAGACTCCATAGTTCTTTCTCTGGATAGTATTTCTCTGTGGATAGCATTTCTCTGTGGATACCATTTTCCATTGTGAGTCTTTTGGAATTGTCTTGGATCATTATATTGCTTAGAAGAGCTAAGTCTATCAATGTTGATTATCACACAATGTTGCTGTTACTGTGTACAATGTTCTCCTGGTTCTGTTCTCTTCACTCAGCATCAGTTCATGTAAGTCTTTCCAGGTTTTTCTGAAGTCCCCCTGCTTATCATTTCTTATAGCACAATAGTAATCCATTATATTCATATACTACAACTTATTCAGCCAGTAAAAGGAATTCCTTAGCAGAAGTTCGTTGACCCAGAGGAATCATAAATCTGGGCATTTTTTTTTAATTTTAGAAGATGAAATCATATCCCCAGCTAAATTTAGTCCTTTTTTAACTGATAGCTCATATAGAAAAAGCAAAATCATGTATGTCATAAGCAGCATGGCATGGTGGCTAAAATGCTGACCTTAGGGTCAGGAGAATCTGGGTTCAGAATCCTCCCTCTGTAGCTATGTGACCTTGGTTAAATCACTTAACATATGTGTGTTTGCTTCGTTCAACTCCTTAACTTAATTACTAAGTCATGCAAAGTCTGAGATCTGGACTGAGAATCAGGCAAGAGTTCCGCATGCTGATAAAATAATATCTTTTATGTAATCATGTAAAAAAATAGTCACTTGGGGAAGTAGAAATAGCCCAGTGTTTAAAGTGGAAGGACCCACATCCAAATCATGGTTCTGCTATTAGTTGTGTGGACTTAGGTAAATGATAAAGGAAAGGGAAGAAAAGGGAGGAAGGAAGGAAGGAAAGGGGGGAGGGAGGGGCAAGGGAGAGAAAGAATAAGGAAGAAATGAAGGAACAAAAGGAAGAAAGGAAGGAAATATTAAATTCTTACTAGGTTCCAGGCATTGTGTTAAGCACTAGGGATACAAATACAGGCATAAAGAAAGACAGATCTGCCTTCAGGAGCCTTACATTCTAATGGGGGAAGACAACAAATAAAAGGGACCTGAAAAGTGGTAGTTGGGGGAGGATGAAGGTACCCAGGGCAATTACAGGTCTACAGGAGTAAAGGATGGCCTGGAGGAGACTGAAGGCAGTCCAGCCACAGTCTGTTTACAAAATGAATGCTCCAGGAGGGAGATAGTTATGAAGTATGGTCTACCAGCACTGCAGAGAAGTGAAATGCAAACATGTATTCTAGTGAGGTTGGTTGAAGGATATAGATATAACAGGTCAGTTCTCCGGTAAAACAAACCTAAATTAAAGAAGGATAAGGACCAAGATAAGGTCAAAATGGGTATATGATTTAGACATACAGGGTGATATCATAAATAGATTAGGGGAACATTGAAAATTTTACCTATCAAATCCATAGACAGGGGAAGAATTTATGACCAAACAAAAGATAGAGAGGATCACAGGAAGTAAAATGAATGGTTTTGATTACATTAAATTTAAAATTTATGGAACAAACAAAAGCAATGCAGCAAGAATTAGAAGGAAAACAGAAAGTTGGAAAATTTTTAGCAAATTTCTCAAAAATGTGGGAATATGAGTCAAATTTATAAAAGGAAGAGCCATTCCCCAATTGATAAATGGTCAAAGGATATGAATTGGCAGCTTTCAGAAGAAGAAATCCATGTTATCTAAATCACTATTGATTAGAGAAATGCAAATTAAAGCAACTCTGAGGTGCTACCTCACT
This sequence comes from Petaurus breviceps papuanus, assembly GCF_028583685.1. Classification (NCBI taxonomy): domain Eukaryota; kingdom Metazoa; phylum Chordata; class Mammalia; order Diprotodontia; family Petauridae; genus Petaurus; species Petaurus breviceps. The sequence continues at coordinate 21,909,270 of NW_027185889.1, forward strand.
TCTATTATGGTAGAAAAGGGAAATGACGAATGCTGGAGAGGAAGTGGAAAAATAGGGCCACTAATGTACTGTTGGTTCAGTTGTGAAGTAGTCCAGCTATTCTGAAGAACAATTTGGAGCTATGCCTAAAGGGCTATAAAACTCTCCATATTGTTTAGCAATACCACTACTAGGTCTATATTCCAAAGAAATCAAAGAAAAAAGGAAATGGACTTATATGGATAAAAATAATATATTTATAGCAACACTTTTTGTGGTGGCAAAGAATTAGAAATTGAGGGGATGCCCATCAACTGGGGAATGGCTAAACAAGTGTGGTATATGATTGTAATGGAATACTATTATTGTTTGAGAAATGGTGAAGGGAGTGGTTTCAGGAAAACCTGGAAAAACATATATGAGCTGATAAAAAGTGGAGTGGGACCAGGAGAACATTATGCACCGTAACAGCAATATTATAATAAACAATGATCGACTGTGAAAGAGTTAGCCACTCTGATCAAGATAAAGAGTCAAGACAGTTCCAAAGGACTCATGAAGAAGTGTTATATATCTCAAGAGATCTAATGAGTTCTGAGTGCAGACTCTGAATGAAGACTAAAGCATATTTTTTTCTCTTTATTTTTCTTACTTTTTTGCAGTATGGCTAATATAGAAATATCTTCTGCACGATTTCACATGTGTAATTGATATCATTTTGTTTGCCTTCTCAACGGGTAGAGGAGGGACTGGAGGGAGAGAGAGAAGTCAGAACTGAAAATTTTTAAAAACACAAATGTTAAAAAGAATAAAGATAAAAGCACAAATAGTTGAATGCCTTCAGATATCCTTTGGACCTAGATTTGCTTCACAGCAAATTCAGTGGCCACATAGTACTAGCATTGACAGATCAATTCATAGGATGACAATCATATGAGGGGAGCTTTTATCATTCTTCTGATAGGGAGTAAAAGGCAGATCTCTGATCTCTGCTCCAAGGCCTTACCAGTTTCCTTTCTTCAAGATCTCTAGCCCAGTGATCTTCAGGAGATGATTAACTGAGACGGAAGCAGGAAGACTTAGGTTTGAAAGCTTGATCTTTATCTAGTTCAGGGCCATGAGCTAGGGTTTGTAAGACCCTTAATTTTACATTTCCAAACTAATAAAAGCAATTTTTTTTAAATCCCTTCCTGGGCAGACTCTGTTATCTTTAAGTCTATTTTTTGTGTCAGAATGGGTCCCTCTTTAAAGTTTAGTATTGTAAAGAAAAAACAACAAGAAGAGAATGGTGCTGTTGAGCATTTAAGTAGAAGCATTTAAGTACCCTCCATCTCTCCCTCTCCCCTTCTCTCTTCATAGATATACGGAATATTATATATTAAAACATACTTGTAGGTGGGAATCAACATATGTATATGTCAGTTGTTGTTCAGTCATGTCCAACTTTTTGTGACCCCCAGGGACCACAGCACACCAGGTGCTTCTATCTTTCACTGTCTCCCAAAGTCTGACCTAGCTCATGTCCATTGCTCCCATGACACTGTCTCTCCATCTCATCCTCTGCCATTTCCTTCTCCTTTTGCCTTCAATCTTTCCCAACATCAGTGTCTTTTCCAATGAGTCCTGTCTTCTCATTATGTGGTCAGAGTATTTCAGCTTCAGTATTTGACCTTCCAGTGAGTGGTCTGAATTAATTCCTTTAAGTATTGATTGATTTGATCTCCTTGCTCTCCAAGGGACTCTCAAAAGTCTTCTCTAGCATCACAATTCAAGTGTCAATAAACTGTGATGGGGAAAATCATGATGTATATAGAAGGGATAACTGTAAATCTATCAAAGTGTTGGTGCCATGAACTCAGCATAGACAGAACTAACTAAGCTCATTATCTTTTCCCGAAAACCAATCTTCTTTCCAAGTCCCTTCTCTGCCAAGGGCATCAACATTCTTCTAGTCGCCCAGGTTTATGACCTTTTAGTTACCCTTGATTTGTCACACTTCCATATCCAACCAGTTGCCTGCTCTTGTTATTTCTACCTCCCAACATGTCTTACATATATTCCCTTCTCTCTTTCTATATGACCATGGCCCCACTTCAGGCCGTGTTCACCTCTTACCCACACTACTGCAGTAGCCTCCTAATTGGTCTCCCTAACCCTCTACTCCCAGACTCTACTCCATAAGCTTAGACAGCTGTCATAATCATTTTCCTGAAGTCAGGTGTAGCTTTGTTGCTGTTCTACTCAACACTTGCCAATGGTTCCCTGTGTGCTGGTTATTTCCCAGAATAGAATATAAGTTCCTCGAGAGGAGGAAAAAGCTATTTTCCAGAATCATCTTCTGACAGAAATGTCATTGTCTTTTTATTTAACAGTCACTGTTGTCCTTCCTTGACTCTCCTTTGCCCATTTTTCTTTCTGTCTGAGACCGAGAGAAGAATGTGACCATTTGCTTTTGGCTACAGTATTCTATACAGGTAGGCAGATAAGGAAGATCTTTTTTAATTTTTCTTAAAACTATATAAATTGAAGACTAAGATTTATTATTACATAGCAAAATATACCTGTAAAATGTCACCAAGAAGTTTCCCTTGTGTTAGAAATTCTTGCATTAATTAAAGAATTACCCTATCTAATAGCATAGTCCTTGGTACATAATAAGTGCTTAATAAATGCTTATAGACTGGTAAGTTCATTGATTAATGCAAATATTCATAACTTTTCATTTCCATATATGAGAGGAGTAGTTTTTTAGGGCATTTCACACAAAAAAAGCAGGTTGTATTATGGGATCTTTCTGACCTGCAGTGGGAGAGGGATTTTCGTCTTCTGGGAGTTCCTGATAGCCATGAATTCCCAAGACTAGTCCTTATCCATATTGATACTGGGGTGATATCTATCTATCTGGAGGTATACACAAATATATGTGTATATATGTAATACATGTATACATGGTGTCTACATACATCCACACACATATATGTGTTATTTACTAAGGACAGTTCACCATCTGACATTGTACAGGTGGCCTAGATTCTCTTGGCTGCAGGGAAATGATTTTTATATTCTTCTTTAAAAGCTGGGTGTTTTTAAGTACTCACAAAACAAAAAGCTGAACTTGTGGTTACAAATTCCTAAATTATGTTCCATTTTTTAAGCTAGTGGAATGAGTCGACAGTTATGAATCAGATGTCCAGAGTTTTCCCAACATGGGGACTTATGGACAGGGGATTGACATGGCTAAGTGCCGATTTGGAGGAGGGAAAGTAGAAAATATCCAGGCTTATACTGTGCTGATAGCTCCTTTTCTTGCGGAAAAATGATCAGGCTTTCTCTCTTCTTGTTGCCAGACAACATAACCAGGATCAATATATAGAAATTACACGAAGATTTTGGCTCAATATAAAGAAAAACCTCCTAATTTTCAGGGCTTCCCAGAAATGAATGGACTGCCTCGTGGAAGAGGGGAAAAGACTTTCATCACTAGAAGTCATTAAATAAAGGCTCAACAGTCACTTTTCTGAAATGTCAGGGATAGAGTTTGTGCTTTGTATAGGGTTTTATTGCCTTACTTGCTTTCATTTGTTTAGCCAGAATTTAGCACAGTTCCTAGTATAGAATAATTATCCAATAAAGGCGGGGAGGGGGGCTTCACTCCATTCATTCATATCTTTGTAGTCTCTTCCAATTCTGAAGTTCTCAGGTTCTAAGAGAGATGTTTTATACAGAACGATCAGAGCACTCATGGATAACACGATGATTTGCATATAGTAGGTCCTCAGCAAATGTAGCATTAATGGATGAATTATTGGAATATCTGTAAAATGACAGGTTTGTGGAAGAAGGTAGGTCTGACCACTTACCAGTATACTTACCCAGCAGTGGGCTCCTCAAAAATTGCAAGTCACTGTGTGGATGATCCTATAAATAAATAAATGTTTATTTATTTATATGTATGCATATATATGCACACACACATATATATATATACCTTCATATGTATGGAGATATGTATATATTATAAACAGACACACATATATCATATATACACACACAAACTTGTGTACATATCCAGATAGGTATCACAATCACTATTTATATGGATAAGGACTAGTCTTGTGAATTCATGGGTATCAGGACCTCCCAAAACAGGAAATTCCCTCTCCCACTGCAGGTCAGAACCTTCTCTACAGCTTCTAGTCTTGGAGAATCACTTGGGACATTGAGAATTTACTTGACTTACCCAGGGTCACGCAGCTATTATGTGTCAGAGTCAAGACTGGAACACAGGTCTTCCTGGTTTCACAGCCAAGTCTTTATTTACTAGGATGTTCTGGCTTTCTTCTCTATAGCTATACAACTTGGTCAATATCTATATCTTTAACTATACAAATATACAGTCTAGCTCTCCATAGATATCAGCCTCTAAAATGTGTGTGTAAATCAGTGTAACATACAGCATGTCCTAAAAGTGTTGTTGCAATTTAAAGCTTTAATAGATTAAAACTTCATTAAGACTTTTGGGGCCCCCTTGTGTCTATGTGCATATGGGCATATTGAACATACATGTATACAAAATGGATATATGTGCATATACATGTGTGTATATCTTTTTTTTAAAGGCAGGCAGGCAGAGACAGAATAAAAGAAAGGAAGAGAAAGAGGCAGAGACAAAGACATACTGGTGACTGAGGGAGGCATCATCCAAAGTTCTTTCCTGCTCTGCTTTTATGATTTTATGACCTGGTTTGGGAGCATCTTCCCTTTAGTCCCATAAAATGATGCAGAGTAAATGGAAGCCCCTCACCTCTGTAGTAATCCCTTAGTGATGAACTGTAGTTTTGAGAGTTTCCGATGAACATTAGGGATGACTCTTGGTAATAATCCCTTTGCGGTGTGTGTATGCATGTGTGTGTGTGTGTGTGTGTGTGTGGTGTGGTATGGTATGGTATGGGGAGGGGATAGTGATTAGAGAGTTCTCATAATATTTCAAAAATCTGACGTCACACTGGGACCACATCGCATCAAGAAGCAAAGGTTTGATTGGCTTATTTTTTTTTTAATTTTATAGGTATGATTTTTAACTACAATTACAAATCAATATCACTTATTCCCTATACTCAAAATGAGTAAGATGTAATGATTTGCCTAAATATCACTGCTTCCCCTGACGCAAGGAAGAATGTACAAGTCAGATGGTGTGTCTGTGTCTGTATCTGTGTGTGGTAAATGGTTAGACCTATTTATGTAGGCAGCCAGGCACTGCAGTGAATAGTGCTGGACTTAAGAGTCAGGCAGACTCAAATTCAAATTGTGCCTCTCATGTTTACTAGCTGTGTGGCCCTGGGCAAGTCCTTTATCCTTTCTCAGCCTCTATTTCTTTATCTATGAAAGGAGGATAAATAATACCAACTACCTTAGAGGAATAAGGTGCTCAAAGGAGATAGCATGGAAATTGCTTTGCAAACTTCAAAGCGCTATTTAAATGTTAGCCACTGTTTTTTTTTTTTCAAAGAGATATTCCTTCAAAGACATTCCATTCATTTATTCAGGTACCTATTATGTGCAAGCTACTCTGTTAGATTTGGATAACCCACAAATATATCTTAGTAGTCTCAGTGTAACTTAACCTCTCAGCCTCAGTTTCCTCATCTGTAAAATGAGGAAGCACCTGTTTCATAGAGTTCTTGTGAAGATCAAATGATGTAATGTGTGTGAAGTACTTTGTAAACTTTAGGGTGCTATATAAATGTGAGCTGTTACTTATTTTGTATATATGTATTGTGTGTATATATATATATCATGTTTGTGCATATATATTGTATACGTATATATATATATACACGCATACACACAAACGTATGTGTGTGTGATAGATCCAATATAGGTACATATATGTACCTGGTTTCCTGTGTTTTCCCAGGGAGCCAGTAGCTGCAGTGGAAGGCACCACATACCATAGCTGGAATCATGAGGTCTAACCTGGACCCCCAGTTCTGCCCTTTAATACCCATGTGACCTTGCAGAGTTTATGCCAACCTCTCTGAGACCCAGTTTCTTTGTGCACCCCATCCTGACAAAGAAAATGGTGTACCAAGCAGTGTAATGTGGAGAAGCTGTTGTTTGCATGCCTGATCCAGACATTTCTTTATTCTGTGATTCTCCTTCCTTTGTTTTCAGTCATTTGTGATCTGTATAATACATACATGTATATACACACATACACATATAAATGTATATCTAATATAAATTTATATTTAAATTTTACATAAGTCTATATATAACATATGTAAATTTTAATATATAAATGTACAAATCTGTATTTGTAATATCAGTCAATCAGCAAGGATTTATTAAGCTCTTACAATATGCCAGGCATTGTGTCAAATCCTGACAGGGCTTAGACATTGAAAAGAGAAAAATATTCTCTGCCCTCAAGGAGCTTACACTTTTAAAGCAGGAAACAATGTGTAAATAAATAGGTATTTATTTATGGACAGAGTCCATAGAACACTCTGGAAGTAAGCTTAGAAGGGATGGCATTAACAGTGAGGGAATGAGAAAAGCTAAAAGTAATGTTTGATCTGGGTCTTGAAGGTAAAAGGCAGAAATTGAAATGTCGAGGTGAGGAGGAAGATCATTCCAGGCATGGGGGGAGGGGGGAGAGAACATTGCAAAGTCATGGAAATGGGAGATTGAACATCTATTGTGTGTGAAGAATAGTAAGACCAGCAATATGACTGGACCACAGAGTGAGGGAGGGGGAGTAAAGTAGAAGAAGGCTAGGGAGGTAGGAAGGGGCCATATTGTCCAGAGCTATCAGTGCCAGAGGATTTTAAATTCAGTCTTGGAAGTAATAGGGAACCACTGGAGTTTACTGAGGCTGAGAGAGTAGGGAGAGGAAGCTGACATGGCCAGATGAGTAAATAAATTTCTGGAGTATTGAGGAATACAACAAGTTTAAATTGATCCGGGTCCATGAGCTCTGTGTCTTTTCTCTGGTTCCTTGGATCACTGCTATGTTTCTTCATCTCATTCCCCATTCATTTCTCCAGGAAGAACTTTAAGAAGTCAAATTACAAACTCTGGAAAAAGGTATGAATAATTTCTTTTTGGGATGGCTAACTGAAAGAAATATTCAGGGGAACAAATAGCGGAGGGAGGAACAAACATAGACATTGAATACAAGTTGCAAAAGAAGTTAAGAATCCAATAGGACTGTTAGTTGCTGGATCATTTTAAGGCAGAGTTAGTCTGAGTGATAAGAGTATAAGTTGAGCGTCGCAGACTTCTGTGAGGACACAGTCATTATTTTCAGTGCCGTGGCCACATACTATGTGAATACTCAAAAAATAAAGCATAATATTGCTAATAAAAAGATGACAGACTCTTCTTATTGGCTGCTAGAGGAAGATAGAATTTGACTGCAGGCAGGCAGGAAGGAAGGATGGATAGATAACTGAATGAATTAATTCATAACTGCATGTATGTGTTATCTCCTATACCCTACTAAGAACACCAGTGGTTCCCTATTCCCTTCTGTATCAAATATGAAGTCAATTGTTTGGTATTTAAAATACTTCTCAAACTAAGAGCACCGGCCCCAGTGTTGGGATGACCTGGATCGAATCCCGGGCTCAGACACTCAGCACCACACCCAGAAATAACTGGCCGTGTAACCTTGAGCAAGTCATTTAACCCCGATTGCTTTAAAAAAAAATACTTCTCAAACTGTCTCCCTCTTACCTTTCCAGTCTTATGGTCCCCTACATTGCATCTACACTTCTCTTACTGTTCCTCAAATATGACACTTGCTTTATTCAAGGTTCTGGAGAAACACATAGAAAAACAATAGTTCCTGCCCTCTAAACTCTTACTGTCTTTGTAAAATAACTCAATGTTCAAATAAGAAACTTCCTATCAGGTAGTCATTATGGGGTGTAAATAAGTTCCATCTAGACCTGGATGAGTCCAAGTTATTATATAGCAGGTCTCTGAAATGTCTTTGCAGGACCAAAGTAGGAAGAGGAACTATTCCAGAGAACTTTTTTTTTTCCTCCACATATCCTATGACAAATCTCCCATATCCAAATGGTTGCCCTTAGGTAGACCAGCACTCCAGAGATGAAGCAAGCCCTAGATAGGTCTTCAAGAGTGGGAATATCTAGTTGCATCTGAGTAATCATTTGCTGTATCATACCCACCAGTTTGTCAGTACATAATGCAAGCCAAGAATGATGCAGCTGGGCTCCCATTTTCCTGCAAATATATCTTTTTCATTCTCAAACTGTTTTCCGTCTCCTTGTGAACTAGAAACCCCCTCAACATCTAAAAGCTCAGGTACCTTGTTCCAGGTACATGAACAGGAATAGAATGGAAGATGAGTGTTTAGCCTTCCCGCAAGTAACCTGCTGTGTTTGATCATTCCTTTATTACATAGATAGAAGGATATCCAGCATGTATTTTATGTCATCTTGCTTGTTTTTCACCCAAAGATCAATTGTTAATTGTTCCCCATTTGCTTCTTACATGTGCCTTTGTTCTCTTGAAATCTATGTTAGCACTTCTAAGCAGAGACTGTGTCTTTTCTCCCTTTCTTTCTTTCCCTCCCAATGTCCCAAAGCACCTCAGTGTCTAATATCTCTGTGTTGAATATTGGATGAATGAATAATTAGGTGAATTCTTGGGAAAAAAGTATCTATATTTTCTTTCTTCTTAGAATTAGCATCTTATAAACATTGCAAACCAATACTAGAAGAAGGAAGTCCTCAAGAATTACTAAATTAATGGAATAAAGATCTGGCAGAAATCTCATGTATTTCTGTAGGTAAAATCATGACATGCAAATGCACATATAGATACATACATACCTATATGCATTGTATATCTAATTAGTATAAAATGAAATAAAAATAACTTCAAGAAGTTTGTAAACAAACGTATATATATGTGTATTATATATATTTATCATGTATATGTATGTATGTTTATATATATATATGGGGGAGGGGGGCACTGTTGCCCATTTGGGTCAGCTAAGTGGTATAAAGTGGATAGAGTTCCAGGCCTGTAGTCAAGAAGACTCCTCTTTCTGAGTTCATATCTGATCTCAGACACTTACTGACTGTGTGACCCTGGGCAAGTCATTTAAGCCTCTTTGACTCAGTTTCCTCATCTGTAAAATATCTGGAAAAGAAAATGGCAAACCACTTCAGTATCTTTACCAAGAAAATCCCAAATGGGGTCACAGAGATTCGGACACGACTAAAAGGACTGAATAACAGCAACTGTTGTCCATTTAGTCTATGTATATCCACATGGGTCTTTCTAGAAGTGATTTACACAAGAGTAAAAATAGACATCTTTATCATTTCCTCCCCTTCCCCTTCTTCAAAGGAGCCTTTGATTCCTGCCAGGAGGGTGGCTCTGGCCACTCCTCAGAGAAAAGGGGTACTGAACTGGAATTCTACCTCTTTGATCCATTATTACTATTATTAGGGTAGACAGCAAAATTTTTAGGTTCAGTCTAAACACCTAATCACTATTTCCTGAAGGGAAAGGAGAGCTTCAAACACTAGATCCAAGATTTCAATCCTTCCCACCAAATGTCATTTCCGCAATGAACACAGAAAACATATAGCAAAGGAAGCCTCATATCCTCTTACCCAATAATAAGACAGAAATCAGAGGAAGTTTACATATGAGAATATGTTAGATGACATTACAAATTAAATGAGCTCTCCCTTTGGGAATGAGATAACTCAGTTCAATCAAGAGAGAGTCCCAGATCTCGGCCAAGACAAAATTCCCCAAAGTCTCTAGTGTAGCAGTCTGGGGGTAAGGATATGATAGAGACTTCTTGCTCTTCTCCTGTTGGCTTCTTCTCAGAGTCTGTCTCTCCCTTCAGCAACTTGAAGAGTTATCCTCTCTCTTGAAGCTAGAAGCCAGAAAAACCCAGATCTCTTCTCTCCCACTTAATTCCCCCTTATATCCCACCCATACAAGTATTGGGCATTGATCTCTACCAAGGAGGAGAGGATTCCATACAATTGACCCTTACAAGTAAGAGTTACATATACATATATAGATATGTAAACACACACATATATGCACTTATATACATATGTATATATATAAAAATACAAAGGAGGGAGGAAAGGAAAAGAAGAATATGAAAATTCACATTTCATTCCTTCATATTCTTTACTATACTGTCTTAACTTACTTCACTTTCCCCAAATATTATCTCTTTCTACCTTTAGCTGAAGTCAAAACTACTTGTAAATTTTGGTGTAGCATTTGGGGGAAGAAGGACCAGACGTCCTGCTACTTTTTCCATCACTTTCACTTTCATCCTCTTTTTTAAAAAAAATCTCTTCTTTTTAATATCACCTTCATTTCTCAATACTTTCCTTCTTCTTCTTCCTTCCCAGAGAGTCATCTCTTTTAATAAAGTATATTTTTAAAAAGCAAAAAAAGAAGTAATTTAAGCAAACCTAACCAGTACATTACTTAACTCCAAAATTATATGCACTGTTCCAAATGCATACTTCCCTACTTCTGTAAAGAAGGAAAGGAGGTTGGGTCTCTTCTTTAGGTTCAAGCTTGGGCATTATAATCCCTTCTATCACTAGAAGTTCTTTTTGATAGAATTCTTCCTGATAGAATCCTGTTGATTGACAAAACAGAATATCGACAAAAGAAAGCACCAGTGTCTAAGAAATGTTGTGGGGTTTTTTTATTTTTGTTTTAACTAAACTACTTATACATTTCAGTTTCTGTGAGGAAAAAAAATGCTTAATACCTTGGAAAACCTATTTGGAGATGATAGCAAAAATATTTTTCAGTAGAAGAAAAATGATATAGAAGCTGTCTCATCAGTAATCAGTTGTTTCACATTTATTTTTCAGAAGGTGATCTTCAGAACACATTCAGTATTGGGAAGTGGGCTTGTGTTCTCTCTATTGTTTGTTCTTTGAAAAGCTGAATATTAATGATACAAAAGTCCTGTACATTTAAGTCATTCCTTTTAAATATGCAACAGCAATAGAAAACTATCATTACTTAGGAAAATGACATGAATATTTCCTATTTACTGTCAAAATAGCTTTTAACTTTTCTGAGCAGTTTAAATATAGAGTGGACAAACATTAAGTGTTCGAGGCATAAATGTTTGTAGATAAGAGACTTGTCCTTGCTCTGCATTACTGGAAGGCTATCTTTCTTGACAAATAAAACCTTCTCAAAAGCAATTTACACATATTGGCAAGAAGTATGTCAGTTGTATGTTTTGAAAAATTTTATGGGTGAGGAAAGCCAGGCTCTTTAAAAAGACCCTCGGGTAGACGCATCAAAAGTTAATGATGGTGTGAGTCAGCAGGGACCAGCCATGCACTACAGAGTTTCACTGATCTTTTTTGAAAAGAACAGAGAGCACACATATGGAAAAGGAGTCCAGGTATTAGCTTGCCCTTGGTGGAGAACACCAGGGAGCTTTCCTGACATGACGTTCTATATCCGTGCAAAATCAGTGACCATGAAGAATCAGTAAGTGACTGTTGGCAACTGATAGAAGCAATATTGGAGGTATGGGCCTTTGGTTTCACATTGGAATCCATAGCACATAGGAATATTTAAAAAAAAAAAAAGCTCAAAGTAGAGCTTGCATGGCGTTTAATGAAGTGCCACAAGCATTTATTGAGTGTCTCCTGTATGGCAGGCAGTGTACTAAGTTCTGGCAATACAAAGAAAGGCAGAAAACATTTCCTCCCCTCAAAAAGGTCACAGTCTGATCCAAGAGACAGAATGCAGACCATAAGGATACATACAAGGTAGATGGAAGGTAACCTCAGAGGGAATATGCTGGGCATGGGGCACATCAGAAAAGACCTCCTACAGAAGGTGGAAGTTGAACTGAGTCTTCAAGGAAGCCCAGCAAGTGGCTAGGAGGTGGAAGGAAGAAAGGAGAGTGTTCTGAATATGGCGGTGGGAGGGCAACCAGTGCAAAGGCATGAAGTCTGTGGATGGATCATGCTAACAGAAGACAGGTTGAAAGCATGCAGGGTATTTTTCATGGAGAAGGGAAGGCTTAAGTGGAACATGAAAACACTCTTAAATTATTTAAAGGATTATCACAAGTGGGATTAGACTTGTTTTCTGTGGCCCTTGAAAGACAGAATTTGAGGAGCAATAGGTAGAAAGATAAAAGGGTCAGATGTAGGCCCAATATAAAAGACAACTTCCCAACAATCAAAATAATCCTGAAATGGAATGGGCTATTTCCTATATATACATGCATTCATACATATATATATATATATATATATATATATATA
>NW_027185889.1:21921680-21928852 GCF_028583685.1 Petaurus breviceps papuanus
ATATATATATATATATATATATATATATATATATATATAATGTTTCCTGTGGGTGGTCTCTCCCTGGCAGTCTCCAGACAAAGACTAGATGGCCATTTACTGCATACCTTGTGGAAGGGATTCTCGTTCAGGCCTCTGAGATTCTGTAACTCGGCCTCAACTCACAAAACAGCAAAAAGCTGTTGAGGGGAAGTGAGCCTGCCCAGAATTTGACCCCAGGCCCAGCTAAGCCGTATCCTGAGAGCATTTGTGGGTCAAACATCAAGGTTAACAACAGAGAGAGATCAGAAAGGAGACAAGTTTGCTGCTGCTTCAGGGGGATTCTATTCATTCCTATCAACAGTAACGGTGGCACTCCATCACCTCAGTACCAAACAGTCTCTGAAAGGAGGAAGCGTAGGAAAATGAGGTCATAGGAAAATGAAATTTTGAGCCATGTCTGGAACTGACCAAATATACCCAGGAGAAATCCAAGCTGGCGTGACCCTTTAAGGGCCCTCAGGAATCTGTTTTCAAGATAGCTAGGAGATAGGATAGATAGTACCCTATAGATATATATATATATAGTACCCTATATAGATAGATAGATAGATAGATAGATAGATAGATAGATAGATAGATAGATAGATAGATAGTAGATAGATTAGAAAGGCTGAGTTGGGGCCATTATGGAATGAATGCTTTGGAAGGTAGAGGAGTTTGATTTTTATTTAGGAGACAATAGGGACCTCTTGCAGGCTCTTGAGCAGAATAATGGCACAGCCAGATCTCTAAGTAAGAAAGAGAACAGTTAGAATCAGGAAGACCTCAGTTTGAATATCGCCTCAGATAGCTTTGTGACCCTGGGCAAGTCATTTAACATTCACTCTGTTTCTTCACTGGTAAAATGGAAGTAATAGTAGCAACTACCTTGCACGATTATTATGTGGATCAACTGAAATATGTTAAGTGCTTTGCAAATGTTGAATACTATGTAAAGGTTAGTTATAACAATAATAAGAAGCATTATTATTATTATTATTTTAGCACTCTCTGAAGGGAAAAGGATTCCAGAAGCATAAAAATTATCATGGACTGCACAATTGCTGGGGAAAGATGATTGAGAAAACATCAGCAGTTGTGGCTCTTCAGACCAACTTTCTCTTCCTAATAAAGTATTCATGAGAATCATCTATGCATACACGAAGGACATCCTTAATGAAAACTTGAGATGGGAGCAGTCAGGCTTTGGGGACTATTTTCTACAGTGAGCTGTGTCCTCCACTAGCACTGGGTAGAAATTCCTTTCTTTCTCTCCATAGAACCTAAAGCACAGGGGACATAGTTACTGATGGGAGATAGGGGGGTCAGGAAGAAGCTAACATTTGTGTTGAGCTATAAAGGACAAATAGGAACAGGAAAGAAATGCCAGGCGTAGGGAGAAACAATAGCAAAGATAGAAACATTTTAGAGCTCTCTGCTTTCAGAAGGAATGCAAAGTAACCCAGTTCATTTAGTGTTCAGGGAGAATTAATGTCAGATTAGAAAGGCTGAGTTGGGGCCATTGTGGAATGAATGCTTTGGAGGGTAGAAGAGTTTGATTTTTATTTAGGAGTCAATAGGGACCTCTTGCAGGCTCTTGAGCAGAATAATGGCACAGCCAGATCTCTAAGTAAGAAAGAGAATTCTGCCTGTTGTAGCAATCAGTCGATCAGTCAATTTATTAAATGACTATGTATTAAGCCAAGGACCAGGTGCTCAGCAGTAGGGGTACAGAAACAATGCATGACTCAATTCCTACTTTCAGTGAGCTTTTATTCTTAAAGGGGAGACTATGAGGACATGGGAACCACAATACAGAATAAGTATAACATGTCAAGTGTCCTCCATCCTTAAAAACTTCCCCCAAGCCTCACCTTTCCCTGAAACAATTATTCTATGTCTTTGCTCCTTTTTTCTATGAAACGTTTAGAAAAAGCTAGCTACATGAACTGCCTCTACTTCCTATTCCTTCAATGCTCTACCCTCTGCAGTCTGGCCTCCCACCTCCTCTCACCTAAACCTGACCTCTCCAAAGTTACTAACTACCTCTTCATTTCTCAATCGAATGACCTCTCCATCCTCACCTCATCCTTCTAAGTCTCTCTGCTGCACTTGACACTGCTGACCATGCTCTCCTCCTGGCTACACTCTCCTCCGGGGTTTCATGACCCTATTCTCTCCTGGTTCTTCTCTGACTTCTTCCCCTTGTTGGCTCATCATGTAGATCATGCGGGAATTCTCCAGGGTTTGATCCTATACCTTCTACTTCTCTCTACATGCTCTTGGTGATCTTATTAGTTTCTACCAGTTTAATGATTTCCCTGAGTTGATGACTCCCAAATCTCCATCCCAATGCCTTTCTTTCCTCTCTGCTTCATTTCCTCATCTCTGATTGCCTTTTGGACATTTGAAAAGAAGTAGATTTCATGAAAACATCTCAAGCTCAACATGGTCAAAGCTGAGCTCGTTATCTTTGCACGCAGACAGATCCCAACTCATTCCTCTTCCAAATTGCCCCATGTCTGTTAAAACTGCCACCATTGTTCTAGTCTCTCAGGTTTGTGACTTGGAATTATCCTTAATCCTCATTTTCCCTTACCCCAAATTTCTAATCAGTTGCCAAATCTTTCACTTTCTACCTCAATATCATTCCTTGAATCAGAGCCAGGAAAGCATGGAAGCAGGGTATTATTACAGTAGCACAGGTGAGTGATAACAAAGACCTCTTCTAAGATGGTGTAGAGAGGAAGGAATAAATGTGAAAGGCATTGTGGTAGTGTAATTAATAGCATTCGATGACCAATTGGGTATGAGAGATTTGGGAGAGAGGAGTGTCAGAGAGAACACCAAGGTGGGAGCCCACATGGATGGCCACCCAGAAGAGGTATCACAGTACAATGCCAACTTTAGTGGATTTGAAATCAAGAGATCTGAATTCAAATCCCACCTCCATCAATTACCACCTGTATAACCTGGGCCATATCATGTAACTCCTCTGAGCTTCAAATGTCCTCATCTATAAAACGAAGTCTGCTGGATATGGGTTCAGATCATAGAGATACTCTGAACACTAGAGGCTTTGGAAGCAAAGGTCTATCTATTACTACAGCTCAGGAGGGTAGACTGTGTGTGCCCCACCTGTTCCTTGCCCATGCTGGGCGAGCATAAACAGGATGAACAATGGAATGAGTGTGCTCTCAGTGGGCTTGATGGGCTTATGCAGGGGGTGGGTTGGCCCACCACGTGGACCTATTGACAAGGGAATTATATCAACATGGACTGAAGAGAAGACTGTTCTTCACACCATACATAAGGAGTTTGGAAAACAGCCAAATGGGGAAGTCACAGTTCAATGGGGGTGGCTCTGCCTCAGGGAAATCTACATTGCTTCACAGCCAGGAATGAAAGTGTCAGCCAAGGGCTGACCCTATCCTCCCTCCCCTTCCACCTATGTTTACTCAAGGAGACTGACCTGTTTGCCTTCCAAAGCCCTTTCCAGCTTTAAATCTATGATCTCATAAGGAAGCCTGTTAGAATACATGTAGCTAAACCACAGCAACACCTACTTGGGATAGGTCACTGTGTCTTCCTAAGAACCCCAACAATTAGCACAGTGCCTAACACATAGTAAGCCCTGCATAAATGCTCTGTACCTGCTCCAATGGTCACTGGAGAATGATACAGATACTTAGCAGGAGAGGCCTACATGTACTTTTTTTCTCCCATTCCATCCCAAATTAATGCCTAAATGACTTAGAAATACTTAATCTTTTTTTTCTTTCAGTCTTCTGTCATAAATAGTGACATTATCTTCGTGAAGCTGCATGCCCCCTGGGAGGTGCTAGGCAGATATGCAGAAGTCATGAATGTCAGAATGCCTTTCAGGTAAGGGTTAACACACTCTCTCCCCTTCCTCTTTATTGCTTCCCTTTCTACTTAATGTCTCTTTCTCTGCTTCTAGTGAACTCAGGAAAATATGACCAAAATGCAGATGGAAAAATGATTGGGCGCTAATAGTCAAGGGAAAAGTAATCAGGGGGAATAATCAGTACCTAGTAATTGGAAGAAATACTTTATACTTTTGGAACTTGTAAATAAGTTAGGATGGTCGGTGGTGAGTTCATTGCCCTGTGGGGAGAATGCTTGCTATTTCATACATGAACATCCTGGTCTTGTGGGGAAGACACTCTTCTCAAGTGCTGTTTTCATCTTAAAGAGCTGCTATTTTTAGCATTTGTTTAGTATATGTTACTGCTTTTGAATGGCCATCCTATTAATAGCAGTACAGTGATAGGACACGAACTATATACACATTCAAGAACTTTGGTTCCCATCTGCAAAAGAAGATACATTCACCATCTTGAATTCCAATTCCATAAGGACTAGCTTTGGCAAGTCCTTCAAAGAGTCAGCTACTCCTTTAAATATCTACTCTGTAAGAAGTAACGTGGGAGCAGCTAGGTGGTGCAGTGAGTAAAGCGCCGGCCCTGCAGAGTCAGGAGGACCTGGGTTCGGATCCGGCCTCAGACGCTTCACACACACACACACACACACACACACACACACACACACAACTAGCCATGTGACCTTGGGCAAGTTACTTAACCCCAACTGCCCTCCAAAAAGCAATAAAAAATAAAAGAAAGAAAGAAAAAGAAATAACATAGTATCATAGAGAGGCATCCTCGGGATCAGGAAGACCTGAGTTCAAGTCCCACCACTGACATATACTAGCTGTGAAACACTAAGGAAATCACAACTTCTCTGTCCCCCTGGCATCTCTCTAAGTTGTAATGCACTAAAGAGAATTTTGTGGGTTCAGCAGGAAAAAAAAGGAGGAAAAAAATGAAAAAAAAAAAAGAAGTCAGATCACAGAATGCTCAGGGGCCTTCATGCTATTCAAGGGAGATTTGAGAATGTTTTATGCATGGTTAACTTAGTTACCTCCAAAAGCTCATTTTGTTTGATTCAGTCATGTTTTTATTCTCCATTTGCACATGGTGAAAGAAAGGAGATCCTCATTTATGAAAGAAGAGTAGATGAAACAGTAGACCTAAAGGGTTAAATGCCCAGAACCATAGGAGTAGGAGGGCTCCCCAAAAGTGAAGGACAATTTTTACTCTAAGGTCAATTTTAATGGAATGAAAGATTCAGGCTGTTGGATTGCCCTTTGCCTGCCTACAAAACCAAGCCCAAAGGCAGGAGCAAAGTATTCTTGGTGCCACTGCCTGCAGGCCCCCAGTTTAATGAGCTGTGGAGAATTGGGCATATCATGAAACAGATATGAGCTAAAATCAGTTTTGAAAATGCCTGGTTTCTACTGACTTTTTTTTCATTTTTATTCCCTGTCTTATATCATGTCCCTTAGCTCTGGACCTTTTAAGGCATGCATTAAGTAGGGAGAGAAAAAAAAAAAAGGTTTCTTAGATTTCCAGAAATTGTTTACCTTGAAGCCAGTCATTCATTACAAATTTTTATATACTAATCTCACTGAAACATTTGTTGCGATAGTTGCCCACACTAAATACAAATACCACCAGACCCTGTGCCAGCAAATATATTACCTTTGGTACAGAAAGTAAATGCTGAAACCTAGAAAGCCAATTATTTCTGTTTCCTTCAAATGCCCTTAACTTTTTTTGCATTGTATACTTTTAGAAGTCTGGTGCAGCCTGTGGGCCTTTTCTCCTATACAGCGTTTTAAAATGTATTAAATAATATATGAGATTAAAAAGACAACCAGTGATAACATTAATAACAATAGCATTGATATAGCTCCTTAAGTTTTACAAGGTCCTTTACAAATAGTATCTCAATGATCCTCACAATAAGTCTGTGACACACAAACTATTTTTTTCCCTTTTTACATTTGAGTCAA
This sequence comes from Petaurus breviceps papuanus, assembly GCF_028583685.1. NCBI lineage: Eukaryota > Metazoa > Chordata > Mammalia > Diprotodontia > Petauridae > Petaurus > Petaurus breviceps. The sequence continues at coordinate 21,927,580 of NW_027185889.1, forward strand.
CTTTAGCAGACCGATGTTAAGTGACTTGTCCAGGGTCACAGAGCTACTAAGTACCTGAGGCAGGATTTTGAACTCAGGTCTTGACTTGAGGTCCATCACTCTATCTACCAGTTGCCCAATTATATTAGAGTATAGTTATTTAAAAAATTTAAACATACTTAAGGTTAAGAGCTTTTTTTTTAATGGTCCACCAGACCTGTAGTTGCACTGATACAGGGATTTCTGTAGGAAACTCTACCAATGCAAGTAGATCCTTTTTCTTCAGTCTTAGAGAATTGTCTTGAGTATTAAAGGGTTAACTGATTTGCCCAAAGCCACACAGACAATATGTCAGAGGGAAGGCTTGATTCTCTACTCCATGCTGCCTCTTTACCATTTGGAAAGGTATTAGCAACAGTTTATCAAGGCCTTTCCTAAGACCACAAGGGATGGGTCCCTAAAAGACCAGAATAGTTTACTTGTCTAGGACCTCTCCTCATCTCTTTGTCCTAAGCCTAGTTTAGTATGAACAATTAAAATAAAAATGATAATTACAAGTAATACCATGATCTGGCAATTTCTGTCCCTTAGCAATTCTGGGCTGACATGATTATCCATAGAGGGGGAAAAACATGGGTTATTAACATGCAGTGATGGGCATATTATGATGTCCGTGTATTCTCCACTCAGGCAAAGAATTCTAGCTTCACGAAGGGAACATGGAAATATGCAAGAGGAAGTGTTTTCATTGAAAAAAGTTTCAATATAACAAGCAAGCATTCACTTGGAGCTATGTTTTAAAAGCCACATCAACTTTTATATTTATTTATGATTTCCTGCATCCTGCACATTGAAATTCTAAGTTCAATCCCCTTTGATTTATCACCTTTGCAGTGTATGCAAGACGAAGGGAAAAACAGCATAATCGCTTTTATTGTAGGAAATTGCCAATAAAATCCGCTTCTGAATCATGTTTATGGGCAGTGGGAGATCTTCAAGTTTGCCTAAATATGCAAGATGAGTTGTGTGGAGCAAAGCCTTCATTTTCCAGAAGTGAGACGGATCAGGAGCAATTGAGAACATATTGAAACTGCTTTGGTTAAAAAACAAAAATCCCCAGTGAATGATGGTCAAAATTAGGAGCCGAAGACTAGATTTCAACAAAGCATCTGCATTATGCTGAAAAGAACGCTATTAAACACTGTGACATTTGAATTCTCAAACCTCTCTCTCTCTCTCTCCCTCCCTCACTCCCTCCCCTTTCTCTCTCTCTCTCTCTCTCTCTCTCTCTCTC
>NW_027185889.1:21928952-21929223 GCF_028583685.1 Petaurus breviceps papuanus
TCTCTCTCTCTCTCTCTCTCTCTCTCTCTCTCTCTCTTCTCTTCCCTTCCCTTCCCTTCCCTTTTCTCCTCCTCCTTTCTCCTCCTCCTTTCTCCTCCTCTTTTTCCTCCTACTTTTTCTCCTCCTTCTCCTCCTCCTTCTTCTCCTCCTTCTCCTCCTCCTCCTTGTCTCTCCTTCCCTCTCCCCTTTCCTTCTCTCTCTCTCTCTCTCTCTCTCTCTCTCTCTCTCTCTCTCTCTCTCTCTCTCTCTCTCTCTCTCTCTCTCTCTCTAC
>NW_027185889.1:21929323-22078663 GCF_028583685.1 Petaurus breviceps papuanus
TCTCTCTCTCTCTCTCTCTCTCTCTGTCTCTCTCTCTCTTTCTCTCTCTCTCTCTCTCCCCCCCCCTCAGTTCCCTCCCCTTTTCTCTCTCTCTCTCTTATGTCTCTCAAGTTTCCACTGGGGAAAGTCATACGTGCGACTTTTAATGCGGCGACTCATATGTTTGCAGCTTGGCTTAATTACTTTCTTGAACTCCTGAGTTTCCCTGCTATTTGATTCAATCAGGGTCAACTCGCATAAGATTATATTATTTTTAAAATAGAATTTGTATTTCCTTGGAGAAAAGCTAGCTTCTTAAGGTAGTCAGTCATCTTCAGGACCCACGCAATCTTACCCCCAGCACCTTCTGGGAAATCTCAGGAAGTGCTTGCCTTACAGCACCAGGATCTTGAGCTGAAAGGGAGCTCAGAGGTCATGTAAGCCAAGCATCTTCTTTTACAGATGAGGAAACGCAGGCAGGTAGCTCTAAATCCCTGTTTCCCACGTGTTATATGCAGGAGAGGTCCAGAAATAGGAGAGTGAAGAAGAGCAAACAATGACAACAGCCCCAGGAGCTTCTGCGGTTTGGGAAATGTTTGCCCCAAGTGCCTGTTAAAGTTCTCACTGTTAATCTCTTTTTAGTTTTTTTCCTCCACCTCTTACAGGCTTCTGTCTTCAATCTCCTTTCCTTCCTTGCTAGTTCAAACTGTAACTGACGATGGGTTTTCTTCTCGACTGGCTTCATTTTTGCTGTTCTTCCAGGAGAAAAATCTATTACCTGCCCCGCCGGTACAAGTTCATGAGCAGGTTAGTAACCTATTTAAGCCAGGTGGCTTTTCACTGGTCCACTGCTCGGTGGATTCAACAACTGCAAGAGGTTGCAAGCTGGGACAATGGGTATTTGCCACATGGGAAAGCCTGCCAAATTCCAGATTGAAAAAGGACTTGTTTCTGAATGGCATAAAAGGGAACAAAGCTAAAAATGGGCCTTCTCAAAAGTCTTCCCTACAGCAATCCAGTCCTCCATACCTGATAGGAATTTAGTTCATTTTTACAAGTATACTTCAGGGAAAAACTTTTTTTAGTGCTTGGGATCAGATAAATTGGCACTTTCCAATGCTGAAGGCTTTTAACATCTTTGTCTTGAATGATACTTTTTTTTTCTTTCCACTTAAAATCATTTCTCCCCTACTCTGAAGTCCTTGAAAGCTGTTCCAAAAAGAAACAGATTAAACTGTATTTGACAATCCTTTTATGAACTGATTGTCCCAGTTTGGTTCACTATGAGGTGCTCTCATCTCATATTGAAAGCTGTATTGTTAGTAAAGTTGGCAAATATCTAACTTTGGCAGAGGCCAGAACCTGTCCTCTTTATGAGAACAGCTGTATTGGGCAAATGTTGCAAATACTCCACATCCTTCCAAAGCTTGTTTCTTCTAATTGGTGAGAGGGAAGAAAGGAGGAGGGTGGTGATGGAGTGATGATGGACTGGTGTTCTTTTATGGCTCCCTTGGTAAGCATTAGAGAAAGAGACATTTAATTTCAGAATCACAATAGTTCTCCTTCTTTCAAGTGAGTTAATTAGTCTGACAATTAATGGGTCCTTTTTGAAAAATTTAATAGTTCATTTCAGTCTAATGTTTGGGGGCTTGGTGTTGTTTTAGTTATATGTTTACATGAAGGGGGGACTACATTGTCCTCAATTAATATAACAATGCTTCTTAATGGAGCAACTTAATAAAATTCTTTTTAACTTATTAACTTTGTTTAATGCTTTGTGGAGAGTTGGCCTGTCTCAATACTTTAAGGATCTCTGGTGTTTTCGTGTAATAACAGGGCACAACCCCTCTGTGGTATGATAGATGGTCTGCAAGAATTGTTGTGGCTGGAAAATCCATCTCTCTGCACTCAGGCTGGTGATGAGTCTCTCTGAATAAAGCCACATCAGTCCTAAGGCAGCAGGCATCCTGGACCCAAACCAGGAATTTGGCATCCAAAGAAACTGTGTTTGGATTGCTTAGAACTCTTCACTAAAAGAGGCACCGTGACTCTGAGAGTACTTGAGAAAGTGTCAGAAGACCTTGGTTCACCCCTCAGATTTCTCATGTGTTAGAATAATGTTGATGAGCAAGTAATCAGTTTGAACCTCAGTTTCCTTATTGGTAAAATAAAGGAATTTGATCCATTACAGGCATTTGGGCAGAAGAGTAATAAGGTCGGGGTCGCCATCCTCCACCCCCTTTACAGAAAGATTGAGTCCAGTTTACAATAGATTGAACTCTTTCGGCTGTTATATATAACATGAATATGAAATCAAAAGAAAATAATGTGATTCAAACATCCAGGGTATGAGGAGAGACTCTCTTTTCCACCTTGAAGTCCTATGCTGAGAAATGCATTGGACAGTAGAGCTCTGTGGGTGGCTAGAGGTCCCAGGCCCTCCTCTTGACCTTTCCGCGTCTGGTTTTTCTCTTATTCCAGTCCACTCTTTATTTTGTTTAGTTGTTTCAATTATATCTGATTCTTTGTGATTCCTATTTGGGGTTTTTCTTGGCAGAGACAAGGGAATGGTCTGCCATTTCCTTCTCCAGTACATTTTACAGATGAGGAAACTAAGGCAAACAGGGTTAAGTGACTTACCCAGGATCACACAGTTAGTAAGTGTCTGAGGTCACAGTTGAATTCAGGTCTTCCTGTCTCCAGGTCCAGCCCTCTATCGACTGCACCACCCAGCCACCCTCATTCCTTATATTGATGCCAGATGAACCTTTCACATACACAGACCTGGTAGAGGCAGATAGAATGTTGAATTCAGAGTTAGGAAGACTGATTCCAATTGTTCTTCTGACATTTATCAGCTGTGTGACCTTGGGTAAATTATTTAACTTCTGTGTGCTTCAGGTAACTTGCTGGGACAGCTCACCCTAAGAGCTGTTGTCTGCAGCTAGTGACAGGCATTCCCACCCCAAGACTTTCCTCACTGTATCTACAGACCTGAGCATGTTATTTTCTACTGAAAACCCACCACTGTCTCCTTCTTCCATACCACATAAAGTCCAAAGTTTATAGCCTAGCATTCAAGGCCATCTGCAGCCTGGCCCCTTCTTGCCTTCCCAAGCTTATTTCGGATCATCCCACCTCCAAGTTTTCTCTGGTCTATGCATCTTCTGCCTTCCCACCTCCATGCATTCCCTCCTTCATCCTTTCCCTGTGGAACATACTCTCTATTGAAAACTCAGGATTTTGACTTCACAGGTACATTAAAAACCATCTAATTCAATCCCCTCATTTTACAGGTGAGACCAAAATAAGGAAGGTTACTTACTTAAGGTCACACAGCTATAAAATGTCAGATTCAGGATTCAAACCCAGGTCTTCTGGTTCCAATCCAGTTCTCTTCCATTATCCCATGTTCTCACTTATTCCTCAAGACATAATTCAGATGGCATCTCCTCTGAGAAACATTCCCTGGTCCCACTAATCCAAAGTAGCATTTCTTTGCTTCTTAATGTCCTTGTTTCCTATTCTACAAGCCACTTTTCTGCTCTGTGTTGTGTAGTGTAGAGTAGAGTATATACTATCCAATATTCATGTATCACCACCCTAGACTGGGGGAAGAAGTTGGAAAGGTGCCAGATTGGGCCTCAGAAGATCTAGATTCAATCCTGACTCTCCCACCTATGAGCTAGGTGGCCTTGGGTCTCAGCTGGGTTAGATAGCCCCTAAGCCCCACCCCATACTTTCAGCTCTAAATCTATGATACTGTGATTTTATGATTGTAAGCTTCATGAGGTCAGGGTCTCTAATTTAATTATCCTGTCTCTTCCAATACTTGGTGAAGCAATTAGTATACAGTCAGCACTAATAAGTGGTTGGCAAAATACATTTGGTGATTGGTAAAGAGATGATTGTGAGGCAAGAGGAAATTACCATGGGATATAGTTTAAAGAAGAGAATAAAAGAAAGAAACTCAGATGTTGGGAAGCCAATGAGTAGTGAGGAAAAAGGAAGAGAAAGAGAGCATCTCACAGGCAGGAGGAGAACCAGGACAATGTGGATCTGGGGGGCAAGACAGGAGATGGAATCCAGGAGAACAGGCAGCCGCCATGTCTGCTGTCTAGAGATGAAAGAGGACAAGGGCCTCCCCCACTGGACACCCCCCCTAGTTCCCAAAAAAGGCCCCTGGATCTGTTTATCAGGCTTTTCCAAAATGACCATTTTTGTAGAGTGGTGGCCAGGGCCAGAAGCCCATTGTAAGAGGGTTGAGGAATCACATTGACATATATGCATGCATACATACATGTATCTACATATATGTATATATGTCTACACACACAAGCTTTGTGACCCTGGGCAAGTTATTTAAGTACTCAGTTTCCTCATCTGTAAAAATGAGCTGGAGAAGGAAGTAGTAAAACTACTCCACTGTCTTTGCCAAGAAAACTCCAAGTTGAGTCACAAAGAGTTGGACTGAAATGACTGGCAAAAAAAATGTGGGTATGTGTATGTGTGTGTGTGTATACATATAGATAGATGTAGATGTACAAATACGTGTGTATGTACACACAGATATAATTCAAAAATTTATAGAAATATACACACACAAAAACCTACATGTACATATATATATACCTGCACACCTGTACATGCATGTATATATGTACACATAATACATTTTTAAATGTTAAATTCTATACTTAGATATACACACAAAAAAAGGAATGTTTCTATTCATGCTGGAAATGATTTTTATAGTCAGTATCTCACGGCAGATTAAAAGCTGACCAGGAGAACATGGGTTTAAGATCTGCCTTTGACATCTGCTGGCTTGATGATCCTGGCAAAGATACAACTTCTCAGTCCCTACAGGCAACTGTCAAGATACAAGTTTTAAACTCGGGTGCATCTGGCCACTGGTTCCTCACACCAATGAGATCACTGGTTCAGTCCCTATCTCTGTCTAAGGAGTGAGGGAGTGTTGAGGAAAAATGAGTATCGACATTTTTTTCCTAGAAATTTGACAATAAAGGAAAAGAACAAGAAAGAGAAGAAGAAAGAAACAGAAATATTCAAGTATTGGGATTGTGAAAAGTTGGTTTATTCTGGAGAAAATTTGAGTCTGTTTGTAGGCAGAGGGAAAGGAGACTGTGGAGAAAGAGAGAAACTGCGACTTAAAGAAAGGGGATGATCCATAGATTAATGTATATAAGAAGTACACAGGAAAGAATGAGATTAGAAACTCTTAGGGTTCCTAGTCAAGGTAGATAAGGGTTATCCTTGAAAGGTGGGGGAGGGAACTGTGTCTTCCCCAGAAATAAACAGAAGGGAGGCAGTGACATGAGAAAACACATACACACACACACACACACACACACACACAGAATCCATGGTTATTAACCCTTCATTTTGGGTCACGGAAACAATAACGTACCCAATAACTGGCAATTCTCCAGACAGGGAATGTTAAAAGGCAGATTCTTAGTGTCTCTGAATGACAAGGAAGGAAAAATTAGATCAAAGGAAAGGAAAAAGAAATCTAATCCAATCTCTCCAGCCATTATCAGTCCAGCATGTCCTGGTTTCTGATAGAAGAGAACTTAGTAGCTGCTGGAGCCACCATGACTGTGTGTGGGTCTCTGTGACAGTCAGACCAACTATGTGAAAATTGACAAAAAAGTCATTCAACAAAGTGCTTCTTTTGAACCCACGTTTATAGATCTCCCCCTGCTCTTGGACTTATCTGTTTTTATAGGTCTCAAATTCTCTCCCTCAGTGAGAGAGATTGCCTTTCCCACTCCATAATGAGATTAAAAGCAGTCTCAATCTCTTTATAAGAGGAGAGATGTTGCTACTCTCCCAACCTGATTTCTTTGACTTTTTCATTTTAACCAGAATTTTTTAAATAATAATAACAAGCAATGTTTCTATAGTCCTTACTATGTGCAAGGCACTGTATTACGTGCTTTACAATTATCAACTTGTTTAATCCTCAAAACAACCCTGGGAGGGAGATACTGTTTATCCCCATTTTACAGATTAGGAAACTGAGGTAAATAGCAGTTCAGTGCCTTGCCTAGGGTAACACAGCTAGTGTCTGAGGCTACACTTGAATTCCGGACTTCCTGACTTCAGGTCCAATTCTTTATCCACTATATCACCTGACTTCCTCATGATAATTTAATATGAACAATGCTTTAAATTTTGCGAAGCATCTTTACATGTGTTATCTCATTTGATCCCTTTTGGGGAGATATCTTATAATACTTTGCTGCTCTATGCCAGGTGCTGGAGATGCAAACATAAGAATGAAACCATTCCTACCCTAAAGAAGCTTCCATTCCATTTGGGTGAATATAAGACATATGCAGACTAACACATGAAATAACGTGCAAAGTAACTTTAAGAGGGAGAATACACTAACATGGGGGGGGCGGTTCTTGGGCTCCCAAGGGGTAGCACCTGAGTCACTCTTCCTTTAAAGGAGGTATTCTCCAAGGTAGAGGTGAGAGAAGAGTTCATTCCAGGCTTGGGAAACCACCTTTGCAAATGTTCAAGGTATAACGGGCAAGCTAGTGAGGCAGGAATGAAGAACCCATGGAAACCAGTGATGAGAAATAAGATGAGGACAGGAAAGGGAAGGTACTCTGCAGTAGAGGGCCTTAAATACCTAGAGGGTCTTCTATTTTATTCTTTCGCTATAGTTTGCTGAGACTTGACAATTTTATCTCCCCAGTATATCTTGGCTCTCCCGAAACCATGCAGGCCCTTATTAACCAATCAGTTGACTGATTAATATGCATTTGCCGAATATATGCTGGGGATAGAATACAAAGGTCTGCCTTCAAATAGTTTACTTTCTAATGGAGTTTGCCTGGATTAATCTCCTAAAAAGTCCCCATCCACATTTTGCCCAACTTCCAATCCATCCTATGTGCTGATTCCTGACTTGATTCCCCATTATATATCAGATTAAAAACAGACTTCTGAGCTTGGCTTTGTTTAATCTAGTTTCTGCTTACCTTATTTCTCACTACTTCCTCCCATCACACACGCTGCTCTAGCCAAATTGTACTGCTGACTATCCCCTAAAAAGGCTCTGCCCTCTCCTTCTCCTGGTTCCTGAACTATCTCCCTTTCCCATTCCTGCCTATCAACATCCTACCTTACCTTACCTTATGTGCCTTTGAGGCCAAGCTCAAATGCCATCCCACAGTGTCACAAGTGAGAAGAACCTCATATATAACCACACTTACACATGAATACTGACTGCTAACTCTACAAGAACTATCAGCATCCATCCTGGAAAAATCTTGTCTTATGTTTGTGTCTCACCCAGCACCTAATACAGTGCTCAGGTAGATGAAATGCTTAGTCGGTATTAATTGAATAAATCATATAATATTGCATATTTTGTCATCTTATCTGAAATATAATTTTAAAATATATTTTTACCCATAAAACTTTTTTTCTTTTGCTTTTTGGAGGTGGGTAGGGCAGGGCAATTGGAGCTAAGTGACTTGCCCAAGGTCACATGGCTAGTTTTGTGTAAGTGTCTGAGGTCAGATTTGAACTCAGGTCCTCCTGACTCTAGGGCTGGTGCTCTATTCACTGTACCACCTAGCTTCCCCCATAAAACTTCATATTTAACCATAGAAATGAATGGGACTTGGCTCTGGACCTGAAGTCAAGAAGACCTGAATTCAAATCTAGCCTCAGAAACTTTCTAGCTGCATGACCCTGGGCAAGCCACATCAACACTGTCTACCTCCATTTCTTCACCTGTAAAATAGGGATAATAAATATTAGCAGCTGTCTCCCAGGGCTGGTGTGAATGAATAGCTTATGTAAAGTGCTTTGTATGCCTTAAAGCACTATTGTTGTTGTTATCATAGAAACAGAACTGAAATGAAAAATATCGAACAATCTGATTCCTAATCCCAGTTTGGGAGATTTCTGTCCATTCTCTTTGTCAAATGACTTCTAGGAAAACCTGACAAATAGAATCCTTGGGTCATAGGTCTCAAGCTTCTTAGACTAGCTGGCCCTTTTTTTTTTTCAGTTGAAGAAACTCAGGCCTAGGAGGTTAAGGGACAAGAATCATGTATGTAGAATCGTACATCCTAAGCTAGAAGGTGTCTCAGAACATAATACATACATACATACATACACATATATAACAAGTTTATATACTCTTATATACATACACATAGAATATGTGTGTATATGGACATGTGTATGTATGCACACAAGGGATATGTGTGTATAGTATGTGTACATGCATGCATGTACATATGGAATATTTTATATGTACATGGATATGTATCTACTCATACATGCATATGGAATATATGTGTGTATTCACATATACATGCATATAGTGTCCAGCCTCTTCATTTTGCAGATGAGAAAGCCCAGGAAGGTGTACATGTCAAAGGAGGGATTTGAACACTAGCCCTCTGACTTTAGAGCCATTTTCTTTCTACCATACCACACCTAGGGCAATTCTCTTCTCTCCTCCCTATTTGGTTTATGACAAATAACTTACAACTTGGCTAGTGACTAAATAGAGAAATTGCCCCACTCTTACCTGAAAAAGTTAAAAAAAAGTTGTAGATGTCAATCTACAGTGTGGAAAATAAATTTCCACATTTCCAAAAGCCTTTGGCTATTCAGTAGGCTACTTCCATGTGCCTGAAACAGTAGCCTATTGACCTGAACTTTGCATCCAAGGAGTAGTTGGGACCAGGGAGAATTTGGCCCAAAGGAAAGGAAAAAGAAACCCAGCCCCACCTATATCTGACTGTGATCAGTACAAACTGGCTTCACTTACGGCTTTGTAGAGTTCAGGGAGGCTGGATACCCTCTATAATTCCTTCGACTTTATCAAACCAGAAGTTGAAAACGTGACCCTATGCTATCTCCCATTCTCTGACCTGTTTATTTTTTTTAAAAGCAATTGGGGTTAAGTAACTTGCCCAAGGTTACACAGCCAGTTTTTTTTGGGGGTGTTAAGTATCTAAGGCCGGTCCTCCCACCTCTGAGACAGGTGCAATTACTCACTGTGCCACCTGGCCACCCCCTCTGATCTGTCTAAAAGGAGGAGTATCCCAGATCATGCCGGGGTCATTTTTATGTAGCCTAATTGAGTCTATATGGCAGTTAGAAGAAGAGACCCTGGGTTCTCAAAAACTAGGAGGGCAGTGCAAAAACTTACAGTAAAAGTAATTCTGGATTCAGACTGGCGCTTAGCCCAGTGCCTAGCAATCAGTAGGTACCTAATAAATGTTTTTTGACTGGTGTTCAGATCATGCCTTTGGCACTTATGACTATTAGCATCTTGGAAGAGTCACTTCTTTCTGCGCCCCAGTCTCCCCCTCTGTAAAATAAGGGGATTGGCCTAGCTGGCCTCTGAAGTGCCCTCTGGCTCTTGATCTGGGATCCCATGATCTTATGATCGGGAAGCCTTCCACTATGGGCCCATTGGGGGAATATTATCTTCAGAACAGCTTAGCTAAGTTCAAGGAACTCATCACCAGGTTGACCCCAGGATCTCTTCAGCCAAAGACCTCTCAAAGCCCATCTATCAGGCCTTGGGCAATGCATCTCTTGCCAGAACCTTAAGTTTTCTCATTTGTAAAATGGAGATAATGAACAAGGCTCAAATGAGATCTTAGGGTCCTCAGTTCAGCACTAGAAGGGACTTCAGAGGTCATTAAATCATACTTCCCCCTTTTACAGAGGAAAAAACTGAGTCCCAGAAAAGAGAAGGGACTGGCCCCAGGTTGTATGCCCAAGTAAGTGACTAAGGCAGGATTCAAACCCAAATCTTCCTGATTCTACTACCCTACTCACTAAATTATGCTCTTCCTCTTTTACAAAAGCCTCCTGAAATGTGTGAATATGGTTTGTCACCAACAGGTGCCATACACACATAAACTACAATCATTATGCGAAACCACCAGTGAGACAGTCTCTAAAAGGCAAGAATCTTTTCTTCTTCTTCCAGTGTGTCTCCCCAAAGCACAGTACTCAGCACGGAGGAAGCACCTAATCATTGTTTGTTGATTGACTGCCACCCCTGTGCTTTTCACAACAGTGTCTAATAAATATCAGTAAACTGCTTTGGGCTGCTCTTCTGTCCTTGGTAGCTGGCTAGTTTCTAGGCTACCACGAAGTCTGCTTAATGATGCCAGTCCTAAAGTAAAAATATTTTCCATCTGGTCAGAATTCAAGACCCTAGTGGCTCAGCGGCCTGCTTTTTTCTCCCTGGGCTGTTCGGTAGAAAATCCTCCCTTAGTTATGTAATTTGACACCAAAAACAATGGAGTATTATCAATTATCTTTCAGACTAGAATTAATACTGAATCCTAGGATCATAGATATAGAGGTGATTGGACCTCCAAGATGATCTAGTCTGCCCTCTCATTATACAGACGAGGAAAATGAGATGGGCTAACCTGCCAAAGTTCACACAAGTAGCAAGTGGCAGTTATGACTCACTGAGTAAAACTTTGGTCCAGAGCCAACACTAGCAATTTTGTCACCTGGGGCAAGCAGCGTAATGCCGCCCTCAAATCAACTCTGTAATTCTCCATGTGAAAATAACATAAGAAGTAATGCACATAAGTCAGTTGAATGGGTAGGGCTATTAATTTACTAAAGTGACTTCTACTGAACTGGCAGGTGTCTTAAGTGTCTGCACCTTCTGAGTTTGGGGACTCTGGGACAATGACTTGTTAGCCCCACCCTGGTTGTGATTCTGCTTTCATCCTAAATCTTTCATTGAAAGCATTAGGAAAGAAGACTTATTTAGAAATGTTCATCAGATGAGATTCTTTTATTTTCTTCTCTTGAACTTTATAGTATCTAAGGGATTTTCAGATGAGCACTTTTGCTAGGTGTTTAATCTCTAAATCATAAGAATATGGTCTGCCATCCATTACAGGTCTGGGATATAGAGGGCAAGAAATTTATTGTCATGGTAGCGAGTCTTCTGAATGCAAATCCATGTTGTATTATAAAGTAGGAATTATGTCCCCACTAATTATGGTTTGTTGCTTTTAATAATATTAATTAAAACTTTGCTGTTGTTAAAATAACCAACAATAAACTTTCTGGATCTGGCAAAGGTTCAGTCTTGCTGAGGCTGATTCTCCCCTCTGCATATGCTTTCAGAAAGCAGTCCAGATGATGCCTCCATAGCTTTCCCTGGAAGTTTCCTTATCTGCAAAATGATAGGACTTAGACTGCTCATAGTCCCTTTCAGCTCTAGAACTAGAACCCAGTAGAACTCACAGATAAAGGAACAGCGTTTAAATGCCCCATAGTTAGCTAATGACCAGACCAGGACTATGATATATGATTCTTTACTCCTAGTGGAGTGTCCTAACATGCGTTACAGCCTCCAGTCCTTGCCTAAGAGTAACTCTGCTATGTCTGTCCCAGCTTGAAGACTCTAATTCACAAATGATGGGATGAGGGAGGTCATGACTATACAGAGTATCTCAAAAATCTGAGTGCCATCTTAGACTTAAGTACTAAGACTTTTAGGACACTCTGTATGTTAAGAATTTCCTCCCTCGTTTTCTCCCATGGAGATTGAAGCCAAAATTTCTGTTGGTGGAAATTAGCATGGTAAGCTTCCTCAGCCACAGCCTAGATGGCTGCATTCTCCCAGTAGCCAAATCAGTGCTTTAGGAGATATTTTGAATGGGAAAGAGAACAGAGAATCGGGTTAATCTTTTCCCATAGGAGCTTAAAATTCGGAAGCTAAAAAGAACTTTGAGAAGTCATGTATGGCATCCCCTGCTTCAGACAAAACTATTTCAGGACTGAAAAAAAGTAGAGTTGTAGCATCAGAGAGCCAGAACCAGAAAGGAACTCAGAGGCCATTGAGTCCAGCCTCCTCATATTTCAGGTGAAGAGATCAATTACCCAAGGTCACGAAGCTTGTAAATGATTTGAATTCTAAGATAACTGGCCCAGAGCTGGCCAGGACCTATCAAATACTACTCTTCCCCTGAAGCCCAGGAGGAGAAGTGACTTGTACAAGGTCTCATAGGCAATAGGGTCATGAGACAAGATTTGTAATAGCTGTGTGTCCCTTTCTTTAGAATCTCTAGGCAAGGAGATTTCACATTCCCCACTAGGAACACGCTCCAGGGTCTTAGGACCTTCAAAACTTGGAAGTGTCTTTTGTTGTTATTGTTATTATTGGGGGACTGCTATGAGAGAATAAGAGTTAAGGACCTACTATGTGCTATGAACGGCCTTATGCTACGGCCCTTTACAGAGATGATCTAATAATATCTGTAATATTATGAGCCTATGATTTCATAGGGGCAGAGGATTCCCAGTGAAAATAATTCCCTTGAGCAGTGAAGATCAGAACTTATTGAGTAGCCCATAGTCTTAGGGATGTGCCCAAAGGCACTGGGAGTTTAAAAGATTTGCCCAAAAGTCACTCAGCCAGTATATGATAGATAAGACTTGAACCCGGATCTTTCTAGGTCCAACAGTAGCTCTCTGTCCCTTAGACCACAGCAGCTTCCCATCAGACTTGAAGCTAGAAGGGAACTCAGAGGCCATCTAATCCAACCCTCTCATTTCACAGAGCAGGAAACTGAGGCCCACATTAGTGAAGTGACTTGCCCAAAGTCATCAGAGACAGGATTTGAATCCCAGATCTCTGCACCATCCACAGTACAAAATACTACCTCTCACATTGTCGCTTCCATTGTTAGGAATGATCACAATACTGTGTTTCCCTACGCTCCTATAAAGTGTACCCGAGTCAGCGTCACATATGACGTCTTTTCACATCCCAGATTCCAAGCCCTCCCTCAGCTTCTTCCACACCATCTTTTAGCTCTCCCCTTCTTCCCGATTCATCGAACACTTTTCATCAACCTCTTCCTTACTCTCCCTGAATTTTCCATTCTCCATAAAGTTCCACTTTCCCTGGCTGAATGAGTTCATCGTTTTCATTGGTATACTTTGCTTGTGTCTGCTAGTACTCTGAGTTAGAGGCAGTCACGAGTGATACTGTGGATAGGGGGCTGACCTCAGAGGTAGGAAGTTGTTGTTCAGTCTGTTTGGTTATGTTTGACTTTTTGTGCCCCCATTTGGGGTTTTCTTGGCAAAGATACCAAAGTGGTTTGCCATTTCCTTCTCCAGTTCATTTTAGTGATGAGGAAACTAAGGCAGCCCGGGTGAAATGACTTGCCCAAGGTCCTACAGCCAGTGTCTAAGGCCAGATTTGGGCTCAGGAAGATGACTCTTCGTGATTCCAGGTCTAGCACTCTATGATCTGTGCCATCTAGCTGCCCCGAGTCAGAAAGACCTGGGTTGGACTTCCATTTTCTGACACATGTTGGCTGAGTGAGCCAGGAGCCCTTTAACCCCTTCATGCCCCTGCATCTCTCAAAGCTAAGCTGTATAAGGGATGTTGCTCATCTTGGGGAAAAGGGAGCTCCCCACACTGATGATCTGGTGGTTGCAGACCAGAGACAAACAAGACTGGAGTCCTGGCTCCATAACTGACTTTCATTCCTTCCACACTCCCAAATGCAGATATGATGAGAAGTCTGCATACTATTCAGAATATAGAATGAGTGTGTGAGAGAGGACAACATGTCAGTAGCTGCTGTTGCTATATTTAAATGAATACTTTGGGCAAATGTTCTATTTTTTTTCCCTTGAGGTTTCTGGTATCTTCACTGTGTAAGGCTAAGAATCGTTTAAGGCTGCTGGATGAAACAGTTTGTATGTGTGTAAGCTCCCTGAAGGCAGGGCCCACTTCACTTCCCACTACGTGGTACATAGTGAGTGCTTGATAAATGCTTAGTTGATCATTTTTATAATTATAGGAAGGGCTTCATCTTGGCTCCTCCTGGGTGATTTGAGAGGAAGGCACAGATGGCTAGGGGGATGGAAAAAGGGTCCACGTAGAAGCTGATGACCTTTCTACGCTTTCAGGCTTGCAAAGCAGTTTACATACATGATCTCATTTGACCTTCACAATCAGCACATGATGGAGGTAACCTCATTTTCCTGATAATGAGAAAGGTTAAATGATATGCCCGTGGTCACACCACCAGCAAGCACTGAAGCTTGGCCTCCAAACCAAGTCTCCCAAGACATCCAGGCCAGAATTCTTCCCACCATTCCATGCTCTCCTTTGTTTTTTTCCAAGGTATATTAATCTCTTTAGAATAAAGATCCCTGAGCCTGGGGCAGTGGTGATTAGAAATCTATTAGCTTTGAATATAAACAGTGTACTGCCTGTTAGTTCCTATTCTCCTTTGAATGATGGAGAAAGGACTGATGATCACTTACATTTTGATGGAAAGGAGATCCATCAGTCAGTTGTCAGTTACTTCTGTGTGCTGCTTGAGATGCAGTGTGGAGTAATGGCCAGGGGGCCAGCGTCAGGATCAGGAAGAGCTGGGTTCAAGTGCTACGTCCGACCCATGCTGGCTACAGGACCCTTGGCGAGCCTGTTAACTTCTCAGTGCTCTGGGCAACTCTCTCAGTCTGGAAGTTGCAAAGAATATGTCAGTGTGCATTGGCAAAGGGCATCCATGTACCAGTAAAGTCACAGTCCTTGTATTCCAGGCACTGAGGGTATAAATACAAAGAATGAAATAATCCTGCTCCCAAGAAGCTTTCATTCTAATGGAACAGAGGCATAGGAGATACCAATCAATCAGAAGACCTCTATTAAGCACCTACTGGGTGCCAGGCCCTATGTCACTCTAAGTGAGTACCTGGGTCATCTCCAGTCATCCTGATGAATATCAGGTCACTGGACCCAAATGGCCTTGGAGGAGAAAGTAAGGCTGGTGTCCTTGCATAGCCCTCCCTCACTCAAATCATGTCAACTGCAAGTGATGTTATCTTTTCCCCTGATGTCATGGCCCTTTTCAAAAATGAAGGACAGACACATGCTAAGTATAGGGGATACAAAAAGAGGCAAAAAACTGTTCCCTGTCCTCAAGGAGCTTATACTCAAGTATCCCTCCTCCCTACTACCATTGCTTTTGTCCTGGTTTGAGCCACTAACTAGCTACGTTACCTTAGGTCAGTTACAAATTTATAGGCTTGGAAGGGGCCTCAGAGACCATTTCATTAGTCCCATGCCAGAACAGAGGTTACCTGTAAAACACCCTCCACAAGTGGTCACTTATTAGTGTTTATTCATTGATCTTGAGTGATTGGCTATCCAGCCTCTGATTGGTGATGAGCAATGAAAGAGAGTACACCCTGCCCCACCCCCCAAAACACCCCATTCTGCCTTTAGAGGGCTCTCATCATTAAAACTTTGCCCTTAAAGCCAAAATATGACTCTCTGCAGCCTCCAGCCACTGCCCCTAGTTCTGCCCTCTGGGGACAAACAGCTCAAGGCTAATTCTTCTTCCCATGACCTGCTTTCACAACTTTGAAATCTGCTCACATGCTCTCCTCAAGCCTCCTCTTTTCCCGATTATTCCTTCAGAGAATTCAGTCGTCCTTTGTCATATTCCCCAGCCCTCTTGCCATCTCATTTGGTATACATCCTCAAGATGCACTCTGGCTTCTCAATGGCCTTCTTAAAAAATGGCCCCCAAGACTAAACAAATCGTCTGTCTGGATGTGGTCTGGCTATGGAGAAGTATCAGAGTGATTAATTCCATTGTTCTAAATGCTGTGTCTCTCTTATTGAAAGTATGGTTAAAAAAGAAAAGAAAAAGAAAGTATGGCTTACTGAAAACAGCAATGGACTGGGAACCAGAAAACCTGGGTTCAGATCTTGTCACTCCTAATACTCACTATGTGACTTTGGGCAAGTCATTCGACCTGTCTAAGCCTCATTCTCTCATTTGTAATATGCGTGTAATAATGCCCGTGTTGTTATCTGTAGAGTAGCTTGGTGGCACAGGGAGTAGAGGGCCACCTACCCTGGAAGCAGGAAGACTTGATTTCAAATCCTGCCTTAAACACTTACTAGCTGTGTGACCCTGGGCCTCAGTTTCCTTAACCAGAAAATGGGGATAACAACAGTACCTAACCCCCAGGGTGGTTGTGAGGATCCAGTGAGAAAGCATGTGTAAAGTGCTTTGCAAACCTTAAAGCGATGTATAAATGCTAGCTATTATGATGATGATTACTGTAGTATTAAATGAAATAATGTATCTAAAGTACTTTATAATATTTAAAATATTAGGTAAATGTCAACTTCATCATCATAACCATCATCATCATCATCTCTATAATTACTATTGTCATTGAGGCTTAGGATTTTTTGTCTTCATGACCCCATCTGGGGTTTTCATGACAGAGATACTGGAGTGGTTTGCCATTTCCTTTCCAGCTCATTTTACAGATGAGGAAACTGAGGTGAACAGGGTTACATGACTTGCCCAGGGTCATAACACATAAGCAATATCTCTCTTTTTGTTGTTTGATCATTTCAGTCACATCTGACTCTGTGACCCCATTTGGGGTTTTCTTGGCAAAGATACTGGAGGGGTTTGCCATTTCCTTCTGTGGCTCATTTTACAGATGAGGAAACTGAGGCAAACAGGGTTAAGTGACTTGCCCAGGGTCACACAACTAGTAAATGTCTGAGTTTAGATTTGAACTCCAATCTTCCCGACTCCAGGCCTGGTGCTCTGGCCCCAGCTAGAGCTGCCTCTCAGTTAGGATGCTCTCAGGATTTCTGGCTGCCACATCCTACTTTTGACTTATATTGAGAAAAATTAATCTACCAAATTTGCTGCTTTTTTTCATGAATGCTCTCATCAGGTGACATGCCAGGATCACTGCTGCACAAAGCCTGGCACATAGTAGGTACTCAAAAAGCACTTGTCAGTTGATTGCTTGATTTTATCTTAGTCCTCAGTCTGCACATCTGTAACAAAAGGACATTGGGCTGGGTTACCTATAAACCCCCCATCTCTGTGATTTTAGAGGGCTAGTGATAGAAGAGAGGCTAGGGCCAAGGGACAGACCCAGGTCAGTGATGAGGTTGGGATTGGAGCTGGTGTTGGCCAGGCCAGGCTAGAGAGCAGGTGTGGATGTGAGAACAGGGCAGCGTCTGAGGTGAGTTCTTCACCGCTGGGTTGGTTTTTTACATTGCTGTGTGACTAAATATCATGTCCATTAGGGTGCCCCAACTGTACTGACTATGTACCAAATATGTGAAAAATACTAAGACAAGCTCTGGGAATAAAGCCAATATACTCTGCACTTATTTAATTCCATTTTCTCCTTCATATGGTTTTGCCTTCTGTGGTCCCCTCACTCTTCTACTTTCCTCAGCTAATCTTCGCAAAAGAAATTATCTTTTAATCTCTAGAGAAGAAGGAAGGGTCCAAAAGCCATTCTACTACTGACTGATTCAAGTCTACATGACTCCAATTCCTAATCAAGCCAACCCATACTTATCAGTTGACCATGGTGTGCAAAGCACTTTTCTGGGTGCTGGGATGCCAAAACAGAAATGATAGTCTTTGCTCTTGAGAAGCTTGCATTCTTTTGAGCAGTAGACTGCAGTAGAAGAAGCCATGCTGGGTAGTAGATAAAGCTGCGGTCGTGGGGTCAGGAACAGCTAAGTTCAAAGCCTACTTGCTTCAGAAGCTGTCTGGCCATGTGACGCTGAGCAAGTCATCTGATCTCTGGGCCTCAGTTTCCTCACCTGTAAAATAAGGAGGTTGAACTCATTGGCCTCTGAGAAGCTTGGTAACCCTAGCCATGGTCCAATGATACTTTCCTTCTTTGGGCCTCAGTTTCCTCCTTTGTAAGATGATGACGTTGGACTAGATTGTCTCAGATGCCCCTTCCTGCTCTCTGATCATAAGTTTATATCTTTATCTCACTTAGCATTGTGGTTGTCACCTTCCAAGCACTTAATAAATACTCTGACTATTGACTGACTCCCGCTTTCTGTTAGATGGGAATAACACCTATCCTTACCTTCCTCACATTAGGACTATTTGATCAAATATGAGAAAAGAGACTTGGAAAAGGAAAAGCACAGGGCAGATGTTAGGAGTCACTATCCATAGCATTAAAGTGTCTTGTCAGTTATTCTAATGGCTTTTGAACAGACATAACTTAGAATCGTGGCACTTTAAAGTTTGACTTTGTCCTCATCGGGTTATGGGCTAGAGGAGCAAAGGAAAAGCAAAAAGGCAGATGCTCCCAGTGGGAAACAAAGCATCCTTGGGAGCTCGGCCTTGGTATGTGCTGATCCTTGGTCCTCTCTGGGAGGTCCCTTTGCTTTAGTGTGCACAGCCCAGGGCACATCCTCCCAAGTGACCCACAGTCCTCGGCTAGAAGTTCATTTGGGGGACACGTTTATTTTCCCTGAATGAAGAGCATCAGTAAATACATTTTCCAGACAAAGATGTCCAAGCTGATAACATACCCTGACTCCTTGAGATCTGCAGTCTCAGCTCAAAAAGAGGGCCATTAAAATCAATGCCCCAGCTCCATCTGTTAATGGACCACTTGGGGCACATAAGTCAGTGTGGGTAGTAGATCGTAATGAAGGAATTTATTTGCTTCACATGATTTGCCATGGCATTCTGCTGCCCACAACATTCTACCATCATGACTTTCTGCTGCCATGACATTGTGCTGCCAAGACATTCTACCACAATAATATTCCATTGCCACAGCATTCCACTGCTGTGACATTTCTACCACCATAACATCCTACCACTATGGGATTCTACCACCATGACATTCCCCTGCTATTACATTTTACCACCATAATGCTCCATTGCCACAACATCTTATGGCAGCAATATTCCATTGACATGACATTCTGCCACCATGGCATTCTACCATTATTACACTGCCTCAACATTCCATTGCCATGACATTGTACTGCCATGACATTCTGTTGCTGGTCACAACATTCCATTCCATTGCCATGATATTCTATGGCCATGACATTCCATGTCGTGATGCTGCATTCTGTTCCACTACCACAATGTTCTATTGCCATGACCTTCCATGGCCAGGATAGCCTGTTGCTATAGCATTCTATTTCAAATGCCACACCAGTTATTTTGTGGTCATTTTCCTTCTTGTGGTATGTCACTAATTTCCCATGCTGAATTTTCATCAGAGATGTCCACAGAATGGAAATGTAGGGAGATTCCAAGCATAAAATAAGATTGTTTTAGGCTGTGTGCCATGAAAGGCCGGAGGTACTCTGTAAGAGGAATCCTAACTTGCCTATTAGAAGGACTGGCATTCAGAGCGGGTCAGAGGCTGCTGTGTGTCTCTCTCCACCTTGGGTCGTCATTGGGGAATGGAGGTGGGGTGTCTGCATTTCAGATAGAGTTTGACTGAGCTTCTGACTCCACTAAGGAATCCCAGGGCCATGCTGATGGACTTTCCTGTCTGATCTTGCCTCCCATGTACCACAGGATCGATAAACAAATAAGCAGGTTTCGAGGATGGTTACCTAGAAAGCCTATGAGACTGGACAAGGAGACACTGCCAGACCTGGAGGAAAATGACTGCTACACTGCCCCTTTCAGTCAGCAAAGGATCCATCAGTGAGTGTTTCTGGGTAAAAGCATCTCCACCAGCATGGACAAAGCCTCCCTCCCGAGAGCCTGGTGGGGTGGGAGAAGGGGTGCCCATTTTTTTTATTAAAAACCTTTTTTTTCACATTGGCCTGCTCTCTTCCTTGTGCAGGCTGGAAGTACAGCTGCCAGTCCTGAGCCTAGTGACTGGTCTGGAAGCCTTGAGCTGCCCTCTCTCTGACCAGGCCTGTTCACCCCTTCTTAGTCAGCATGATGGCCTCCTGCTCCCAGAGGCTCACCATATTGGTGTGGGGCTTAGTATAGATGCCCAATAAGCTGCACCTCCCGCTGCTTAGAACTCAAGCTCAAATGACCCTCCAGCCTCAGCTGCCTCCTCCTCAGTTATCAGGGACCACACCTGGGAAGCAGGCGTTCAATTAGCTAGGATTACTGACCATTGAATCCTTCATTTTCCTGTATTCAGAGAGAAGGATGCTAGCAGAATCCTGAGGCTATGGTCCTGTCAGTAGAGCATGCTCTGAAGTCAGAGGACTTGGGTTCAAATTCTACTTGGGGCAAGTCACTGAAACTGGAAAATATCGGTTTCTTCCAAAGTAAAATCAGGCAATTTGACCAACGGCATTTGAAGCCTCCTCTCAGTCTAGATCTGTGCTCCTCAAGGGATTGTCCTCTCTGAGTCCTGGGTCCTTTCTTGCCCAGGTGACTTGGGCAAGTCATTGCCCTCTCTGGGCCTCAGTGTCCTCATCTGTAAAATGAGGGAGCTGGTTAAATGCTTATTTTAGGGAATCCGTGAACTTGTTTTCTTAATACTTTAGAAACTGTCATCAGTGCCACAGGTTCCCTTTGAGGTCCTATATGTCATCTTGCACATTTGAACAATGAGAAGGGGTCTCTAGGTTTCAGCAGACACCGCAAGGGGAGCCACAACACAAAACAAGCCAAGAATCCCTCATTTAGAACTATTCTTCTTTCTGAGCCTTAGTTTCCTCATCTAAGAGGCTGGCTTCAGTGTCCTCCAAGGTCTTTTCCAGCTCCAGATGTAGGATCCTAAGTTGCTTCCTCTCTCTAGGCCACCATTTCTTCCTCGGTAAAAATAAGACAATTAGTGTAGACAGCCTCTGAGATCCTATATGGGTCCAGGTCTGTGATTCTGAACTGATTATTCCCCCTTGGCCTCACTTTCCCTCTCTGTAAAATGAGGGGTCCCACAGCTCTCCTGCTAAGATCCTACAGTGCAGTGACCAGACCAGTTCCTCCATCAGTCTGCTGTTCGAGTCCTTCTGCTATCTGGCTCCCCTCTGCCTCCTAACCCTCTTATACACAGACTGCCTCCCTTCAGTGATGGCCCCACAAGCTTTCCCTAGAACTCAGTGCTTCCTCCTCTCTCTTGCCTCTCACACCAGCTGCTCCCCATGCCTGGAATGCTCTTGCTCCTCAGTTTCAGAACCTTTCAGGCTTTCAGAACCTTTGTCTTCCTTCAAGGCTGAGTTCAGGAGTCTCTGGTGATTCCCACTACGTGAAACTTTCCCTGAGCCCCTAGAAGTTAGTGGTTTCTCCCCTCTTGAATTATCTTGGATATTTGTTAGTTCTCTCCCTCCCTACCCCAGTAGAAAGCAGACTCCTTGAAGGAAGGAAATCTTGATATCTCCTGGGTGTGACACAGTACTTGCCACACAGTTGATACCTAATAAATATTTGTTGAATTGATGGTGTCTACCATGAGTAAAGCCTGTGCTGCTTACTGGGTGAGAAACAGTTTAGGTAACAGAGAATAGGGATAAACAGAACATGGCCAGAGAGAATCTGTCAGCCTGAGCCTGAGCAAAATGTGGCCACTGCTGGGATGTTGTGAGATAAAGCAGTGGTCCTTGGACAGGGCAGACAGAGCTCTGCACTTGGACCCGGATTCACATCCTGTCTCAGACTTCACCTCCCTTGGCTCAGTTCCCTCATCTATAAAATGAAGGGGTTTGACCTGCTGGCTCAGAGGTGCTTTCTGAGCTCTAAATCTATGGTCCTATAACTGAGCCTCACAAGAATGGGAGAAAGGACAAACTCTGAAGCTTCTGAGTTAAGGGAGGGTGGGGAGCATGAATGGAAAGCCTGCCAGAGAACATAGCAACCAGGGGAAAATCTCTGCTCCATATCTGGACTAAGTCAAGGGAGCCCTATGTGCACTCTTGGGCACAGCCTCCCTCTTCCCTGACACCCTTGATACTTTTGCTCCAGGGGTAGAGATGGTACCAGGAACAGTGGTTGACTGGAGGAGCCAGTAGACTGCAAGTGACAGATGATCCAGTCCCTTCCCTACTTTGGGATGAATAATTCAGGATCAGAGGAACCAAGAAGCTGTTCACATTGACTTCATGGGGAATATTTGGGGAATACAAAGTCAGACTCTGGGGAAGATAGCCCAGGGATACATGGGGAACAGAAATCAGAGGACAGACAGTGTGTGTCACAATGTGAGATGCTCATGAGACTTGGATGGAAGGAAAGGCAAAGCTACTATGGACTGGGAGGGAAATGACTCTTTGAATATTCAAATGGGTCACTGAAAAAGCTCTAACAAACACAAAGCAGAATCCTAGCCCCAGTCAGGCGGAAGCAGAATGTACCCAGGAATTCTGATAACATAGGCAAGTAAATTAAAGTGTGTGTACATATGTATATACATACACACATGCGTGCACATATATATGTATATGTATATATAGAAAGAAAAGAAACAGGGAAGGAAGGAAGGAAGGAAGGGAGGGAGGGAGGGAGGGAGGGAGGAAAAGAAAAAAAGGCAAATGCTCCTTCCTTTCTTCCTTAAGGCAACCCAGAACACTACCCCCTTGGTAGAAAGACAAAGGTACCCTAGCTTGAAACCATGACTGCCATAGCTGAGAAGTAGAACAAGGGCTAAAGGACCGTACATGATGTCAGCAGCACCCGTTACATTTGGTGTCCTGGGCCAATGTACTTGTTACTTCAGCTTAGTTAAGTCTCCAGGAGCTGATAGTGGGAGTCAAGGAAGTCTTAATTTTTAACTTCAAGATCAGGGACTGGGAGAATATTTCTAAAGGAAAAAAAAGAGCCAGCAAGAACACTGACATTTTTATCACTCTTCATTTAAAGTCTGGTCATGTCTCAGTTGCTAATCTTGATATTTCTGAGACTAGTAATAATGGTTGCTATTAAATCTTGTTGATTCTGATTAACATGCAGATTGCTGCCTGGTGTCTCACTTGAATCGCATGTGTTCTGAAGCTCTATTGTACTACCCAGGAAATGTAGCTGATAAGTGGGTGGGGAGGATGCTCCCCCCTCCCCACTTCTTTTGTTGGGGTCATTGTTTCAGACTCTTTCTCCATCAATAGCAATTGATATTATCTACAGCATCCCTGGGACTCTCTCCCCTAAATCTGCTAAGTTTTGTGTGACTTCCTGTAAATATAGAAACTGTCTCTGAAAATGTGTGATGGTCACAGGGTCATAGCTTTGGAGCTAGGAGGAACCCTAGGGGTTATTTTCCTGAGTCTAGTCTTCCTATGAGGCCTCTGAGTGAAAGAAGAGGCAGTGTGGTTTAGGCCATGAGGAAGACAGAGGCCTGAGTTCTCAGAGATTAATTAGATTTCATTAGCCATTTCACCTTCACTTCCCACAACTAAATCCTCTTGGTCCTATCTCTGAAAAATTCTTTCTTCTGTCCTTTCCCCTCTCTTTCCACTGCCTTCATCCTGACATAAACCTCCATTCTTACCCATCTGAACTATAGGCACTGGTCTTTTGGCTTTTTGATACATCCTTCATGACACTAGCATTCTTGTGCATGGATCTGATCATCTTATTCCTCTGCTCCAAAGCCTTAAATGGCTCCCTTTTGCCAACCAAATAAACCCCCCAAAATTAGCCTATTATTTAAGGCCCTCCATAACCTAGAGCCTCCCTTGAATACCTTTGAAGGTGACTTTGATCAAATCACCCAAACTCTTTGGGCTTCATCTCACCTACAAAAAGCAGGAACTGGACAAGACTTTGGGGTTTTACCCTTTTCAGTTCAGGATTGGCAGGTATCTCACCTGTGCCAGAGAGAATAGAGTAAGACAAAGCACAGAGTCCGTTTCTTCTGTAAAATGGGGATAATAGCACCTTCCTTCCAGGGTTGTGGTGAGGACAGAATGAGACAATACATGCAAAGTATTGTATCAATGCTAGTTATTAATGTTATATGATGGGGAAAGAAGGAAGAAAGTAAGTAATAGTGAAATACCTACTATGTTCCAGGCACTCGCTAAGTACTTTACAAACCTTACCCATCTCATCTCATTTGATCTTTACCACCACCTGGGAGGTGGGGGGAAGGGGAGATGCTATTATTCTTACTGAAGCAGACAGAAGTTAAGCTACTTAGGGAATTGTTTTAAAATAAAACTGTAAGTTGTAATTTTTCCATGAATAGTGTGTTAAGGGGATCATATTCTTTTTTTCTTATTAGATAATAGGGAAAGTCACCAAGGGTGTAACCTCCCTGGGTCTGTGCTTCCTGATAGAACTTAGGCAAAATTTCATAGGATCCTAGAGATATCTATAGATCCTAGAGATAGATCCTAGGCTTTGGAGGCCATCTAATCTAATCCATCCATTGTATATGTGGAGAAACTGAGACCCAGGGATGATAGCTAGTGCAGCAAAGGAGCCCAGAGGTCATCCAATCCAACCTGTTCCCCATTTTATTGATGAGGAAACAGAGACCCAAGAAGAAGAAACTTGCCAAAGGTTACACAGGTAATATGCTGTCCAAGGTACTATTGGAACAAAGGCCCTCTCAGTCCAGAGCACTTTTAGAGACTAATTGGACTGTTAAATGAAATAACAGCAGCAGGACAGTTATCTGTCCACTTTGTGACTTTCCTCATCATGGTTCTGATATATTAGGTATAAGAAACTGAATGGGAATTTGGGGGTAGTTTTGCAGAAGCTGCAGATGACCCAGAAAAAGTTTAGAAACTCAGAAATGTGTCAGATATATGTATAGTATTGTATAATATCAACCCAAAGTTTACAGTAAGATTATGTAAACACCCCCTGAAAGAAAAGGGGAAAAAAATTCAGTCTTCTTCTCTGGTACAAAGGGAGGGTAAAAAAATTGTATATGGATTTTCCAGATCACAGGAGCATCTCACCCTTAACCCCCGTGAGGTGCAAGGGATAACTGTAGTTACTTCCTAAAGAACTTAGCACGGTGCTTGCTCGTTGTTGGTGCAAGATAAATGTTTATTCCCTTGCCCTTTAAATGGAAAGAGAAGGTAGATACAAGTGATATTTCAGCAGTAAGATCAGTAGCAATTGACAACTGACTAGAAATTAGGGTGAAGGAAAGGGAGGATTCCTTTCTGAGTGGTGACTGAGTGGTCAAGTCAGGCTGATGGAGAAGATGCCATTGTCAGAAATAAGGGATTTCAAAGGAAGAAAATTTGTAAGAATGACTTGAGTTCTAGACATGTTGATTTTGAACTGCTTAGTGGGACATACACGTCCCTCTGTCCAGTCAGAGATTGGAAATAATAGGCCAGGGGTGGGGAATCTGCAACCTCAAAGCCACATGTGGCCCTTTAGGTTCTAAAGTGTGGTCCTTGGAATGAATCCAAATTTCACAGAACAAATTCCCTTAATAAAAGGGCTTGGTCTGTAAAACTTGAACTCAGTCAAAAGGCTGCACCCAAAGGACTCAAGGTCACAGGTTCCCCCCCCCTGTATTAGACCGAAGCTGAGGGGAAAGGGGGGAAGAGGTTGGTGCTAAAGATGCAGATTTGAGAATCACCTGCCTAGAGACAATTGTTTGGTGTCACTGAAGCCAGAGGAGCAGAGATTGTCAGGAAAGATGAGGCTGACCTACTGAAGAACAAGAATGAGAAAACCAGAGGAAAACTCAATGGATTTGGCTACTGAGAAAGTCATTGATGGCCTTCAATTAATTGAACTTTGTGTGTGTGTGTGTGTGTGTGTGTGCATGTGTGTGTATGGTACCAGAAGGGAAAAAGAGGCAGCAATATATGCTATTTCATCAGTGTGGAGATATCCTGGCAAGAAAACTCCCTATTAATGCAAATCGACTCCAGCCCTGCAACTTAGCATCTTAGAGACCCTCCTGATGGTGCCCATGGTCACATAGCCAATCAATGTGCCAGTAGTGGGACTCTAACTCAAGTCCTGTTAACCTCAAGAACATGTCCCTATCCGCTTTGCCATGTTGCCTGGAAGCTGATTGAGTTTGTTGGACTAAAAGGTTCCTCCCAGATGAAGTTGGTTGGCTGGTATCAGGCCAGGGTCACATACTGTGTGTCACAGAAGATATTTGAACTCAGGTCTTCCTGGTTCTGAGGCTAACTCCGTAATCCCTATGCTGTTCTGCTTCTTGTACTGTTTATGAGGTTAATATAGAGGCATTGGAAATATGCCATCAGTGGTAAGTACTGCTTTATAAGTATCATTAAAAATACTTTGCCTGAGTTGTCAGTAGAGTCTGGTAGGCCTGCATTCAAAGTGGATAAAATTGGGATGAAAATGATGGCAGTAATGACATCAGTAGCCCTTAACACATGGTCATGGATTTAGGCTAAACACATCTTTTTAGAAATTAAGCTTCTGTCAGAACTGGTGACAAGGACTGGTCCGTTTTAAGAATCCATTTATTTTCCATTTGCCTTTCTCGTTCTTCACTGTTTTTCTGATTATATATGACTGCCCTTCATATTTGAAATGTCATTGGAAGTGATACTGCGGACAGTGATTACTTAGAGCACATCCCGTGATGGGTGCTTTTTCTTCAGATGGGCAAAGGGAAGCAGATGTCAGAGTGGTGTGTGACCCACGAGACATTACATCAGTGCTGAAGGCAGACAGATCTCTTGTGCCTCTCACATCTGCAAAGCTGCAGCTTTCGTATTATCAGCCTCTTGCCTTTCCGTCGCACCATCTTTTTCTTTCTTTCCTTTCTTTTGATGGAAAACAGTCAAAAAGGCAAAGCAAAGAGTTTGGGAACCTTTTTTTCAAGATTGGCAGATCCCTAATGGAAATGTCAGAAACAAGAATGCTATGGGTGTGTACTGCAAGTGTTCTCCTATCAGAGGCCTTGTTTTCTCTTCCTCCGTGGAGGTCCTGCTATACTTCCTTGCCATCATGTGGAGGGGGCCTTAGGCTGCCAAAGTATATGTCAGCATTTCGCAGGCTCAAGCAGGTCTTCCCAAGCCAGATGACTTGGCGTATAAGCCCATTCATTCAGAAAGGATCATAGATTCAGAGTTAAAAGGGACATCAGAGGCCATTTAGTCCGGTCATTTTACTAATGAGTAATCCACAGCCTCAGGAGGTTCAGTAGGTATTAGTAATAGACTCTGTGTCCTGATCCCTTGAGTCCCAACCAAATTAGCCAAGCTCAGAGATGCTGTTACCCTTGGGATGATTCCATCACAGGTGATGAACTATTTTGTCTATAGAATCTAATCAGGTGTGGAAAAATAGCAATCTGCACCAATGAATGGAGAACTCACTTAGATGAACTCAGATCTTTTAGAATTAAAGTAATTATGTCAAATATTTTATACACAAGGACATAAACACACTTCATTCATTGCACCTGCAATGTCCTGGATGCTCATATCTCTGGCTACCAGTGCAGCTTGTGACCATGCCAAGTCTTCACATCTTCTGTAGCTTTGGGCTAGGTTGTTGCTGAAAATGCTCCTTGTAAAACCCACCCCATCTACTAGAAATCTTTCATGGGTACAAGTACAGCACCCAAGTCATTGACCTGTTAAGCCTCATGTTCATTGAATGAGGAGTCTACTTTCTTTTCTGCTTGGAGTTGAGTCCACCAAGCAATGGTGCATTTATATAGCACCTACTGTGTGTGGGATTTCCCAAGTACTAGGGATAAGATAGGGTTAGGAACTAGACCTGGGATTTCATTGATATGGGGGACTTCCAGGTGAGGAAACTCCCTCAAAAATTCATGTTGATACTTTTTCTGCAACTTACAGACTTAGTTACCTATTTTTGTTTTTTTTTTTCCTTTTTGGAGGGCAATTGGGGTTAAGTGACTTGCCCAAGGTCACATGGCTAATTTTTGTGTTAAGTGTCTGAGGCCGAATTTGAACTCAAGTCCTCCTGACTCCAGGGCCAGTGCTCTAATTCACCTCACCACCTAGCCACCCCCTTATTTTTTTTATTTTTTTTGCTTTTAAACTTAGAGTTATCTAACAACAGCACTAACAGTAGTAATAACAACATCTAACATTCACAAAGCACTTACAAGTTTGCAAGATGCTGTGCATATGTTATCTCATGTGATCCGCACCTGTGAGGCAAGTGCTATTATCATCCCAGTTTTACAGATGAGGAAACTGAGACAAACAAAGGTCAAATAACTTGCCCTAGGTCACACAGATAATCAGTACCTGAGGAAGGGTTCCAGCACAGGTCTCCCATTTCAGTTCTCTATCCTCTTTGCCACCTAGATACCTACGCCACTGAAGAGTAAGGGCACTTGTTGGAATATTTGAAATCCTGGGCAATTTCCCAAATGTGATCTCGTCTGGGCACTGAGGATCACGTGCAAGACTGAACCCAGGTCTTCCTATCTCTGATGAGAGCTTTCTATCTATTACGTGCACCATATTGCTTCTCATCTGTATTAAGAAGTTCTTGTTCAGTCATTTCAGTCATGTTTAACTCTTTGTGACTCTATTTGGGGTTTTCTTAGCAAAAAGTAGTTTGCCATTTCCTTCTCCAACTCATTTTACAGATAGGGAAACTGAGGCAAACAGGGATAAGTGACTTGCCCAGGGTCACACAGCTATTAAAAGTGTCTGAGACCAGACTTTGATTCAGATTTTCTTGACTCTGGAACTGGCACTCTATCCACTGTATCACTTAGGTACCCCTTATATTAAGATAGAGTCAGACACGAGGCAGCTAGGTGGCACAGTGAATAGAGCACTGACCCTGGAGTCAGGAGGACCTGAGTTCAAATCCAGCCTCAGACACTTAGCACTTACTAGTTGTGTGACCTTGGGCAAGTCAATTAACCCCAATTGCCCTCCAAAAAAGCAAAAAAAAAGGGATGGGTCTGTGGGAAAACATAATGAACTCGAGACATGTTGAGTTTGAGATGCCTATGGGACATTCAGTTTGAAACATCCAAGTTAACAAATAGAGATAAAGAGCCTCAGGTGCAAGGCTAAGGCTGAATATGTAGATTTGGGATGTGTCTGCTTGAAGGTAATAATGAGTGAGAGAATGAAAAAAGAACCAGAGAGGAAGCAGGATAAACCTTGGGATGTCACATTATATGGAGCACTGCTTGAAGGCTGGACTGGCTAAGTAGACTGGGGAGGAATGGTCATTCAGGCAGGAGGGAGGAGAACCAAGAGAGCCCAGTGTGACAGAAATGCAGAAAGGGCAGAGTATCCTCCAAGATCAGAGGGAAGGGCATTCAGCAGAGTCTTGTGCTGAGGAGAGGCTGAGAAGGAGGAGGCTTGAGAAGAGAGGGTTCAGCTGAGTGAGGAGCTCAAGAGCCAGACTGCAAAGGTCTGAGAACAAAGAGGTGAGGAAGGGATTGCGTTGAGCATGGACCTCTTTTCCCAGGAGCTTAACTGAGACAGAGGAGTGATACAGCATGGCAGCTTGAGGGAATGGTGGAGTGGAAAGAGGGGGTTTTTCCAGAATGAGGGGAACTTGGGTATAGGGAGAAAGGAAGGAGCTGGGAGATAGAAGCGATGATTGATGGACCAATCAGATGAGAAACATAATGGGGCCTGGGGTGGGGGGAGATCAGAGGGCAGGTAGAGAGGTTGGCTTTGGCAAGAATGACTGCTTCTTCATCAGAGACTGGAGTTAAGCGGAAGAAAAGGAATGATGACAAGAGATTTAGACATATAAGGAAGGGAAGGTGAGGAGCTCACCATAAATGGTCTCTCTGGTCTTAATGAAACCGTCAACTGAGAGGGGACGGGGCAGTTGTGGGTGCTTTGAGGAGAGAAGAAAAGATTTGGATAGCTCTGTGGGGCATAGGATAGATCTCAATTAAAGAGGAGTAAAAGGGCTGGCTTCTTCTGACGGAACAATTCCTGATCTTATTTGATGACAGGGTTTTCTCACTGAGTGTTCCCATCACCAATAAGAGCACAGGTCCAGGAAAATTACACACACACACACACACACACACACACACACACATGTATATGTGTGTTTGCGCATATATATATGATAAACATGCACATACAATATGAGAATTTGTATATGTACATGGATGAACTATGTGTGCTCTATATAGATGTATATGTAAATATGTCTATATATACACACACACACAATATATAGAAATAAATCTATCTATGGAAAAGTAGATCTTAATTCTAATTGAAGCTAAGGGTACATGAATGTGTGTGTGTGTCCATCCTATACATTTTATATGTTTACATGTTTAAATGTTTTCTGTAGGGATAACTTTTCCTAATAGCTCCAGTTCTGAATTTTATACATGCTTGCCACATTGCTACACATTTCACTGGTATAGGAAACTCCCAAGTGAGGAGACTTCCTACCCATGTGCTTTTCCACCTTCTCTGCAACATGTATGCTTAGAGAGTTTCCTAGAGTGCTGAGAGGTTAAGTGACTTGCCCAGGGTCACACAGCCAGTGTGTGTCAAAAGCACAATTAGAATCCAAGTGTTTCAGGTTCTAAGGTGAGTTTTCTATCTATTGCACCATGCTGCTTCTCCATCTCCCTTTCTTTCCTCCTTCTTCCCCCTTCCTCCCCTTCCCTGTTCTTGACTCTGATACTTTAGTGGATCCCTGATCTCAAAGTGTGAACTCCCTCCTCTAGTTGGCTCACTATCCAGGCAGAGACCTACCAAATCTTATCCATGTCCTCCCATAAATTTGTCACTTCAGACCCTCCCAACATGTTGGGGGTCTTCCTTGTACTCTCTGCACATTGTGTAATTACCAGTGGAAGGTACAGGCTGTCCAGCAGATATGCTTTGTTCTTGCTTTGTGGACAGCCCTTTATTTTTTTCCAGTTGGACATTTCTCCAAAGATATCCTCCTTCAAACCATTTCTAAATAATTCCTTTTCTGTAGCGGCTTGCAGTCTGCTCACGCCCACCATCATCCTCTCTGTTGCCCTTTGGGGAACCCTCAATTTGAATTCTTCAGAGAACCTGGTATTCTGTGAATAGCATCTATCCACCATCACCAGAAGATTACCGACACTAAAAAGACAAGTCTTTGTTCAAGATAGAAGCGTGGGACTTAAAATTTCCAAAAGCCAATCCAGCCTTTTTCTCCAACCTAATTATAAATCCTCCATCAAAATCCTTCTCAATTGCCTCATTGTGCTTATCAGTCTATGGACCTCTGACAGGCACCACAGATGGACCAAAACCTGAGCCCAGAATTAAATAGGCAGAAGAAATCAAGCCAGGTCACATTTGGGAAATTGCCCAGAGTTCCATTGATCCCGAGCTGCTCACTGCCGAAACAACTTGTCTTTTTCAACCATGTGCTTGGCATATAGTGCCTAATAAATGCTTTTTCGTTCATATGTCCATTCACTGGTATTGGGCTTTAAGGCTACAAATGGTGGAATCACCAGGACCTCAGAAGAACCAAAATGGCAGGAGACCCCAAAGAATTGCCAAACCTCATGCCAACCATCAGTGGGAACAGTAATGGTATGAGGGTGAAGGGGAGTGGTAGTAATAATTCATATTTCCATAACTCCCTTTAAAGTTTGCAAAGCATTTTACATACGTTGCCTCATTTTGTCTTCTTGACAACCATGTGAATGAGGTGCTGTTATTATTCCCATTTTATAGATGAGAAAACTGAAAATCAGTAAAGTTGAGTGACTTGTCAATAGTCAAACAGGTAGTAAGTAAGAGTGGCAGTGTGGAATGGCAGAAAGAGCCATGGATTTGGAATCAGGAAATTAGTGTTTAAATCCTACCTCCTTCACTTACTGCTTTGTGCCTTTGAGCAAGCCATTAACCTCCATGGGCCTCAGTTTCTTCACCTGTAAAATGAGAGGAGTAGACAAAAACATATGTTCTTAGCGGTTTTGCATCATGGAACACTTTGGCAGTCCAGTGAAGCCTATGGACCCTTCTCCAGATAATGTTAAATGCGTAAAATAAGAGACATTGGATTAGAAAGGAAACCATTTTATTTGGAATGCTCTAAGTCTGTGATGCTACAATTCTATCCAATGCAGGCTTGGAACCCAGATATTCCTGACTCTATGCTGCCTTTGTCTAGCAAATCACCAAGGGAAAAGTAGAGTCAATGACATTAGCTCAGGCACGTATAGACAGGAAAAAAAAGAGAGCCCACCTTTAGTCAGGAAGAGCAAGGGATGGAGTCCACTGCCTCTGTACATTGCAGGGCTGGCCTGGAAGTCTAATAGGACCAAGGGCAAGGCTTGGCACACCAGATGAGGCTTCTATGAAGAACCTGAGGGATGGCTTAGCTTCATGATATGGAGATTGTGTGATCTGCCCCACTGGAGAGAGTGAGATCACAGAGCTCACACTAGGAAGTTTCAAAATGACAGACATAGTGGGGTGGAGAAAGAAAGATAAGGGAGGGGCAGAAGGGAGGAGGAGAAAGAAAAGAAAGAACCAAGTGCTTAGAGCATTCTTACTGCAGTTACAAAGGAGTCAGGAAATGTGGCCATATTGGAATAGACCTGTCATTGGTATGGAGACCTGCCAATGTGGAAACTTCCTGTGCCAGGGCAGGTTGGCATCTACTCCACAGCGGGTTTAGTTGCCTAGGGCAATGAGAGAATAAACAACAACCCACAGGTTGATACAATGGTTTTATGTTGGAGGCAAGATTCAACCCAGGTCTAGGTGAGACTGACTCTAGTCATTAGACAGCAATAGCCGGCTTTCTTTGTGTGTTTCTGTGGGGGAGGGATACTGCAAACTTCATATCAGGGTCAGGGCTGACATTTGTATTACAGATTAGCTGGCTGAGATACATTTATATGTACCTGGTTGTTTCTTTGGGCCTCAGTTTCCTCTTCTGTAAAATGAGAG
The DNA here is from genome assembly GCF_028583685.1 of Petaurus breviceps papuanus. Classification (NCBI taxonomy): domain Eukaryota; kingdom Metazoa; phylum Chordata; class Mammalia; order Diprotodontia; family Petauridae; genus Petaurus; species Petaurus breviceps. The sequence continues at coordinate 21,961,938 of NW_027185889.1, forward strand.
AGGTGGAGTCTATGAATTCCAAGGCTCATTCCAGGTCTAAGCCTGTGATCCTTTGATTCAGCAGGTGGAAAGATGGAGTAGTGCATTTAGCCACTAACGACAATATAAATAAATGTAGTGGATCATTGTTTAGATGCCTAGGTTTGGGAAAGTGTGTACCAAGGGTAAGGAAAGATTTGGTGGGGAGGGTGGTGGAACGGTTCTGACAGAAGCAAATAGAAGACACACTGCTCAGCTTCAGAGCTCCATGGCAGCTGCAGAGTACTTTGAAGAGTTTAGTTGGGATGAAAGGGAAATGGAGCGAAGGGTACACTAGAGACAGACTGTTCACTTGAAAATCCTAGAATCGCAGATTTAGAGCCGGAAGGGGCCTTTGAAGTCTTCTGGCCCAACCCCTTCATTTTACATTTGAGAGAACTGAGACCGGGGGAAATCAAGTAATTTGCCCAAGGCCACACAGAGAGTGTCACAGGTGGGATTTGAACCCTGTTATTCTGATCCAAACCTGGGCAGAGCTCTTCCCCCTGCCTATCCTGAGCATGAATCTCTTCATTTTAAGCCAAGGATCCTTCACATATTAAAGGCACATTTTTGCTGTACACATCAGTAAAGTGTTCATATTTAACTTTGTAAACACACAGAGCAGGTACCTAGGATAAATCAAATCATCTCGCGGATGCATTTGGCAATCTCGCCTCTTGGGCCTGTGTTTATTTTTATTGATCTCAAGGCTTTAGAGAAATCCCTCAGGAAAGTAGAGGGAGGTTGGGGTTCATTTAGATCGGATTGAATGTTTCATTTTTCTGCCCCCAGCGACTACAGACTATCTCGAAACACTTGTTTTATTACTTTTGTTCGTTCTTTATTGGCCTCCAGAAGGATGCTGGTTGTTTTTATCGATTTGTGCTGTCAGGGGAGACCCAGATGAGTTCAAGAAAGTTTGAGGTTGTTATGGAAATGAAGCGGATGATGCAGTGTGAGGTTTGAGTCTTTGCAGGAGCTGGGGTTTCTGTTCAGTGGGATGTTATTTATCGAGCTCTTCTTCAGAGAGCAAGACCAATTAGTATCTTTGCCAAGAAACCCAAATGGGGTCACAAAGGATCAGCTATGATAGAAATAGCTGAACAACAAACTGCCTCTATTTGCATGATCATTTCTAACTTTTCTTTTTCTTTTTTTTTTTTTTTTTGCTTTTTGGAGAGCAATTGGGGTTAAGTGACTTGCCCAAGGTCACACAGCTAGTTTTTGTGTTAAGTGTCTGAGGCCGGATTTGAACTCAGGTCCTCCTGACTCCAAGGCAGATGCTCTATGCACTGTGCCACCTAGCCACCCCAGGACTCACTATTCTGACTTGGGGAGTTCTTCAGCCTGCTCTTCCACACTCTGCTTGCTTGTTGAATCAGAATATTGACAAGTGTGACTGAGAAGATGGGCTCCACTCACTGGCTTTTTTCTCCTCCCTTTATATGTCAGGTCCCCCAAGATTGTACTGTCTCTTCTGCTCAGGGTTCCTGTTATTTCTGCTTCAGTAACTGTAATACCATGCACAAGCAGCTTTCCAGAAGAATGCTACTGTGAGCAGCTTCTAATGTTCTGATTTCACAATATAGTGAACACCCTATTTATTCCTTAACAAACCAAAGCAAAATATTCACAGAAAATCAAGGTACAGCATTCACAATATTACAGCCTATCACAGAAAATCACAATATAGTATTCACAACAGCTTATTATTAAAATGGCCACATAGTTTTCACCAAAGTGGTCACAATATTTAGAAAAAAGAACAATCATCTCAAAGTACAATAGTCAAAATCTTCCACTCTTGAGGCAACTAAGTTAACTCAATCAGTCATTTATTCAGCAATCAATTACTAAGTATCATTAATCACTAAGTACAATCATTAGAGAACATACAAACCCTCCACCCTTTAGGTCACTAGCAAACTATAATTCCACAATTACTCAGTACTCATGGAGAGGTCTTTTCATCTTGACTTGGGGCCAGTTCTCAGATTCCCTGGATCCCCTTCCATGGTCCCAGATTCTACCTGATTCACCAGACTGTCACCTGGGTTCAATGGCAGACAGCTCCCAGTTCCTTGACCAGCTCTCTGGGCAGGTCCTGCTCCACACTGAAGTTCACAGGGTCTGGTCCATGACAGATCCTTCACAATTTCTGCTCCTGGGAATTCAAGGCTCAACCAAGCCACAAACAGACAAAGTCCCTGCATCCTGGTCATGCTTCCTCAGTCTTCTGCAGCTTGTTCAAAAAATCAGAATCACCTTATCCAGCCTGGGGGGAGGGGGCTCCTGGCTCCTGGCTTCTGGCTCCTGTTCAGAAGAAGCTCCACCACCACAAGTTCTCAGGAAATTCTGGCTCACTTCTCAATTCTGTCATCTGTAGCTCCTCTGCCACCAGATGCTGGTCCCAAGAAATTCTGACTGTGCCTCTCTGGGGCTTTTCTTATATACACAGCATTAGCTACTTCCTGTTTCAGCCAACCCCTTCCTGTTACATCAGGAACAGGGGTTCATACCTACTGTTTTTCACAGAGGTTTGATTAGTTACTAAGTGCTAAGTACCTGCTTACTTGCCAATACAAAAAGGGGTCTTCAAATTACCATTACAGCAATCAGTTACTTTTTTTTTAAGCAATTGGGGTTAAGTAACTTGCTCAAGGTTACATGGCCAGTTATTTCTGGGTGTGGTGCTAAGTATCTGCGCCCAGATTTGATCCAGGTCATCTCCACACTGGAGCCGGTGCTTACTTGCTGAGCCACCTGGCCACCCCTAAGCAATTGGGGTTAAGTAACTTGCTCAAGGTTACACGGCCAGGTGTTTCTGGGTGGGTGCTGAGTGTCTGAGCCCAGATTCAATCCACATGTCATCCTGACACTGGAGCCAGTGCTCTTACTCACTGTGCTACCTGGCCGCCCCAATCAGTTACTTCTCGTGGGTCCAAATTATGTCCAGAATTCATTCCCCCTGATGTCTCCTTTACCTTTAGAAAGATGAAAATATCAAGAAGGCAAGTCCAGAATTTATTCATCTCTCTGCCTTTTACAGTATGAGTCTGGGAACAGAAAAACAGGTCCTTAACATGCCCCCATGATTTCTCTTGTCCCAACTCCAGTGAGCAGGTTTTTAATACTTGTCTGCCAAGTCTCCTGGTCCCATGAGGCTACCAGAGGAGAGAACCAGAGCGATGCTACCAGCTGCTCCACTGTTCTCAGAAAGAATAGGAGTGCCTGCCACTCTGTTGATCAGGAAGGAAGCTGAGTGAGGACTCAAAGGACCAGCAGACCTGGGTTCAGATCCCACTTCTGCCATTTGCTAACTCTGAATCTTTAGCCTCACTCATCTCTGGGAGGAAGTTTCTTCATCTTTTATTGTTGAGTCATTTCAGTCCTGTATGTATCTCTGTGACCCCATTTGGGATTTTCTTGGCACAGATACTGGAGCAGTTTGCTATTTCCTTCTCCAGCTTATTTTACAGATGAGGAAACTGAGGCAGACAGGGTGAAGTGACTTGCCCAGGGTCACACAGCTAGTTAATGTCTGAGGTCAGATTTGAACTCAGGAAGAGGTGTCTTTTGTGTACTATGGTGTCACCTAGCCTAATCACACAGCTAGTAGGTATCTAAAACAAGATTTGAATAATAATAACAGCTAACATTTATATAGAGCTTATTATGTGCTAGGCTCTATACTTAGTGTTTTACAAATATCTCATTGGATCCTCACAACAACTATAGAAGGTAGGTGCTACTATCCTCATTTTACAGAGGAGGAAACTGAGGCAAAAAGATTAAGGGACTTGTCCAGGGTCACACAAGTGTCTGAGGCCATGTCTGAACTCAGGTCTTCCTAACTCAGGTCAGGCATTCCATTCACTGTGCCACCTGAGTTGGATTTGAACTCAGGTCTCAAATCCAATATTATCCTTTGTGCCCCACTGCCTCTGATGGCTAGGTTGTGTCAAGTACATTTTTATCTAGCCCAGGTTAATTTGGGTGAATTACTATTACTAATGGCTTTTTTTTCTTTCTGGAAGATTGTGCCCATTCATTTTTTGAAGTGCCTTCATTATTTCCTAAAGAGAGTTAACATAATTCAGTAGAGATTAAGTACTTTATAAAATTTTAACTGTGGGAATCCACAAGACTGGCTTTCTGAAGGAAGAGTCAAATGAAATGAGGCATGTTCAGTCCCAGAGTAGGGAGAATGCACTTCTGAGTTTAGTTTCCCTTGCAAGTGGGCAGAAGCAAGGAAATGAGAAACTGGAAGTCCTCTGCTCTGCCCTCATCACTGAGGGGTGGCCTGGGCTAGGAGGCCACCAAATTATAGAATTGGAAACTATTTCAGAAGCCATACAGTGCAGTGCAAGCAATAGGGGGGAAAAGCCTTGCATGTATTTGGCAAGTGATCATTCAGCCTGTCTTCTTGTTACAATTTACTCCCGTCCATGGACTCTGTGACCCAGGGCCTCTGGCCTTGCTGGTGCCTGCCCAAGATATTCCCATTCCTGACTCCTTCCTGCCTTTTCCTCTAGGCCTGGGATTCTCTTCTGCTTCCTGGGCCCTCTTACTTTGTTCCCACCTTGGCTAAAGTCCCAAGAAACCTTTCCTGATCCCCCCTTGATGCTGTCCTCTCTCTGAGATTTTCCTGTATACATCTTACTTGTATGTTGTTTTTATGTGGCCTCCCCTCATTAGACTAGGAGCTTCTTGAGGGCAGAGATGATGTGTGCCTTTGTGTCTCCAGTGCTTAGCACCATACCTAGAACATAATGGATTAGAACATAACAGGTTCATTAGGTAATATCTAGAACATAACAGATTAATTGATGTTTCTTGATCTCTCTTCCCAAATCAGCTCATTGCATTTTGAAGTAGCTTTAATTATTAGGAATTTTTTTTAAACCAGAAAACCTAAATCTGTCTCCTAGGGACTTCCTCACACACACTCTTACTTGTTCCCTGTGAGACCCCTAGAATAAGACCAATTGCTCTTGTGCTTGAAAGCCCTTCAAATACTTGAAGTCAGCCAGAGTCTTCTCTTCTCCAGGCTATCTCCTCAGCTGCTTCACCTGATATTGATATGATCTCAAAGCTGTTCATCATCCTGAGTTGCCCCCCTATTGACACTCTCTAAATTATCAATGTCCTTCCTGGAATATGGCCCCCAGAACTAACGAAGATCTACCCCAGGTAGATTCTGATGAGTGTCTCCTTGTCAGTACAGCAAGTCTCCTACCTCCTTCTTGGAAACACTACCTCTCCAAGTAGCTCAACAATACATCAAGCTTTTTTGCTATTTTATCACACTGTTAGCTCATCCGTAGCTTAGAGTGAGTCTCCCCCCCCACACACACACACACAAGCTCAAACATTTTTCAGGTAAACTGATATCTAGCCATATCTTATCCATTTCATATTCATGAAATTGATGTTTTGGACCCAATGTAAGACTTTACATTTATCTCTGTTAGATTTTACCATGTTAGATTTAGCCCAGTGTTCTTGCCTCTGAAGATATCATTATATCCTGACTCTGTTATACAGTTTATTATCTTTCTGTTCAGGTTTATGTCATCTACAGATTTGTTAAATATTCCAGCTAAGTCTTTATCCAAGTAATTTATAAAAGAAAGCTGTTTTACAGTCCTTAAACCCTTCTTCTATCCAGATACACTGACTGGACAAGCTAATTAGTGGGGATAACAAAACTAGAGATAGCCTGGTGTAGTGGATAGGGTCAGGCTTTCAATGTGGGAGATCTGTATTCAGCCCCCTATCTCAGCACATTTTAGCTGGATGACCACAGACAAGTGGCTTAATTCTAATTGTCCTCAGGCAGCATTCTATGATTCTAAATTAGATGCATTATGCTTCAGTAGAGGGAATTTCTGTGCTGGGAGGTCCTACACTACACTGTTGAAAAAGTGCCAGACATTTTGATAAGTGCTGGGCACTATCCTTCCCTGCCCTCAAGGTGTGTGTATTTTAATAAAGAGAGACAACATATGTAAAAGAATGGTGGCCAGTAAAGAGAATTTTGGTCTGGAGAATCACAGGGATTTAATCTTATAAAACAGTAAGTGCTCTCACCTTATCATCAGTTAAGCCAGCTCAGCCCTCAGGCAGGAATTCCAGAACTGAATTCATTAAATTCTCCCAGGCCTGAGTTCTGGAGGTTCAGTGCTTAGGCTGCTGGTCCAGGATAGCAGTCAGCATGCCTGAAGGCAAGATAGCCTGGATGGATGGATGAATGAATGGATGGATGGAAGGAAGGAAGGGAGAAGTATGGCACAGTAATGAGGAAGAAAGAAAAGAGGAGGAAGAGAAGGCTGGACTAATCTTAGCCCTTTCTATTCATGGCCCAACCAGTCTTCACAATGATCCTGTTATATAGGTAATAAACATTGTCTTTTATCCCCATTTTACAGATGAGGTAACTCTGACTCAGAGACTGTAAGGGACTTACCCAAGGTCATGAGGTTAGTAAGAGGAAGAAATGGAATTGGTACTCAGTTCTTTTGATTCTAGAAGCTAGTATTTTTTCTCTTCATTGAACCTTGCAGTTTCTTAAGTTGTGGATAAATTAGGCTTTGAGTAAAAGTATAAAATATAAAATATGAAAGTCAGCACTTAGTCCTTATTTGCTCAAAACATCGAGATTCAAGATTGCTTTGATGTTGCTAAATGAGTCCAACACTGTGGGATTTGTTGAGCAGGTGAACATGTTTACGGACAGGTGGGTTCATTACAATCTACTCTGATGGATTTTGAGACTGCTTTTTTCATCACAATCTGTCTTCAAAGTGAAAAATACCTATTATTATTTATCTCTTCTGGCCCCATCTACTGCTAAATGCTAACCTGAATTACAGGCAAAGGAATGGAGGTTTACTCTATATGAAGAAGTACTTTCATGAACACTCCCTCTATTAAAATAGATCTCAACCCATCTAACAGTGAGTAAATGACTCCTAGAGCATAGCCTGAGATGCAGAGAGGCTAAGTCACTTACTCAGGGTTATATGGTTAGGAATTAATCAACAACCATTCATTATGTGCCAGGCAATGTACTAGGTGCTAAGTACAAGTGGTATTTAAACATTGGTCTTCCTGATTCCAAGGATGGTGTAATAATAATAATAATAATAATAATAATAATAATAATAATAGCATTTCTATAGCAATTTAGGTTTGCAAAGCAATGTGCATGTTATTTCATTCTATCCTTACAACAATCCTGTGAGGCCATTGCTGTTATTAGCCCCATTTTGCAGTTGAGAAAACTGAGTCAGAGGAAAATTAAGTGACTTGCCCAGAATCACACAGCTAGTAATTGTCTGAAGTAGGATTTAAACTCAGGTTGTCCTGACTCCCATCCCAGTATTTATACCATCTTGGTGCCTTCTTTATTTGAGATGACCTGCTGCCTTTACTAACCTGTACCTCTGCTACTTATGTAGAATCTGAGATTATTTTTTGCCCTTTTCAAATGAATTATCAAAAGTAGTGGGGGATTAAAGAATGACCATCTCCTAGACTTGGATATACTCACCCTGCCCTCCAATGTTAAGGTTTGAGTATCAGAAAGAAGTAGAACTGATCATGAGTATAGGAAAGTGTTCAGATTTGGACTTAACAATACCATCAAGGGATCACAGATGGAGAGCTGGGCTGGCCCCCAGAAGATCATGGGGCCATGGGTCTGCAACAAGTGAGGAATGAATGCAGAGGCCAGCCTGGCACTAGCTCCCTCATTTTACAGATGAGGAAGCAGATGCCTAAAATGCCCTCAGATCACAAAGTTTGTGAGTCTCAGCATTTTGTTTAAACTCAGGTCTTCTTACTGCAGGGCTCTGCTCTTTCCATGGGACCATGAGGCTTTTCAATTTATGACTGATGTACTTTCTTCATCAAACTCCATGAAGTAGTGATGCAGATATCATTAGCCCCATTTTCAGATGAGGAAACAGAGTCTGAATAGTTGGTCATAAAGCTAGTACAAAGCAGCCAGGGTTCAAACCCAGACTTCTAGACACTGGCTTGTGTCCTTGTCCACCTGCTCTCCAGCCTTCCCACCTTCCCACTGCGCCTGGAGTTATCTTCTCTGTTAGAATATGAGTTTGTGAGTTGGAAAGAATAATTTAAGAGGAACATAAACTCCTTGAGAGCAGGACCTATCTTGTGGTTTGTATTTGTATTCCCAGCACTTAGGGCAGTGCCTGGTGCATAGAAAGCCCTTAATAAATGATTTATCTCTCTGTGTTTCCACAACTGCCAAGATGCCTCTTGTTAGATGCAATTTAAATAACTTGTCATCTCTTGCAAAGGAATGGAGCGTGACAAATTACCTTTGCCAGACAACTGTAGATTTGCATGTTACCTGGTACATCCCTTGTCAATCTGCTTGTACCTTCTCCTCTCCCTCTTCCTGCTAACAAATGGATTTAAGATAAAACCCAAGTGGGAAGTTGACACGTGATGGAAAATTGAAACACAGAAAAATCTCAGCATAAGATTTGTCACACATTTGGGGGGAAAGATTAAAATTAATTGGGTGCTTAGTTCTTTGGTGGGTTTTCATTATTTCCAAGGCTGTTATTTAAATGACAGTTGGCTATATCACCTTTGTTTCTCCTTGTTAAAAATGACATCTCTAGTTAAAAGTCTAATTAAGTTACCTAAAGTATTCTTGTGGAAGCAATCAACCTTCAGCTGAATGTCTGGAGGGCTGGGTTACACGGACAGTTAGGGATCATTTCTGCCCGGTACCTTTAAAAATCCATCCTTGTGTTCAAACCAGATTTAGCCATTAAAAAAAAGATGTTTAATGTCTGGCATTAATTTGGTCTCTCTCCCCTATGACTTTCTTTGTTGGCATCACAATTATAAATATTTTCTGAGGTTTTGATATGCCTTTTAGCTTCATGGCTTCAACCAAAATTAGTTAGCTACCATCCTTTCATTTCTTTCCCATTCTAGAAAAGATCTTTCCCAGGCAAGGTTGACATATGGTAAAATATTACAACCTCATTCTCACAGCCCTCAGGTACTGTTCTTCTAAGGGTGGATCCCTTTGGGCTTGGGATCAACGGTCCTAAAACTTCAGGTTTTTCCCTCTAGGGCCACACAGAACAGACAGGCCCCATCCTGCCAGTCAGCTTCTCAAGGACTGAAAGGCAGCAAGATGGGTCCCTATCACCCACCTTGTTGAGGTGCTCTTTCCAGGTTAAACATGTCCACTTTCTTCAGCTGCTCCCCAAATTGTATTATCTCAAGGGCTTTTCCCATCTTTATTGGCTTCTTTTGGACACCCTCCATCTAATCGAGGTTCTTGTTGAAATATTGTATATGCAGCTGAAAATAATACCCTAGTTCTGTCCAGGGCAGGGTACAATAAGGCCATCACCTCCCTAGCCCTAAATACCCTGTCTCTTTTAATCTTTAAGGTTGTATGAGATGTTGGGGCTACTGTATATACTATTGACCTTATGTCAGACAGTGGAGAATCAGGAAGAACTAGGCTCAGATATGTTTTTCAGATACTTACTAACTACAGAGTGCCTCAGGGCAAGTCACTTAACTGCTTTCTGGCTCAGTTTCCTCATTTGTAAAATGGGGATGATGATGATAATAGTAGCACCTACCTCCCAGGGTTGTTGTGAGGACCAAATGAAAATATTTGCAAAGTGCTTTGCAAATCTTAAAAGCGATAAATGCTTCATTGTTGTTGACTCATTTCAGTCATATCCACCTCTTCATTTGAGGTTTTCTTGGCAAAGATACTGGAGAGGTTTGCTGTTCTCTTCTCTGGTTCATTTTACAGATGAGGAAACTGAGGCAAACAAGGTTAAGTGACCTCCCCAGGGTCACTCAGCTAGTAGTATCTGAGGCTGGATTTGAATTCAGGTCTTCCTGACTCCAGGCCTGGATCTCTATCCACTGTGCCACTTTAGCTGCCCTTAAAACCCACAGATCACCTGTTTTCAGGTGAATTGCTCTATAGTCTGCATATCGTATCTGTATGTTTAATTTTGTTGAGTCTAAGTCTTCACATTTATCGACTGTTCTTAAAATATAATCTTAATACATTTAGCCCAATGGCTTTCTGGGTTCTGTTGTCCAGCACATTACCTATCCCTCCCAGTATGTGTCATCTGCGGATTGGGTAAGCACAACATCCTCCCTTTACCCAAGTCCCTTATAAGCATGTTTAGTAGCAAAGGAAGGAGAGCAGATCTTCCCAGATGACATCAAACTATTAATGGCTGTTCATGTGAGGCAGCTAGATGGCAGTGTTTACAGACTGGGCCTGGAGTCAGGAAGACCTGAGTTCAAATCCTGCCTCAGACACTCTAGCTGTGTGACCCTAGGCATGCCACTTCATCTCTGTTGGCTCAGTTTCTTCAGTGGAGATAATGATAGCACTTAACTCCCAGAGTCACTGTGAGTATAAAATGGTATAATATTTGTAAAGCATTTGGTGTTGACATTTGGAGTCAATCAAAGGGCCACCCTTGGGGACCTAGAGGGCCACATGTGGCCTCGAGGCCTCAGGTTCACCCCAGCCTGGACCAGCCCCATGAGAATAACCTGAGAGATTTTTCCAAATGCTTTGCTAAAACCCAGGTAAAATCTAACATATCTAGTAGTTTAGTAACACTTTTTGAGAAGGAATATAGGTTAATCTGGCATTATCTTCTTCTTGATGAGGCCACATTGGTTTGTGGGGAGCCTTGCATTCTTTTCTAGGTATTCACTAATCATCCCAACTTTTGCTGGGTCTTATAGACAAGTTCACTGGCCAGTAGCTGGCACAGACTCCATTCAGTGTCCTTAAGGAAAAAAAAGATTGGGAGAGAGTTTGGGGGGAGACATATTAGCCCTCCTTCAATCCTGTTCTCCATTCTCCTAAATATTAGCTATCTGGTCTTCAAGCACTCTCATGAGTTCTTAACCTTTTATGTGTCATTCATGGCCCGCTTGGGCAGTCTGATGATGCCAATGGGCTCCATCTCTAGGCACTGTTTTTAAATACATTAAATATATAGAATTACAAGGGAAGCCAATTATATTGGAATACAGATACCAATTTTTTTTTTAAAGCCCGTGGATGTTAAGTTAGGAATTCCAGACCTAATGTGTAGTTCGTCTAGACCTGGTGAGAGCTGAACACACGAAGGACAGTTAAGTACACATTGCTTCTCTTGGTTGTTGTCTCACTATTAACTATTTTTGTCCTACACTTCCCAGTCCAAAAACTGTTCTCCTTGGCAAAGAGAAGGTAAGATAGGAATCGAGCCCCCCTGCCTTTTCTCTGTCACCTATAATCATTCCATCTACCCTATCCAACATTCCAAGATCATCTTTGAACTTCCCCTTTTTGGTTCCTGTAGCTAAATTTAAAAAAATTGTTGTCCTTGGCTTTCCTGTCCAGAATGAACTTTTCTGACCTGTTCTCAGAGGACCCACCACAATTTAATATTTCTTCTCTTTTTGTCTATGGTCACTTCCATCTTCTATATGTATGTTTTAAAAATCTAAGTTGATTAGTAAGTTTTCCTTGCATCCATATTGATCTCTTTAGACAGCTTTTCCCTTTCTTCCTCATTGGAATTATTTCTCTTTGTGTCTTCTGAATGTCATTCATTTAAAAAATATATTTGACAATATCTTTTGTTTTTATATCACCTAGATTTCCTCTCATATCCTTCTTTCCCTCTCTGAGAGTCATCCCTTATATAATTTTTTAAAGAGGAAGTAGAGACAAAAATTCAGCAAAATCAATCAATATATTGAAAAAAATGATGTCATATGAAGTGTTAGACACCTGTGAACCTCTCATCTCTACAAAGTCCTGGGGGAAAAATATATTCTCATATCTCTTCTTTATAACCAAACTTGTTCCTTGTAATTTTGGAACACTGAATTTCATTTTCAGGAGTTTTTCCATCTCCTAACCTATAAATTAGTCCATGATATCCTACTCTTTAAAATCTGTTCTCTAAGGGCAGCTAGGTGGAGCAGTGAATAGAGCACTGGCCCTGGAATCAGGAGGACCTGAGTTCAAATCCAGCCTCAGACACTTAACACTTTCTAGCCATGTGACCTTGGGCAAGTCACTGAACCCCAACTGCTTTGCCTTCCTCCTTCTAAAAAAAAAAAAGCAAAAAAAATTCTGTTCTTTTAAAATCCAGGGGGTGTTTCAGATGATGCCCAGCTTTCATCTCCTCCATCACACATTCCAAGATAGGATAGTTCGTAAGTCACCATTATTTCTGCCCCAGTAACCTGTCCCTCCATATTTCTGAGAACCCCATTCTTAATATGAACTCCTCCCTTTGGTTCCACTACCTTTTGAAACTTGAAATTATCTCTAGTGCAAGTTAAGAAGGCATTAACTGCTCTGCTTTTGACAGAGTCCCCAGACACACATGGCTCCCTGAAGTCTCCTGGGCTTACTTTTCCATTACTCCCAACCATGATTATGGTTCTTTGCTTCCCAAACTCTGGTTCATTGTTTTGTTCAAGGTGTCTGTGCATGGGCGTTGACCTTGCATGGAAACAGAGCCCTGTTGCTGTGTATTAACTTAGAAAGCCACAAGCTACCATTAGATTTGTTGTAGTCTTTTATTTGTTGAATATTTTCTAACATTTTAATCGGGTGCAGGGCTATGTTAGAGAGCTTTGCAGGCTCTGTATGGCCAGTGGGCAGTGAGTTTGCCACCTCTAGGCTAGGGTATATACCCTGATGACAAGATCACTTCTGTTTTAATTTCCATCCGTCTTTGTCCATTCTTGCCCTCTCTGATTCCTGGATTTCTACATATGAGCATATCTGCTTAGAAAGGGAGTCCCAAAAGTCTTAGTGCAGTTTTAAAGGATTATATTTAAATGTAATTTAATTTTTAATTAAATCACTTAAATTTAAATAATTAAGCTTAAATATTTAAACTGTAATCACATACATATGTGTGTATATATACGCACAGTGGATAGAATACTTGCTGGGCCTGCAGTCAGAAAGATTCCTGTTTCTGAGTTCAAATCTAGCCTTAGACATCTTCTAGTTGTGTGACCCTGGGCACATCGTTTTACCTTGTTTGCCTTGGTTTCCTCCTGTGTAAAATGAGCTGGAGAAGAACATGGAAAACCACTCCAGTGTCTTTGCAAAGAAAATCCTGAATGGGGTCATGAAAAGTCGGACACAACTGAAATGAATGAACAACAAAGAACAAAAGTTCATTTATATCTAAGCTTGATTTATGCTTTTATACAACAACACCATCCCTTTGATGAACCCTGCTCCACTTGAACAAGGTGCACCCTTGAAGAGTCATATTCTAGACATGAGTCTCATTTGATCAAGTCAAAGTGATGCCAGTGAGGTGCAGAGGATAGAGAATTTACTGAACCTGCCTCGGTTTCTTTATCTGTAAAATGAGGAGTATCAATAGCACCTGCCTCCCAGGGTTGTGAGAATCAAATGACATGTTTTAAAGTGATATATAAATGCTGAGTATTTTTGTTGTTGTGATTCCTTATCTGTAACCTATCCTGTGTAGGTTTATTCTTGGACTTCTGGGGTCATAGTTTTTATTGATGGTTCCTTATTGGATTTTCTGAACTTTAAGTTTCTGTGTGCTTACAAGGCTACAATTCTTCTTCCTTTATAGCTACTCTCTATGGCAGGAGTTCTAAACACTTTCTGTGTCATGGAGCCCTTGGGCAGTCTGGTAAAGTTAATGGACTGTTTCTTGGAGTTCTGTTTTTAAATACATAAAATAAAATTTGTTGTTGTTTAGTCATTTTTAGTCATGTTTGACTCTTTGTGATACCCTTTAGAAGTCTTATTGGCAAAGATACTGGAGTGGTTTGCCATTTCCTCCACCAGTTCATTTTATAGGTGAAGAAATTGAGGCAAACAGGGTTAGGTGATTTGCCCAGGGTGATACAGCTAGTAAGTGTCTGAGGCCAGATTTGCGCTCAGGTCTCCCTCATTCCAGGTTCAGCACTCTATCCAGTTTACCACCTAGCTGCTCATAAAAAATAGAGGATTAAAAAAGGAAAGCAGGTACATGGAAATTAGTTGTTAAATACAAGAGAAAAGCAAAATTCACAAGTCGCAGGTGAAGAAGCCTGTAGGTTATCGCTTCGTGGGCATTTGTCAGTTTTCTCCTCTCCCCTTCCTTTTCAGTTTAAAGTCTTCTTTATCAGGTTTGCAGGACTCCAGGCAAATACTGTTGTTTTTAAAACCAGTCTTTATTCACTACATTCCATATCTGGTCAGGAGCCTTCCTCAGATAAGAAATCTGAACTGCTTTTATTTCCCAAATGTGCCTTTGTATGCCTCTGTGAGAAAAATGTCCTCTACATTCCTAAATCAGGGAACATTTTGATTAGTTGGTTTTATCATTTTGGTAACTGTTTCAATATAAAAAGTAATCTTGTAATTCTATATATTTTATTGTATGTATTGAAAATCATTTTTCTGGAAAAGGATCCATAGGCTTCCCCAGACAGGCCAAGCAATTCATGATACAAAGAGGATAAGAAGCCCTGACCTAAGACAGTGATTTTGGTTTTTGGTTGTTTTATGTTTATTGCTTGTTTGCCCAACACTTTATACTCTTTTCAGAAATTTTCTAGATTCCTTCAAGAAATGTGCTTTGTCCTCTGGTGGTTAATGCCCTGAATCAGGTCTTAAGGTCTTCTTCATCTTAGAGTTTTCACCAAAGTTTCACCTTTGAGTCTAAATCCCTGGTTTTGGAGGGTCGGAGGAGAGCAGAGTTTGCTAGCCTTAGGACCATCTATTGTGACTTTTTTCCCAGTAAATAAGAGCGGCTCTACCCTTGGAAGGGTAAGAAAATCAACCTCCCAGCTAAGGGCTGTAGTGGAGTTGGGCTCAGGAGATTGGGTGGTAGAGTAGGTGAAGGACTGGTGTCTGGGCTCTGCCTGGTCATGGAAGGCTCAAGTAGATGACTTGCTTGTTCACTCTCCCATCCCCAGAAGTAGCTTCTCTGGTAGCATGGGTCAGACTTGTCCCCTCTGTGCATGGAGAGAGGCAGCTGGTAACAGCAGTAAGACCTTTGCACTTTTGAGTCTTTAAAGCATGTGCTCAAGTTCCAGCTTTAACACAGGCTTCATGACCATAAACAAGTCACCATACATTGTTGAGTCTGTTTTTTCATCTGTAAAATATGGTAATTCTTTTTTTTTTTTTAAGCAATTGGGGTTAAGTAACTTGCTCAAGGTTACACGGCCAGTTATTTCTGGGTGTGGTGCTGAGTGTCTGAGCCCGGGATTCGATCTCCAGGTCGTCCCAACACTGGAACCGGTGCTCTTACTCGCTGAGCCACCTGGCCGCCCCAAAATATGGTAATTCTTTACACGGTTATTCTACTTATTCTAGGAAAATAATTTGCATATCATATGTAGATAATCATATGGATTTGTGATCTCATCAATTCAAGAGTTCATTTTATTGATACAAATCACTCCCTATCTATGTCTCCCCATCCTGGGCAATTCTTGTCTTTGCTCTCTCCATAGTTTGCTACAGAGGATCCACTGAGTGTGCTGGAGACCTTCCCTCACTTTCTCTAGAGGTTGCAGGGTATCAGTGGAGCTCTGGGTCTGTCCATTCAGTCCTGATATATGAGTAGCCCATCTTCTCTCTTCCCATTATGGTATCACTTGATGACACCCCTTACTTTGTAGTCCTTTATAATTCTTGAAGCATCTTGATCCCACCATAAAAATGAAGAGGTTACCCATAAAGAGGGTTAGGGTTGCTCTGGAGACCCTAAAATACCAACACCCCGGTTCCTACCAAATGAATTCGACTCAAGTCTTCTCTTAGCTAGAGAAAAGTAAAGTTTATTAAAAGTTCACTTGCATTAGACACAGAGTAAATCTGTGCATTAGGTCATTCTATGGCGTTCTCACTATTCTATGGAGTTTTCTGACTCCCATTGCTCTGTGTGGCACTTACTTATTTTTAATTCTTCAGAGGCTTCTTCAGTGTTCCATTTCTTGCTGCCATGTAGCAATAGTGGTAAAATGCTAGAATTGGAAAAAATGAGATTTCACTTTCAAGGAAAATATGGCATCATTAAAGGAGCTTTGCAGTTTCCCTAAAGAAACTTAACCAACTCTCCCTCTTCAATTCAGCCCTAGAAATGACTTGTGTTCCTTCTCTACTGACTATCCCAGATATACATACTATTGGGTAAGATCCATAGGATGTCTATCCAAATACAGGTTGGATTCTGGAATACAGAAATTCTTCATCCATTTGGTATTTCCTATGTGCATGGGCAAAGCAGATTCCTTTGAGTTTGCTCTATGACCCTCTGAGCCCAAGAAGCAGAGTTGGAATTAGCATTTAGGTCATAGGACCATAGATCTAGGCCTGGAAGGGACCTCAGAGGCCACGTAATTCACCTTATTTTACAGATGAGGCCCCTGAGCCCAGCACAGTAAAGTGATCTTCCCATGGTCATAGAAGCTACAAGCTCTTTCAGAGGCAATACTCACATCAGTGTCCTCTGACCCAAATCCAGAGTTCTATCCATTGTGACACACTGCCTCTCACACCATATACCTTCCATGTAAGGAAGAAAAATAAATCATTTTTTCAAAGCCCATTATTGCTGTTGAGTGAAGCCTCTTGCATGATGATGACCCTGAGTGAGAGCAGCTTGGTGCAGCCCTTTTAAGGGAGGAAGAAGGAGAGGCAGGTTAACTAACCTTCAAAAATGGGCCTGTTGCTCCAAATTGTCTTTCCAGAATAGTCTCACTTATCAGGCTTCAGGTATTACCCTACCCAGTGAGTCAAAGAGACATCCTTCTTGTTTGTTGTCTCGTTTCTTTATGGCTCCATTATTTGGCATTAAAATGTAATGATGTGTCTCAGATGAGATGAAGGCTAAGGACATAAAACCAAAGTCATCTCATCTGAGATTATGTCTGCATTTCCCCTTCTTCCCTTGCAGTCCCAAGACATGGTCTCAGAAGGAGTATTTCCAGGAGAGCTGTCACAATTTTGAGTCTCTGCCCCTCTGGTCTGGCACTCAGTAGGTGCTTTGTTCACACTCACTGGCATTGCTTTGCAAAGAGGACTGTAGTCTTCACCAGACTGCCAAAGGGAACTACGACACCAACATGTTAAGTGCCCTTATACTAGGGTTTAGCTGCAGAGTGCACGGGAAGGCTCCCTGGTACTCAGTGCACACCAGTAGGCCAGAGAGTAAAGCTCAATTCTGGTGGCAGATCATTCCTTTTGAATAGAACAGAGAAGTAAAGCTAACATAGAAACATCTCTCCTTTACAGTCAGTCCGACTAACTACAACCATTTCTGCTACTGAATGATTTAACATTGCTCCGGACAATGTTAAATTTCTTTTCTGGGACTTCAGTAGAAATGGCTGTTCTGTTAGCAGGGACAGTTGCTCAGCCGCTCTTCCACTTTGGGTTCTCCCCAGGGTGACTGGATGGGGAGAGTTGGAGGCAGAGTCATGGTCTTGGGCATGGAGTTGATAGATTTTAACCTATGACATGAGACACCATCAAGTCCAACTCCTTCATTTTACCAGGAAGTAAACTGAGGCCCTGTGAAGCTAAGTAGCTCGCCCAAGATTCCACAAGTAACAAGTATCAGAGGAAAGATTCAAACCTGGGTCCTCTGATTCTGCAGTCAGTGTTCTTTTCCTCTGCACCATGAATTTCCTTAGTTATTACAGTGGTCCTTGGTAACTTCCCAGTGTTTTGAGCTCCATGAGTATTTTAAATTAAATATTATTTATGTTTTTAATTAACAAGCGTTTGTTTGCTTTGTTTTCTACCTACTCTTGCTTCCATGGGAAAAAGGAAAGGAAAACAAAAGCACCATGACAAATGCACAGCCAAGCAAAATCATTTCCCACACTGGCCACATCCAGAGGCATGTGCCTCATTCTGCATCCTGAGTCCTTTGGGAGATGGGTGCTTCTGACTGGTCCTCCAGTTTCTCCTCACTTCTCTCAGCATTATGAGTTAATATGAGCTTCCTGGTACCACTGGGGCAGGAGGAACACAGATTCCCTTCTGCTCCAGGAATCCCGGGGAGCCCAACTGGCCACATGGGCCTCTAGGAAATCCTGGAGTTTTCCCTTATACCCCAGACCCCAGCACCGGCGCCTGCCCCATTGCAGGCATGCAACAAATACTTGCTTCATGATTTGTGGGCTGATTAGTGGAAGTCACTCTGTGACACTGGTAACAGCTCAGAGAAGTGCCATGGCCAGCAGCCCTGAAGGTCCCTGGCTGTGACAGAGGCCCAGGAGAGAACCTCTGAGGCAGACAGAGGAAATGGTCCGAATCCCTTCTCCGTCCCACCTCCTGAAGGCAGCCTCGGCTGCAGTTCCCAACTTGATCCTCTACAAAAGAAGTCCCCAGTCTCTATTATCGTTATTTTCTTTCTGTTTGGTTTTTTTTTTTTTTTTACAAAAAGTTCCTGGGTCTAAAGTTGTGAGACAGATGTTTTCCTAAATTTTTCTGGGAGAGTTTTTC
Source organism: Petaurus breviceps papuanus (assembly GCF_028583685.1). Lineage (NCBI taxonomy): Eukaryota > Metazoa > Chordata > Mammalia > Diprotodontia > Petauridae > Petaurus > Petaurus breviceps. The sequence goes on from NW_027185889.1 coordinate 21,980,512, forward strand.
GTAATTAGATTTTTTGGGGTCGATTTCACTTAGTGCTCCTGCTGAGAAATGAAGCAGGATTTTATTTTTGGTTTTTTCTTTAATTATCTGACATTTGAAATTAATGCTCCAGATTGTGAGCCTGAGGAATACAGTGGGAAAAATAATGAGCTCAAAGTTACAGGCCCTGAGTTCAAATCCAGATGCTGCTATTTTGCCACCTCCATGATCTTAGGGAAGTCCTTTAACCAATCTAGGCTTCAGTTGGAGAGGGCTGTGCTCGATGACTCCTAGAGTCCCTTCTGGGTCTAAACCAGTGATCCCGTGTTCATAAACATGTGACCTTGGGCAAGTGACTTTTCTTCTCTGAACCTCAGTTTCCTCATCTTCTAAAAAGTAGGGGTTGGAGAAGGTGACCTCTAAAATCCCTTCCAGATCTGGAGGCCCTCTACAAAGGACCTCAACCTGGAGTATGGACTTGATTGCTATAGCAATTTCTTCAGTATTGGATCAGGCTGCATCATGGTAACCCTTGATTGCTCTCAGATCAGTCGTTCAGTTACCAAGCATTTATTAAGCTATGTGTTAGATTGGCTCAATGGATAGAGTACCAGGCCTGGAAGCGGGAACACTCATCTTCCTGAATTCAGATCTGGCCTTACACACTAGCTGTGTGACCTAGGGCAGGTCACCCTGTTTGCCTCAGTTTCCTCATCTGGAAAATGGGCTGAAGCAGGAAATGGCAAACTACTCCAGTATCTCTGCCAAGAACACTTCAAATGGGGTCATGGAGAATTGGACATGACTAAAATGACTGAACGACAAATGGGCTAGATGCTGTGATCAATGCCACAGTACAGGTACAAAAATGAAACAGTCTCTACCCTCAGGAAGCTTCCCTTTTCTGACAGTCAGTTACTCAGTAAACATGCCAGGGGTAAAGAAAAATAGATGAAATGCTACCTGTCCCCCAAGGAATTTACCTTTTATTAGGGATAACATGTATATACAGTATCAATCAGTATGCATGTCTTAAATCTCAACTATATGCCATAACCTATGCTGGGTGATAGGGCTGGAGAGATGGATGAAAGAATGTCTTCCCTCAAAGAGATTACCTTTTGCCAGAGAAGACCACAAGTCCCATATAAGTTCATATAAAAGACATATAAGTCAATTAAAAGGTTCTCCCCTTTGTGTTCCATTTCAACACCCAGAGTGGTCTTTATACCCTGACCTGTAATTAATGCTTCACACTTCTGTCTTTATATATGTATATGTAGCTTCATCATTCACAACAAAGACACTTTCTTCAACAACGCCACCAGAAGTAGAATTGTGCATCACATTTTACAAAGAATTAAATATGAAGAAGGAAAAAACAAAATTGGTAAGTATTCCATTGTAATCACTTAGTCTAGATGGAATCGGTAGGTGAACCTGGGAAATGCCACTTATTGACAAAGTCTCTTCATAGGAGGAAGAGTCCTACTCTGGATAATTTTATAATTTGTAATGTCTCTCAGGTTATCATGTTTTATATGGCAATGTCTCATTTACCTGCGAGTTTAGAGGAATGATCTACTCAATAGATGTAGTAGTACTAATTATAGTAGTAATAGAAGTAGTAGTACTACTAGTTGTAGTAGTAAAAGTATTGCTAGTTGTAATAGTAGTAGAAGCAATAGTACTAGTTAGAGTAGAAGTAGTACTAGTTGCAGCAGTACTAGTACTACTAGTTGTTGCTGGGGCTGTTGTAGTGGTAGAAGGAGCTGATTAGTATTAGCAATTTCAGTTTGCAAAGCACTTTACATACATCATCTCATCTGCTGCTTACAAAATAATGCATGGAGATGCATCATTATTTCCATTTTATAAATGAGGAAACTGTGGCCCAGCAGGTTTCTATGACTTGCCCAGAGTCACATAATTAATAAGTCAGACAATTGTAGGAGTGCAGATTTGGAGATAAAAGGGACCTTGCAGTTCATCAACTTCCTCATTTTGTAGATGAGGAATCTGAGGCTTAGAAAGATTAAGTAATGTCGCTGTCCCACAACTCATAAACATTGCATGGTAAGTAAGGATTCAGATTCAGGTCTTCTAACTCTAAATCCAGTGTTTTTTCAACTACATCACTCAGTTTCCTAATTCCAAATCAACTTTTTATCCATAAGTATTATAAAGAGTTGGAATCCTCAACCCTTTCCCCATCATTCCCCATGAAAATTCCCCACAAAAATTCATGAACTCTTTACCAAATGTATTAAGAATATGGTTTGATGAAATATGATTTTCAAATGGTACATATTTACTCTCTCTTTAGTGGAAGACCAACAATTCAAATTCTCTAAGCTTTCTTCCATTTCCAGATCCCATGATTCTCTAATCATTAATCCTATGATCCTTGTCTGTTTATAGATTACTGCTACCACCACCACCACCCAAAAAGTACACTTTCTTACCTCAAACAAGGGTAGATGCAAGATGAGAGCACTAAACACATTTAAAGAGTCTTTGAAAGGCTACCATAGGAAGTAAACCACTGATACCTGTCTGAAGGAGGCAACTACCCATGGACATCCCACTTAAAAGAAGAATAGAGACTGTGACTTCATTGACATAGGAAACTCCCAGATGAGTAAACACTCTGCCAATGCAAATCAGCAACTTCTTTTCAACTTATGGTCTTTAATGCTTAGAGCACTGAGAGGTTAAATGAGTAACACACCCAATATGTGTCATAGGTGGGTCTCCTACTCAGGAGCTGAGAAGAAACTTGCTGCAAAAAATGTCAGCACTTCAAAAACCTCATAATGACAGAACAGAAAAGAGATAAGTTACAGGCTAAACCAAAAGCATGGCACTGCTCATGGTGCTGACAAATAGAAACCCATATAGGGCAATGGAAGGATCTCCTGTATATTGGAGAACCTGAGCTCAGTGTGGTGGAAGGAGAACTCGGTTTAAAATCAGGAGACCAGCATTCAAATACAGTCTTCTCTGTGTGAGCTTGGGTGAATCCCTTCTCTGCTCTATGCTTGTTTACTCATCTGTAAGGTGAGAGGGTTGGACTAAATGACCGCCCAGTTTCCTTCCAGATCTACAGCTGTTGTCCTCCAGGTCCTGCCTCTTCTGCTTGCTCTCCTTGTGACTTTGAGCAGGTGACTTCGTATGGCCGAAGGATCATCAATTTCAACCTGGAAGGGACCTTAGAGATTATTTAGCCCAATCCCTTCATATTCCAGACAGAATGTAGGATAAGGGGGTTGGATTAGTGGACCTCGAAGGTTCCTTCTACCTCGAAATCTATAATTCTGTACATCACTTATACTCCCTCAGCCTCAGTTTCCTCTCCTGTAAAATCAGAAATTTGAACTAGACAATCCCTAGGGTACCTTCCACGTTTAAATCTATGATTCCCAAAGATTCAAACTTTATTTTGGTTTAAGATGAATTTTGTGTTTTTCAGGTCTGAATCGATTGCTTACTAATGGCTCCTATGAAGCTGCATTCCCACTTCACGAGGTATTGTCCCTCTTCGTTCCCCACTTTGTCTTAAAATTCTGATTGCTAAAGATTCCCTACAGTCAAGTGCTACTTTGGTGCATCATGGCGGCCTACAGGGAACTGTGGACTCTCTGGCAGGAATCACCAAACTGGAAGGGATTTGAGTGGGGGTCCAATAACAAACTGTGTGGCTATCTTCTATGGATCAGCCTAGCTCAGCATAAAAAGGTTCATCTCCAGGAGTTTGACCACCAAGTGACACATTTCCAGTGATCTCTTCGGCCTCACCTGCTCATGAAGCCATCTTTTAAAGCATGGTGGTTGTTGCAATTGGTATAAAGCAAAGAGGTATTCAGCTAGGTGGTACAATAGATAGAGTGCTGATCCTGGAACCAGAAAGATCTGAATCTAAATCTGGCTTCAGACACTTCCTGGTGGTATGACCCTGGACAAGTCATTTAACCTCATTGTGCCTCAGTTTTCCCATCTGTAAACTGGAGATAATAATAGCACCTACCTCCCAGGGTGGTTGTGAGAATCAAATGAGATATTTGTAAAGTCCTTTGCAAACCTTAAAGCACTAAACATCATCATCATTGTGTCATAAATAGATTTTCAAAATTGGGCAACATAAGGATTAGACCAAGGATTTCATTGGTATAGGAAGCTCTTAGATAAAGAAACTGACTATACCAGTGCAGCCTGGCACCTTCTATGCAACATATGGCCTAGAGCACTTAGAGGTTAATCCACTTGCCCAGGGTCACCACAGTCAGGATACAAAGAGGGTATACTTGCACCCCAATCTTCCTGACTCTGAAGCCAGCTGTCTATCCACTAAATCATGCTGCCTCTCATCATCATAAGGTATTGAGACATGACTAACATCTTCTGCTTTCAAACAGATATCATTCAGTTCCTCCCTTTCTTATCTGCCAATCATTCCATAGTCTGTTGACTTCTTAACTTATTTCATTCCATAATCAAGTATCTAATAAGCACTATTCTAAAAGCCCTATTCTGTTGTCACATTCTTTATGAGTAGAAACAAAACCAACTCAACACTGTTTTCTAAGGTAAAAGTCACATACGTGTAATACAGATCATATATGTGTGTGTATGTATATATATATGTATATATATAGTCCATATAAGCCCTGGGCTTATATCCTAATTCCCACTCATACTAATAAGTTGGATCCCCAGATACATATTGCACTTAAGGTTCTAAGAGAACCTGAGATATAGTGGGATTTTCTCCAAAGCTCTCTGCTTGAGCCACCATTTTGGTGTGTTCTTCCCAATAGAATTTGCTGATTACAGTTGATGTCTCCCCTATATCATTGATTGCCCCAGTGATTAGAGGAGAGACCAAAAGTTTAAAGGGCTTGCCCAATATTTGTCATAGTGAGGACCTAAACCTAGGTCTTGCTAATTCCAAGGACACTACTTTATAGTGTTCCCAAATTCATACTGACGTTTTAAGCTAACTTTAAATAGCATTATTTAATTGTTTATCAACTGTCCAGTTTTAATCCAGGACTAGGATAGAATTGATCTTTGTTACATTCTAGTTATGTGCACGTTATGTCTGTGCTGCAACTGACTGATCAGCTTTTTCCATACAAAAGAAGTATAAGCCCTGTTTCCAAAAGCCTCTCCTACTGAGGCTATATAAACTGTGACTGGCTCTTGAAGAGTATCACAGCCAAATGGAATATCGGAAAAGTAGTTTATTCAAATCTACTACAGAAATATTGCTAAAGTAAGCCATGAACTTAGAGATAGGGTATTTTCAAAGTAAAAGAAAGTGATTCAGGGACACACATTTCTGTTACTCTTTACCTCTTTAAATTATGTTAACTTGATATACACTTCATTTGGAGTATATTAGTATATACTGAAGTAAATAGGAGTCTGGAAGACAGGCTCTGATGCTACCCGCCTCTAACACATCGTAGCTGTGTAGCCCCGCACAAGTAGCTCAATGACCTAGTGTTGTGAGCACGCTCTTGTTTGGGGAGTAAACACTTTTCTTTATGTTCCCAACATCTGGCATTTATCTGCTTATATGTCCTATAGCCCCAATAGAATATAAGCTCCTTGGAGGCAGGGAATGCTTTGGGCTTTGTCTTTGTATCCTCAGTCCCAGAACATAGTAGGTACATTATACATGTTTGTTGAATAGAATTAGTTTTTTGATGTTACATTCATGTAGCTCTTATTTCTATAACCTAATGCCAGAGGGGAATGTTGTTAGGTGATATTACTCAGTGCCACTTGTCAGTAATAGTATCAACAGTCTTTCTTTTTTTCTTTTTTCCCCAATCCTAGGGAAGTTACAGAAGTAAAAATTCCATTAGAACTCATGGAGCAGAAAACCACAGGCACTTGCTATATGAGTGTTGGGCCTCCTGGGGCGTGTGGTACAAATACCAGCCCTTGGATCTCATACGGTGAGTTCTGACCTGCGTCTGACCACAAATGCCATCCATAGTCCAAGATCCAGTGGTAAGAGAGTAGGTAGAAGGAGCTATCCTTATAAGAATAAAGGTAGCTGAGATCCCCAGATGTTGAGTCAACCCAACTGATCTCAGCTAAGGAAAGATGATTCATCATGGCGGAAGACATTCTTCTTTTCCCATGGTCTACCTTCTTACTGAAGGGGTTCTGCTTGTGAGAGGGACAGTGTTTGCTATGAGAACTAGTACAGTTCCATAGTGCAGAAATATGTATACGATTTGGGGCCTTATATCTTTCTCCATCAGGGGCAAGAGGATCAGAATTTCCTACTTCGTGCTTTCAGCACTATTTCCTTAATTTACAAGATAGTGTCATACAAAGAAGAATCCTAGAAGGCCCTGATATAACAGTAACCTTTTAATTGTACCTCTGTTGTCCACAGAAGAATAGTTATGTTTATCTATGTGTTTTATCCAGACCTGTGATTTCATTGATAAAAGAAAATTCTGGTGTGGAAACTCCATTCAGTGATGTAAACCTTAGAGAGTCTTCTGGGAGTACTGAGAAATTAGTGGATTTATCCATAGTTGCATAGACATTATGTTTTCTCACTGCAGTGCCTTTCAGAATACTGAACCCTACTATGTAAACCACAGGTTTTGGAAGCCCATGGTAAACTGGTCATTTTATTCAAAGAAGGCTGTCAATTCAGTTTTAAGGCTGCCCTGGTCTGCATTTAAGCAAATTTAGATTCTTAACACTCTGGATAAGATACTTGTAACTCTCTAAAACTGTACATCACAAAGTAGATACTAATCTTTATTGTTGGAGAGAGTTTCTTTTCCTGGGAGTTCTCTATGACAATGAAACCATAGACATATTCTCTTATTATCTGGAAACTAATTATTAGCCTTAAGTACCAACTAACCCAATTTTTTAGGATTTCTTATGGGAAGAGCCATGGATCATTTCTTAAACTTACTGAATTAGTTCTATGTTTACTGTAGCAGTAAAAGTGAGTGGGGGGGAGGGGGCGGGAGGGAAGGGGGAACCCATGCAGCCCAATTTGCATTTTCATTTCCCTGGGGAGTCACTGATGGTACCTGGGTGCTTCATTGAAATCACTTGTGGTGATCAAAAGAGATTGATGTATTCTAAGCCTCTTCTTTGTGCAAGTGGAAAATGAGTCTGATGATCTATATGGATGGGAAATGTTTGCTAAGATGAAATCTCTCCCTTTTGAATCAATCTCTTTGCATCACACAAAGCCATGTAGTTTCAAATCAATGCGGCATGGGTATTATAAAGCAGGATTTAAGAGAGCACAGGCAACCAGATCCTCCCCAGTCTTTGTTCTGGTAGCATGACATTACATTGAATGATGTTAGAGAAAACTGCCATAGACAGAAAAATATAGGTTCATGATTGTGGTTTCAATTTGGATTTTTAAAGTCTGCCAACAAGTATGTATTAATAGTGTGCATAAGCAATAAAATATGAGGAAGAAAAAAGAAATTAAGGAAATGGTTCTAGCCTTCAATACATCTACATTATAGTTTACAGAATCTCAGAGCTGGATCTCAGATATCAGCGTGATGCCAAAAAAGGAAAACTTTTCTGGCTCTGAAAGTTGGAGGATTTGGGTTCAAATCCCCCCACATATTTGCTCCCTATTTGACCTGGGGCAATTAACTCAACCTTTCACAGTCTGTTTCTTCATCATAAAAGGAGAAGGTTGAACTCAGTGGCCTTTGAGATCTTTTACAGACCTAAAACTATGTTTCTTTGAGCAGCAGTTTTACAGTAAAAAAGAAAAAGTAAGCTCTCTGGAGAAATTACAGTTTGAACAAAAAAAAATGTTAACTTTGAGGCTGGAAATAGCATTTCCACAAAACGAGGCACAGGTTCTGCAGAGGGAAGAATTCACTTTCACAGATGTAATTTTAATGTAATATAAGAAATGGATGAACAGAGTGTAGTTTTTATTTTTAATGGTCCTATCACTCACCACACACAGAGCCCTGAGAGCATCAGTTAAGTTCCTGAGACCTGTGTCCTTCTCTGGAAAGTGAAGGGGTGAGATGAGCGCCACTGGGGTCCCTTCCAGCTTGAGATTGATGATTCATAGTTTGTTGGAAACTTGCATTCCTCATCTATAAAACAAGCACTTTGGACTAGATGTGGCACTGAATAAATGTTTGCAGTATTGTATTGTATATGTTACACTTGAAGCAGACCCGGATCCATTGCAATAAAGGACTTCCAGCTGAGGAAAGTCCTTCCATCAATGCAACTAGCCTCTCCATTTTTTATTTTGGTATCTTTTGAGTATTAAAGAGTCACCTGAGGTGTTGAGAGGTTAAATGCCTAAAGTACACAAGAGAATGAAATGGTTTTGATGGAGAACAACAGCACCACACAGGGAAATCATTCGACAAAATTTTATTGCTGCTCTTGGGGGAAGATGAAGAACAGATGTCAATGGAGAATGGCAGGGTGTTCAGTAGTGCCCTGGTATTCACAATCCACTCAGAGGCCCTGAGCCCCTCAGGGTGCAGACTTGGAGAGCAGACAGCACTTTCATAAAGTAGTGGGGTCATCTAGATCTTGTCCAAGGGGATATTTTCTGAATTGCCTAGTAAAGAATGAGGAATGAGGGTCAGGGACCCAAGATACTTAACTCTTAACTATTGTGCAGATAAGAGGCTGGACTGGGGCAGAGAGGAAAAGGAAGAAGTTCTGATTTCTGAGTTTATTAGCCTTAGTATATATGCATCCTAAGGCACTGGGGCCACCAACCCAGTTGTTACCAGATCCCAGTGAATTTCCCAGGGTCACACAGTTCATAGGTTTCAAAGGCTGGACTTGAACCTGTCTTCCTGACTGTAAGGCCAGCTTCTTGTCCACTACCCCCATGCTGACTTACGCTGTTATAATAATTAGAACTTTCCAAAAGTGGAAGGGGTTACCATGGAAGGGAGTAAGCTTCTGGGTTCCTTAAGCGGAGGGTGAATGACATACATTGGTGATGGCTTCGAGGGGATGGCTTGAAGTATAATTAGGACCAAGTTGACCACCAGTTAGATCACTGGCTCTAAATCTATTATCCTAAAGTGATACATAATATCAGTACAAAAACAAGCAAAAAAAATAAAACAACTCAGGAAATAAGGTAGTTTTACTAGGGACCAAAGTAGATAGACGGTGTTGTGAAAGATTCTACAGAGAGGAGTGATTGTCCATAGCAGAGAGGAAGAAGGATGAGCAGATGATGTGCTATATAATAGTAGAAGACTGAAGGTGGAGTCCAGAAGGCCTGGGTTCGAATCCTGCCTCAGATACTTACTAGCTTTGTGATCCTGAGTAATTCACTTAATCTCTGCTTGCCTCAGTTTCCTCCCTCCAAAATGAGGGGGTTGAGTTTTATGACCTCAAAGGTCCCTTCTAATTCTAACTCAGTGACCCTGTGAATTTGAATAGGAAAAGATATAACAAAGTGCTTTTCTATTGCAGCTCAGCAAGCTTCATCTCATATTGCTGAATGCCCAGACAGGGAAACATTAAAAATGTGAATAATTAGGAGCCGTTAAATGAGTGGCCATCATAAACATTAATAATACTTTTAAAGTAGCAGATCCCAAAACTATATGGTCATGATTGTTGGAGGTGAAATGCTGTATTATCAATGGGTATCATGGAGCAGGTGCCAACTATCCAGGACCTTGACTCTACACTCAGAAACAAGTCATGTCTCAGTGGGCAGAACAGGGGGAGAGAAAAGGCAGTCATAGAATTTGGAACCAAAATTAAAACAAATTGAATTTTTAAATAAAAAGGTAAGAAAGGTGGCATAGTAGATAGAAAACTGGCCTCTCCTGGAGAGAAAGGCAGTCAGGAAGACCAAGTCCCCCTGGTACTTTCGGGAAAGTCACAACCCCTCAATGCCCCAAGAATAGAAGATGCCTGGCAGGGCTTATCTCCATTGGTAGTTTCTGTATAGGAATTTCCTTATCCCAATTAAATTAGAGGCCTAGATCACATTTTTAGAAGTATCAGCTTCTTTCCTAGGTTGAGTAGGTTCTGTATTACCTGAGACACAAGAGACAAGACCCATAGATTTATATTATTATATGTCAGAAGCATAGGTGACATTTAAACAAGCGCTGAAAGGTTTGCCAAACACTTTATATCAATTATCTGATCAATCCCTAATCCCACAGTGCAATAGCTAAAGGTATTATTTAGCCCATTTCATACATGAGGAGAATCATGTATCCAATCCCTATTCATAGCCTATCCCTCTCTTGAAGATGTGTAAGCTGGTTCCACGAGGCTTAATGACTTTCTCCAGGCTACACAACTTATACCTGTCTAAGGCAGGATTGAAATCCAGGTCCTTCCCAAGTTCCCCTGAGATGACGTTCACACTGAGAGTAGCCGCCTGAGAACCATGAGGATTGTTTCATGTACTATCACACTTAATGCCGTTGTGATCTTGGCAAGTCACTTTCCTACTCTCAGCCTCAGTCTCCTCATCTATAGAATGAGGGGTGACCCTAGAAGACTTCTGAGGTCCCTCCAAGCTCTCAAACTTTGCGGAATTCCACAATTCTGTTTTTTTTTAATAGTTCTGCAGAAAACTGACCCATAAGCCTGATGATTGCAGGTGGTTGTGTTTTCCACAGGCGTTATTTTGGTGAGAAGATTGGTCTCTACTTTGCCTGGTTGGGCTGGTACACAGGAATGCTCTTCCCAGCTGCCTTCATTGGACTCTTCGTCTTTTTGTATGGAGTTACCACTCTGGACCACTGCCAAGTCAGGTAAGAAATCAGAGCTTGGAGCAGTCTTTCGGCTTTTCTCTTTCACATTGAGAGATTGGGTATTTGTGACTTTCTTTCTCTAATGCCCCACTGTGACCTGGGGCAGATGCTATGTTAAACACAAAGTCTATCTTCCTAGGAGTTCTAGCTCCAACAGCATGATCCTGCCCTCACAGGGGTAGAGAACCTGGGATTCCCCACCCCTCCTCTAGAAAGTCATCAAGCTTGGCTCCAGAAATGGAAGACACCTGTTCCCTCAAGACTAGACTAGCCAAAAGCAGAAATGCTCATCCCCAAGTTAGCCACAGGCTGATGTTTTCCAGCCCCAGCAGTTATCCAAGACCATCAACTCTATCACAAAAGAATTATAGCCAATGTCCATGAAGGAAATTGTCCCCCAGGTAAAATATCAGATCCTGGAAATATTTTTAGCCCTAACAACTCACAAAATAATTACTCACTGTTTGTAGGTTTGACTTTTCTATGGGGGAACTTAATTAAATCCTTTCATAAGAAAAATGATATAGTCTTTGTAAAATGCTTTGCAAACCTTAAAGTGTTACATAAATGCTAGTTATCATTATCATTATGCTGCCCATTTTTACAAAAAGACCTTTTACTCATATTTCAAAAAGAAATACCTCTTTCCAAGTCACAGGAGTTTGAGAATTTGAAGGGAATTTAGCTCTTTCCTGTAATCAGGAAATTATTTTAAAAAATTATTTCAGAAATCCAACAAACACTTATTAAGCCCTACTCTACGAAAGCTGTTGTGCCAGGTTCAAAAGATATGGAGACAAAAGCAATACTTTTGCTCAAATTTTGATGTCAGACTAAAAAATGAATATACCTTTGAAAAGTAAGAACCATTTATTCATCAGCAGGTCTCCAGTCTTTTCCTTTTCCAATCCATTATCACCCAGCTGCTGAAATTATTGTCCTAACTCACCTGCTGGGCCAGGGCACTGCCCTACCTAAGGAACCCCAAGGAAAAAATACAAGTCCAGCTTTTTAAATTCAGTTTTATTTTCAGTCCTAGATTCTCTTCCTCCTCTCACCTACCCATTAAGAAGGCAAGAAAAAACAAACCCTGTTACAAATCTGTAGTCATGAGAAACTAATTCCACATTAGCCATGTTGAAAAAAGAAGAAAATGAAAGATGAGAAGGAAGGAAGGAAGAAAGGAGAGAAGGAAGGAGAAAGGAGAGAGAATTATTTCAGCCTTGTAGAGTTTTTATGATCAAATTTAGGTACAATTGGATAATTTTGTGCGTAACTCTAGGTGTGTTGGTCCATATATTTTTCTGATGTTAGCTTATTAATATGTAACACTGAGCAGACACAATCATAAATAAGGCGGTTTATCACATTATTAAAATATGCAGACATCACGATTTTTAGCATCGCCAGCAGAAAAGGTTGCAAAGCTTGTGAAAGCAGAAATTTAATAAACCAGATACAATTTATCAATAGGATATCCTGGTGAAGGTGGAGAAAAATTACAGTTGTATGATCCAGTAGCAGCCCTTGTCTGTTCTCTTTTCCAGTAAAGAAGTCTGCCAAGCTACCGATATCATCATGTGTCCCGTGTGTGATAAATATTGTCCTTTCATGAGGCTGTCAGACAGCTGTGTTTATGCCAAGGTAAATTCCAATTTTGCATGTTCTCCCTAGTTTGTGTTTTCTTGATGGCTGAGCTATACTTTCTTCCCAGGCAAAGCAGAAGGGCTTAGCTACTCTGTAGTGTTTTCCTCTATTTGTCTGCTTGCCTGGGAAAGAGAGAAAGAGATAAGAGAGACAGAGACAGACAGACACAGAGAGACAGAGAGCTCATAAAATCATAGATTTAGAGCAAGAAGGGTCCTCATAGCCCACTCCTCATTTGACAGATGAGGAATGAGGCCCAGCGTGTATATATATGAATGTATTATATATAATAAATATATATTTGTTGTGTATATATTATATATAATGTAAATATAGCATGTAAGAGATATATATTACATGTAACAGGTATAGCTATATATAGCTATAAAATCACATTTGGTTCTCCTAGCAGCACTACTATCCCAATTTTACAGATGTGGAAACTGAGGCCAAGATAAAGTTTAAGAAAGGTTAAAGAACTTTTCCAGACCACCACCACCATTAAGTGTCTCTGGCAGGATTTGAACTCCAGTCTTCCTGATCCTAGCAAGGTCCAGTGCTCTATCTGCTCTGTCACCTTGCCTTTAACAGTGAATTTGGGCCCTCAGGGCTCTCTGAACAGAACAAGAGAAAGCATGCTTCCTTTGGCAAACATTCCTTTGGTGAAATGTATAAAGAAAACTCATTTCCGCAGAGGAAGGGAAGCATCCCAATGAGAGTCAGGAAAATTTCAGAAGGACGAGGACAGAAAGTTCTGTCCACAACGTAACTGAGTTTACAGGGCAGACTCTGAGCTGGAAGAAGTTGATTTTAAATCTGCTCTTGTCCAGAAATCTCAGGTCAGTCCCTTCTGCTGCTGCTTTTACATTAAAAGATAAAGTCTCTGGTCAGGTCTGAGTGACTTTCTCTAAGAGAATATCCTTCATAAAAGTTTTCAGAGGAAATGTATTGAAAATAACACAGAATAAACCCTTTGTTTTCTCCTAAGGATTATGTTGATTTCTTGTTTCTGAATGCCTACCAAGGTGAGAACTACGTATGTGTTTGTGTTCTTTATCCAAGAGCTGTTCTTGAATGTAGCCTTAGTAGAATTTTTTTTTAATCATAAAACCAGGTAGACTGAAATGGCAAAGGGGTGATGTAGAAAGAGCCCTGCCTCTGGGGTCAGGGCATCTGGGCTCACATCCCACCTCAGATGCTCATGACCTTTGTGACCCAGGGTATCATCTCGGAATAGAAAACATCTGATGTTCCTTCTGGCTCTAAGTCTTTGATCCTATGGCCCCCTTTGCAAGCCCCTTCCCCTCCCTATGCCTCAGCTTCCCCATATGTAAAATGAAGAAACTGGATTAAATTACCTCTGAGGTCCCTGTTCTGTGATCCTAAAAATGGTCGTTGGAAAGACTGGAGTGGTTCCATTAAAGACTGTGTCTAATTGAAACCAATAATGGACCCAATCTACCCGTCAACAGTATGTGGTTTTGTCCAACTCTTGGTGACCCCACTTGAGGTTTTCTTGGCAAAGATACTGGAGTGATTTGCCATTTCCTTTTCCAGCTCATTTTACACAGGAGGAAACTGAGGCAAACAAGGTGAAGTGACTTACCCAGGGTCACCCAACTACTAGGTGTCTGAGGCCAAATTCACACTCAGGTCTTCCTGGCTCTAGGTCTGGTACTCTGTGCATCATGGCACCCCCTAGCACCCTATATATATATATAATGATGCAGACTATGATTTCTGCCACTTGTCCTCAGCATCCCCAGGTGCCATTGTTGCTGCATTGCTGAACTCAGGACAGGAAAGCCTGGATTCTGATCCCACCTTTGATACTTACTTAGTTGTAAGAGGCAGCAAATCCTGAGTTTTGTCTGTGATCTTCGGAAGTAACTTATCCTTGCTGGTCCTCGGTTTCCTTACCTGTGAACTGAAGGGACATCGAGGCAATTTCTATAAACTGTTTTGCAAGCATTAAAATTCTGTCGGCATGCCTGATGGATAAGGAAGAGAACATCATGTCTGTTCTGATGCATAGCGGCTTCTGGGGTACCACAGCAGCCATACATCTGTGATCCCAGCTCAGTCTGTAAAATGGAGACAATAATACCTCTAACACCTTGTGGGGTTATCGTGAGGATTCATTGCGATAATAATGTATGTTCTGCTTGAATGTTCCAGTGACCATTAGACAGGTGTGAGTCCCACAAAAGACCTGAGTGACCTTGGCAAGTCTCATCACCCCAAGGCAGCTCTTCAAGACTGACTATAAATTACGAAGGAGTTTTCAGTCTGCACCACGGAAAGGAGTTTCCATCCTGGAAATTCCTGACAAAGTGGGAAATCTGACGAAATCTTAGTGCCCAAAACGACAAAAGCATAGTGAAGGAGGCCAAAAACATAAAATTAGACTTTTCTTGTCAAAAGTAGAGATTGTCTTTTTGCATTTTGCATGTCCCATGCTTAGTGCCTGGAACACAGTAAGTGTGTAATAAATGCATTTTCATTCATTCATCTAGTTTGTGTGCTAATGGTGTATTGCTGCAGAGGAGTACACAGACTTTAGTCCTTTCTCTCTCCTTCCATGTTCAATAAGCTGTTCTCCCTTTGTTCAAGGCACCAACTTCAGGAAGAAGTGAAAATCAATCGCACCTTAATAGAGCAGGAAATAACCTCTTTGCAGTAGTCTTATTCTCACAGGAGTAATAATGTATGTTTTATATAGGAGAGCACAAAAAAACCCACCCTCCTCTGCCAAGAAGCATCATTCATTCAAGCTTGGCGTCGGGGCTGGTGTGATTTACACAGGATAGAAACCCTAGGCTTGGCAGAGATCTCGCTTCTCCTTAAGCCTTTGCTGCTGCAGAAGTGATCCAAGTGCTAGAGAAATCCCCAGCTGTCTCTCTGTTATGTGTAAAGGATAAATATAGCCGTTATTCAGCCGTATTAATGTGGGTCAAAATGATGGTTTCCGTGGCTTAGCTAGCTCAGCCCTGCTTTGGGAAATAGCCATGGCTATTTTAATGTGAAGAAAGGATGAAGTCAGGGCTCTTTGTGAAACAAAGCCTCATGTGTTTACATAGAGCATATTTAAGTTACCAGGAATATGCTCAGAGCCTCCTATGCACCAGGCAATGTGCTAAGCCCTGGGGACACAAAGAGAAACCAAAACAAACAAACAAAAAAAAAACCCCAGTTCAGGCCCTCAAGCAGCTCCCAATCTAATGGGGGAGGCGGCCTTCAAACTATGAAGGACAATAAGATATGTACAGAATAATTAGGAGATAATCAAGGGAAAGCACTTGCATTAACAGAATATTTCAAAATATTCTTTGTGTAAATGAGTGAATGTTGCAACAAGCACCCCACCATACCCAGGGTGGCTGCCAACACAGGTTCTTAGATCTGCTTTTCTAAAGGAAAGAAACTCAAAATGGGTTAACAGTCTTGCTTTAATCAAACATATGTCATTTACCTAGTTGAGGGGAAAAAGGTCAGTACCCAAACTTCAGAGAATGCAGAGGTTACAAGCAGACAACAAATACAGGGAAACATATCAGCAGACAGGCCTCCACTGTCCAACCATTACATCCATCAACATGAGGGAAGCATCAACATCTGGGTTTTCAAAGCCAAGGGGCTCAACAGCTGCCCAGAGTCTTGTTTGGTCAAATCACACAACACTTCTCAAAGTGAGCCCCAAAGCAAAGCCTCCCATCAGGGTTTATACAGTCTTCTCCTGGCTCAAAGAATGTCACAACCCTCTTGACCCACTGCCCAATCACAGAGCACCAAGGTGTGGGTGTTCCTGAAAACCAAGCCTCCCACCACAGGCTCCAGGTGCACTGAAGCCTAGGGGCGGGGAAGATCTTAAATTCCCATTCTCATAGCAGTGAAATATTCATTTAATGTTCACTGAGTGCCAAGCACTCGAGATTTACATAGCTATAGAAATAGATATAGGTATGGACATAGATATAGATATTTGTATCCATTACATCATAGATATTTTCTTTTCTCTCTCTCTCCCTCTCTTTTTTTTTTTTTTTTGGCTAGACAATTGGGATTAAGTGACTTGCCCAGGATCACACAGCTATCAAGTGTCTGAGGCCAAACTTGAACCTAAGTCCTCCTGACTCCAGAGTTGGCACTCTATCCTCTGTGCCACCTAGCTGCCACCATCATAGATATTCATAATCACTACAATCCCTGCCCTCAGCAAACTTACATTATAATACGAGTAAGGAAGGTCTTGTGGCAGCTAGATGGTGCAATGGATAGAATACCAGGCCTGGAATCAGGAAGACCTGAGTTCAAATGTGACCTCAGATACTTAGTAGCTATGTGACCCTAGGTGAGTCACTTAACCCTGTTTGTCTGTTTCCCCATCTGTAAAAGGAACCAGAGAAGGAAATGGCAAACCACTTTATCATCTTTACCAAGAAAATCCCAAGTGAGGTCAGGAAGAGTTGAACACAACTGAAAAATGACTGATTTACAAAAAAAGTTCTTACTATGCATAAGCTGGTTTTGTTGCTGTTATTTTTAGAACAGACCTGTGATTTTACTGAAAGAAGGAGCTCCCTCCCCCAGGGCAGCTGCTGTAGCCCTGAGAGAGAGAGCTCTTCAGGACTCTGGGAGTTTAGTGTTCAGTGGTCTGCCCAGAGTGATATGGCAAGTCTGCATTAGAAACAGGATGGCCATGAAAATGTCAATGATAAGATACTTGTGTGACCCTGGGAAGCTACCTGAGTCCTCTGGGGCCTTTGGTATCCTCAGCTAAGAAGTACAGGCCTTCGGTCAGATCATAGGTTCTCAAACTCTTTTGTATCAGGTCCCTTTGGGAAGTCTGATTAAACTTATGGAGCCCTTCTTAAAATAATGTGTTTAAAGGAATAAAATAAAGTTACAGAATTTGAAAGGAAACCAAAACAGTATAACTTTTCCCTGTTCAAGTTCACAGACCTCTCCCACCAAAACTAACTACAGACTAGGGGGAGGAAGGCAGGGGCAGGGAGGGCGGTCTGTGGACTTCAGGTTAATAACAGGCTCTGAGCTGGAAAGAACCTCAGATACCATCTAATCCAATCCCCTCCCTTTATATATTAGGAAATTAAGTCCTAGAAAGACTAAGTGCCCAAGGTCATTCACATAGTAACAGAGTCAAAATTTGAACCTGGGTCTTGCTTCCAGTCATGACTTTTTCCCCTGAGGACCCTGTTAGCTTTAAATTTGTACTGCTAGAGTGAGGCAGCATCACAGATTTAGAGCTTGGAAAGGCCCTCAGGATCACCTGGTCTAACCTCCTTGTTCTACATTTGAGGAAGCTGAGGTCCAGAGAGAGAAAGTGAAGAGCCAAGATTCAAACCCAGATTCTCAGACTCCCAAGTTGAGTGTCCTGTTGCCTTTAAAATCTCAGATCCCATGAGCTCCACGATGAAAGGATGCTGTCTAAACATGAGAAATCAATGAAAGAGGGAACACTGTTCTTCAAGAGTCCCAAGCTTCTTGAGGAAAACCAAGCTAACATCTGGTACAGATAGTGGCATTCACCACCCGGCTTCCCTACTATTTCCTAATGAGACTTGGTGTCCTCAAATCTCAGAATTCTGGCATTAGAAGAGACCTCAGTGTCTCCCATAGGACCAGAGATGTCCAATAGGGAGAGACCTGAAAGGCCATGTGTTTTTATTTCCTCATTTTCCAAATTAGAAAAAACCAAGTCCCAGAAAAGTGAAGTGACTTGTCCAAGGTCACAGAGCAGCCAGACCATCATTTGAACCCAGGCCCTCTGACTTCACATCCAGCTGTTTCCCCTGCATCACCCATAATCTGAAAGATATGTACCCAGAAAGAGGTCATCCATCCTCTGCTTGAAGACTTCCAAGAAGGAGAACCATCCCCCTAAGTTCTAGCACCTTCCCCCATTGATTATTTACAATTTATCCTTGACATAACTTGTTTGTATGTTGTTTCCACTGCATGTTGTTTCCACCATTAGACCGGGAGCTCCTTGAGGGTAGGGCCTGTCTTCTGCTTATCTTAATACCCACAGTGCCTACCACAGCACTTGGCACATGTGGCTGTTACTGAGTCATTTTTAGTCGTGTCTGACTCTCCGTGACCCCATTTGGGGTTTTCTTGGCAGAGATCCTGGAGTGATTTGCCACTTCCTTGTTCACCTCATTTTACAGATGAGCAAACTGAAGCAAGTAGGGTGAAGTGACTCACCCAGGGTCACACAGCTAGTAAGTGTCTGAGGTCAGATTTGCACTCATGAAGATGAGTCTTCCTGACTCCAGGCCTGGCATTGTATGCACTATGGTGCCACCTAGTTGCCCGCCAGGCACATAGTAGGTGCTTAATCAATGTGTATTGACTGGCTAAGTTCTCCAGGCAGCCCGTTCCATTTCTGGACACTTGTTCTAGAGTTTTCACTGACATCAAACCAAATCTACCTCACTAGATACAGTGAGCCTTCCACTGCTCCTAGCAATGTGTGTTAGCATCAAGCAGACCAAGGCCAGGCCCTTTCCCTATGAAAACCCTGCAAATATTTGGAGTCAATTAATTTGTCTCTTCTACTTTCTGTCCCCGATCCCACACAAGTGTTCTTTTTCACCCACCAGCTGAATGTCCCTTGTTACTTCAACTTATCTTCCTTAGTCAGTCAAACATTTATTAAGTCCCTGCCCTCAAGGAGCCTACATTCTAACAGGGGGGATAACATGTAAACAAATATGCACAAACAAGCTAATTGTGCAGTATAAGTATGAAATAACAAAACAGGGGAAGCATGACGTAACAGGGGCTGAGGAGGCTGCAGGATTGTAGTTGGGACTTGAACCAAGGTCAGTAGTGAGAGTGGAGGAGGGAGAGTATTCCAGTATGGAGACAGCCAGAGAGAACTCCTCGAGCTGGGAGATGGAGGGTCTTGTTCATGGAATGGGATCTCTTGAATAAGTCGAGG
Organism: Petaurus breviceps papuanus; assembly: GCF_028583685.1. Taxonomy (NCBI): domain Eukaryota; kingdom Metazoa; phylum Chordata; class Mammalia; order Diprotodontia; family Petauridae; genus Petaurus; species Petaurus breviceps. Next base: position 21,999,898 of record NW_027185889.1, read on the forward strand.
GCTAGCCTTGGTAAGGAGTAGGCCATCTCATCAGGGAAGGCAGGGGTGAAGGAGGAGATACTGGTGAAGGCATCTGAGGGATCAGAGAGGAGGAAGAGGAGACAAGGGAGCTCATGGCAAATGGTCTCAAATTTTTTTGTAAAATATGAGGCAAAATTCTCACCTGAGAGGGTGGGGGCAGGGGGAGCCATGGGAGGTTTGAAGGGGGATGAAAAGGTTTGGAAGAGTCCCTGTGGAGAGTGGAGGAGGGAGCTGATGAGGGAAGTGGAGTAGGATTGCCAGGCAGTAGTGAGGGCCCAGTTAAGGGTGTGTGATGTAAATCTACAGTGGACATTGTAGTGACCTTCTTTTTATTAATGCCTTTCCTAAAACATGGAATCCTTATAAAATGGGGAGCAATACAGTTACTGAGAAACATGAATCTGACCCTTAACCTTCCAAGAATGTCCCAGTGACTCCTTATTCAACATCTCCTTTCCTCCAAAAAAATGTCATTCCTGGTCCCTACCTTAACCCTCTTCATAAGCTATAGGTACCCCCTTCCTAATTTGGCCCTTGAAGAAATTACTGAGTTACCACCTTGTAGAAAAGAAAATAATAGGAAAACCTTGTTTATCAGAATTATTGTTTTTCATAAATAAACTAACTCGTGGTTCCTGTTGTCCCCAGGTAACCCATCTTTTTGACAATGGAGCTACTGTGTTTTTTGCTGTTTTCATGGCGGTCTGGGGTAAGTTGCTGGAAGGTGTCTCCTTTCAGTACTTTCTTCCACATAGATTACATAACACAATTGTCCCCAATCTGATCTCATAGCAACAATGTCCAGTCTAATTTGAATTCTCTGTCAGAGTCCCTGCCTTCAGTCTCCCTAATATATATCGTGAGCTCCTAGAAAGTAATTCAATTCAACAGATACTTTTAAAGGTCCTGCTTGGGTTGGCCCTGAAGATAAAGAAATAAAAACAGTCCCTGACCTCAAGAAACCGGCATCTTACTGGAGGAACCACATCTTATTTATCTGTGCATCTCTCAACATTTAGATTTTTATTTAGGAACCACTGGAGAAGAAAATGGCAACTCAGTCTCATATCTTCGCCAAGAAAACCCCAAATGGGGTCGGGGAGAGTTGGACATAACCAAAAAATGGCCAAGCAGCAGCTATTTAATAGTCTTTTTCAGATAATTCAGTAAATTGTTCAGTTGTTTCCATCATATATGACTCTTGGTGACCCCTTTTGGAGGTTTCTTGGCAAAGATACTAGAGCAGTTTGCCATTTCCTTCTCCAGCTAATTTTACAGATGAGGAAACTGAGGCAAACAGGGTAAAGTGATGTACCCAGCTTGGGTAGTGTCTGAGGCCAAATTTGAACTCAGGTCTTCCCTGCCCAGGGTTGTACCTTCTATGCCACCTCGCCCCCCCCCCCAACCAATGAATATGCACCTTTTAAAGTCTGATATTGAATACTGATAAGAAGAGAATTTTGACTAACTTGGAGTAACTTGTTTCTCAATGTAAAGGTAATGCCAGGATTAAATTCTGAATCTTTTGAATTGCTCCAGCTAACATTATAGAAGGAAATCAGGCAGCATGCATTTATACAGCATTTTAACGTTTATAGTAATCATAATGCAGCATTTGTACAGCATTTTAAGGTTGGCAGAGCTCTTTACAAAGATCATCTCATCTACAGCTGGTGTTTAATCTTTGCTTCCTGGCTGATGGAAGGGCAAGTTAAAGGACTTTACAGCCTAAACACAGGCCCTTGCTGGACCTGGGGGTTCTCTACACTCAGCCCTTGCAAGACCCCTAGACAAGGGGAGTCTGTTCCCTTGTTTCCTTTTTGCTCAAATTCTCATGCTTTTCTGGAGATTCTGCAAGGTTCTGTTGTGAGCTGGCCCTGCAGGGCCCACAAGGCTCCTTTACCGAGTGAAAATGAACTTTCTGAAACCCCCCCAGGGGCTGCATTAGCCAGCACGGACCAGCCAAGGACCAGCCAAGGTAGAGCTACCTCGGGCGATGATTCACTCCTCGTGGAGTGAAAGTGATGGCTGGGTTTCCATAAACTGGAGCCACTGAGGCTTTTCCTTAGCGTTGGATATTGTTCAGAAACATACCAAGGAGAGAGCTACTACAAAATCCAAATTGGCTTCTCTCCCCGGAATGGGGGATGGGGAGGACACAAGATGCCAGTCATTAGGGAGTGAGATGTTGGGAGAGACAAGTCAGGAAGCGGATCGTCTCTACGCTGATCTTCCCTTCTCTTTGGTCTGCGCAGGGCTTTTTTGGTCTCTTACTTTCAGTTGTTGCCAAGAACTAAATTCTCTGCAATAAACAAACTCAGTGAGATCTTCATCAAGCTTGACCAAAATGTCAATATTATGATTATGTATTGTGATAGTAATGGCAATTAAAGATTCCCCTGTATTGGCTTGGTTTTCAAATTGATTGTGTTAAAACCCAGAGTTTGTTAATCCCACCTGTGGGATGGGCTTGTTGATGTGAAAAGAAAGTCCTAAACTGGGAGGAGCTGGTGAGGTAGATTTGGAGAGACACTAGAGAGAGGCGGAAGATCTTTTTGGAAGCAGCACCTCGTGGAGAGAGAGAGACTAAGAGAATTGCTGGTGGCCGCTTTGAATTGCCCTGGACTTTTGAGACCTGCCCCCTGAGCTGCCAAGGACTGAGGAGACATGGCTGTTTTGCTGGTACTTTGTCTGTCTGTTTTGATGTTGTTTTGCCAGATTTGTGCACTGGTGAAAGACAGTCCTTTTGTTGAAGAAGTCCTGGAACCTGGCTGTTCACTAAAAAGCCCGGAGACTGTCCTGCAGACAGAATGAATGCTGTCCACTGGTGAGGGACAGTGCTGTTGTTGCAGGGATCTGGAGACTGTCCGGCAGACAGAGTGAATACTGTCCACTGGTGAGGGACAGTGCTGTTGTTGCAGGGGTCTGGGAGCCTTTCTGTTGGTTCAGAAGCCCTGAAGAAGGATTTTCTTGTTGTATGTTTACAGAAATCCTGGGAGAGGGCTTTGCTAATGTGTTCAGGGGTTCTAGGACTGTTCTACAGACAGAGGATAAATTCATGAAGGGACTGGCAATGTATCTTATGGCCTTGCTAAGCCTTGTCTCCCCAGGAACTAAGATTGCTGAGAACTTGCCTCGAGTCAAGATGAAGAAAAGACCTCCATTTGGGTATTAGGTGCTGTGTTTAAACTTGATGTAACTCTGGGGTAGATTCAATTGTGATCCAGTGGTGGGGAACTTTTGACCTTATTGTGCTCTGTGATTGACAAATGAAGGTACTTTACCTATGTTTGGAAACTAATCTCCATTTGAGAAGAGGGGCTTTGTGGTGGACTTAATTAAGGTATAGCCTAGGGGTGGAGAAGTATTTAGAACAGAGACTTTGTAATTGATTGAATGATTGGAAGGTCCTGGGGTGGGGTAGTACTTGGAGATTATTTAATCACGCTTAGTAAATGCTGTATTTTGAATGATGTCATGTTTTGATCTTCTCTGTTCTGGGTTTGTCACTGAATAAAATAGAGAGCACCTATGTTGGTATTTTGAACCTGGGAAGTTGCCTTCTTTTGGCATTACATTACATGTATCTGAGAGGCAGCTTGGCACAGTGGTTAGAGAGTTAACTGGGGGTCAGAAAGCCCTGGGTTCAAGCTTTGCCTCCGACAGTTGCTGGCTGTCTGAAGATGGTTAAGTTACTTAATCTTTCAGTGCCCCCATTATTAGAAGTTAGGCATTATTAGTATTAGAAATTAGGCAATTTCTAAGACTGTAAGTTACTGACAAATTGCTAATCTATATTGGTAGATGAAGTTTTCATCCCAGGGGTACCCTGCATTGATCAAATCTCAGGTCCATATCTTAAAATGGAAATTATTGTTTTAATGTGAAATCTCAGGAAGGAAGGAAGGTGCTTATTTTATTGCAGTTTTTGAAAGGTCATTTTAATTCATTTTTGCTTCCAGATTTAATTTGGGGGATGTGGATAAGGGGTTCTAGACCTGTGATTAAATCAGTGTGGGGAACTCCTAGTGTGAAAACTCTCTTCAGTGACTCAGGTCAGCAGTTTTCTGCATCTCGTAGTCTGAATGTCAGTTGGGCACTGGGAGCACACAGCCAGGATGTTTCCAAGGCAGAATTGGAACACTGGTCTTCCCAGCTCCAAGGCCAGTCCTCTCCCTGTTCCAACATGTTGACTTTCTTGTTTCTGGATATGTGTGCTAATTATGACTTTCACAGTCACATATGAATCAACCTGAAGAGATTATGAAAAGTGAGTTTTTAATTGTGTAAAATGATTACCACTGAAAATATTAGATGAGTAGGATGATTTCCACCTCCTCTCTTAACTAAATTGGGTGACTTCTGCTCTGTTTCCTCAGTATGGATTGCAATACCTTCCCTGCCTAATGATGGGGAAGGTGGTTTGAATTTACATAACACTTTGTAAAAAGTTCTCAAATGCTTAACATACAGGGTGTCATTACAGTGAATCTGATATTTTGATCTGAAATGAGACTGAGGGGCCATCTCTCTCCTCTCACTTTATAGGTGAATACATGATTTGCCCAAACGCCTTCAGATGGGATGTGAGCCTCTGGCTCTAGGGCTCCCTCCACTAATGCCATGCTGAGATTGGTGCTGTCCCCATTTTAAGAAGGAGGAAACTGAGGCTCAAGGAGGACAGTTGATTTGACAGATGTCATGGGGTCAGAAGCCATAGAGCAAACAGTCATTAAGCATGGGGCATTCAGCAGGAAATCTCACCTCCAGGAGGAAACAATATTGTTTTCACTTGTTCCCTGGAAACGTCTCCAGTGAAACTCAGGGCAGGCCTCCCTATAGATATGAGAGGAAAAACAGAACACTAAAACAAAAAGGCTGTTTCTCTTCTCCACAGAGCTACCCTTGGCCACACACAGCAAGCAGCAGATGCCCTTGAGAAGGGGAAACCAAACGGTCATGCCTTTAAATCCCCGGACTCCTTTTCTTTTCTTTCTTTTGTTTTGTAATGGGCAAAGGAAAAAACATTCAATGTCTCTTCTCTCCATGGAGATACATTTATTATATCCACTCTCAAGATGAAAAGTCCCATGAGTTCTTTAAATATCTTGAAGGAGCTGAAGTCCTGCAGCCATCCGCCTAATGTTGGGCTCCCTGGACGTCTCCAGGTTTCTAGCACACGGAGAAGTAGCTCCAGGTTTAGACTGCTCAGCATTGACTGTGGCCTCCCCTTAGGTGATTATGGCTAAAGATTCCCTAGTCCAGGGATTCGGAACCCGAGTCCAGTTTTTTTACAAACACACACACAGTCTTAATGTGTGTATGTATACATCCATATACATAAGTGTTTATATTTCTTTATTGATATATAAATAAAAATGTATCTATCTATACATGTATGTGTATATATACATGGATGTATGTATATAGTTGTATAACTATATATAATGTTATATATGTATATATGTGGGGACTTGTTTCATATGGTAGCCTATTATATATTCAATTATTTGTGTGCACATATACATATATGCACATATACATACACACATTCACTTATTAATATATTCCAAGATAATTGGTGTTGGCTATCCAGGCTTCCCCCTGCTCCAGGGGGTTCTAATCCTTGATTTCATCTCACTGTACCTTTGCAGTCCCCTCATTCATTACCTTCCTCCACATACTCTTACATTCTCAGTGGTACAGTTCATCTCCCCTTGGTGCCTTCCTTGCATTTTTTACTTTCATTTATCTGTCCTTCTCTCTCCATTCCAGCAACTGTTTTCCTGGAGTTTTGGAAGAGAAGGCGAGCAGTAATTGCTTATGACTGGGACTTGATTGACTGGGAAGAAGAGGAGGTTTGTATGAAGCTGTGCCCCTCAGCTTGCAAGACCATCCCCTTTCCCCAGGGTGACCCAGAGATTCCAATTGCATCCATGGAAGCAGGGTAGCATCATGGAGAGAGAAAGCCCTACTCAAGGCCAGGAAGGTCGAGGTCTAGGTTCTGCCTCTCACAGAGAGCCATGTGACCTTGGGCAAGTCCCTGCCGTTTCTCATTGCCCTGGGCGAGATCTCTAAGTTAACAAGTTACTGACACAGTGCTGCCAAGCATTGGTATAGAGGGCTCCTTCCCTGAGAGTCCCCTATGCCAGTGAAATCATAAACACAGTCCCTCTCCCAGCCCTTTTGCCCAGAGTCACTCAGAAATGTACCTTTCCCTACCTTCTAGTTGGATTAGATAGATAGATAGACAGACAAACAGACAGACAGACAAACCATTTAAGTGAATCCCATGTGCTCAGCACTGCATGAAGGGCTGGGAATACAAACACAAACAAATAAGACATCTCCTCTTGGGTCACATTCTAATAACAGAAAACTAAACAGGAAGGGGTGAAAAACTGGAGGTGTGTATATGGGGGTAAAGGGGAACCTTGTGGGTTTCCATTTCAGTCCTCTACTGTGGTTGCCCTGAATAAATGGAATGAGGCTAAACACACTCCAGAAACTGATGGGATATGACAAGTAAACACTTATTAAGCACTACTGCGTGCCAGGAACTGTGCCGAGCTCTAGGGATACAAATGCATCTGCATTTTAGCTCTTTCCCAATTCACATAAACCTCATAGGAATTTCATATGGCTGTTCAGCTTGCACATCCAATTTAGAGTCAAGAAGACCTGAGTTCAAATCCTGCCTCAGGCTATGTGACCCTGAGCAAGTCACTTAACTGCTCCATGCCTCTGTTTCCTTATCTGTCAAGTGAGTGTAACAACAGCACCCAAGGTGGTAGTGAGAAAAAAACGAGAGATTTGTCAGGCATGTTACAAATCTTAATGCATTATACAAGCACTAGTTATTCTTCTTCTTGTTGTTCATTTTCCCCCATACCTGTCCTTCCCTCCTCATCACTTGGCTTCTGCTCCCATTCGAACGTTGGCCAGCTTCTTCCCTGGGCTTACGCCTCCTCCACCTTGTTAAAAGCCTAGCCCCAATTCCTCTCCTCTATTGTTCAAAGACACATGAACATTATGTAGAATCGCCATCACCTTAGCATTCTTTTCGTATAATCCCATGATTACTTTTTATTCTGTCCCCTTCTCTATTTATGCTTATTTGAGCTAGATAAATCAAATCTCTGTTTGTTTTAGAGGTCTCAAAAGCCCTGACTGTAGCTGGTTTTGATAGGTTTTTAATATGTTTCCAAAATCAATTGTTATATAGAAAATCAGCTGATTAAAAGTGAATTGCTTGTGATAAAAATTTTAATTGTCATATTTTTAGCTCTCCAAATAAGATAACAAAGAGAAATGATTGGAGCTAGCTGAGAACTGCATTTTTCCATTTTCCAGCATGAAGAGTTTTCATCTTCATTGCTGCGTTTGAGTTACTCTCTAATAGTAGAAAGGAAATTTGTTCCTTCTTTCGGTCACTAGGGAACCGCTTTAAAATAATCTTTTTGGTTCATGCCTTATAGTTTAATTTAATACAATAATGGAAATGCTTCTGAGATTCTAAAAATATCCATCCCAATCACTTGCTTTCAGTAATGGTGAATCTGGGGTATGCTTTCTTCAAGATGACCCTTTCTTGATCTAAGATTCAGGGCTCTGAGACTGCCATATTAGATCTGTTGGTTGGTTGGCTGGCTGGCTGGCTGGTGGAGAAGCTGGTAACAAAACAACTGAATGGCATGCTAAGATAAAAGAGTGATTTGTTTGTGGGTCTGTTTGTTTGTTTTTCCTGTGTACAACTGCCCAGTCCATAAAAGTTGTCCCTCTCTTCTTTAGGAAGAAATACGGCCCCAGTTTGAAGCCAAATACTCCAAGAAAGAGCGGATGAACCCCATTTCGGGAAAACCAGAACCTTATCAAGCATTTACAGATAAATGCAGCAGACTTGTTGTTTCTGCGTCTGGGATATTTTTTATGGTTTGAGGACTTTTTTCCATTTGTTTTGTTCTAAATGAAACTAACAGCTATGTTTATATAAAGGGCTTTCAGAGATTGGGCCTCATTTAATCCTCATATAAAGCCTGGGGCAGGGGGGAGGAAGAATTATTATTGTTCCCATTTTACAGATGGAGAAACTGAAGCTCAGGAAGAGAAATGACTTGCCTAAGGTCACCCAGCTAGTACATGCCTGAGCTAAAGCAAGAATCCCGGCCTCGTAATTCCAAGGTCAATTCTTTCTCTATACCATACTGTAAAGGCAGTCAATCAGTTCATCAGTAAATATTTCTTAGGTGCCTGCTACATGCCAGACACTGTGCTAAAGATATGGAAAGAGGCTAAAGTCATATCTTGCCCTCTAGGAACTTACAATCCAACGGGAGAGACAATAACCAAACAAATATATACGAAGTCAGCTATATACAGGACAAACAGAAAGTCACTAACAGAGAGAAGGATGGTGCTGGAATGGAGAGAAGTTGGGGAAGGCTTCCTGTAGAAGGTGGGATTTTAGCTAGGGCTTAACAGAAGCAAGGGAGGTCAGTAGTGGGAGCAAGAAAAGAAACGTCCCAAAGACTCGTTCATGAGCTGCCCCTACTGAGAAGCACTTCTGTGGGTTTTTTGACATTGTCTTGCACTCTGACCGCAGTGGGCCACAGGCACTTGTGCATTCCAGATATTGTCAGAAAGAAATAAAATAGTTGAAAATTACTAAGGCCTAGCAGAGGAACAGCCTTTGGGGTCAGGCAGACCTGTGTTCAGATCCTGCCTCTAACACATACTTTGAGCAAAATATCAGTTAAACATAATCAAAATCTTGTGGAAGTGAATGTTAAAAACTAAAAAAAAAAAATTTATAAAAAAAAAGAATCAAACATCTCAGCACTTGCAGAGAGCTCACCAGGAGTCGCTGAGTTGCCTCACTGGAGGAAGTTTCCATACTGGGAGTTCTACACACTTATGAAAGAACTTTAAGCCCTCTTCCTCCCCCTTTGGAGTCGTTATCACCTCCTTCTCCCCTTCTTTTCCTGACTAACTTAGTGATGAAAGTAATCTTATCTCCCCAAAAAAGAGAGGAATTGGGGGAAGGAAAGAGGAAATGGAGGGAAGAAGGGAAGGATAAGAGATATGTGTAGTGATATGAGCATTGGGTTTGCAACCAAAAGACTTCTGATTCCTGACTTCATCATAGTGATCATAAATCAAAGACTGGAATTGATTCTCAAAGAGCAGCTGGGTGGTACAGTGGATAGAGCCCTGGGCCTGGAATCAGGAAGACCTGAGTTCAGATCCAGCCTCAGACCATGTACTGGCTGTATAGTCACTTCACCCTGCTTGCCTCAGTTTCCTCATCTGTAAAAGAGCTGGAGAAAGAAATGGCAAAGCACTCTAGTATCTCTGCCAAGAAAGCCCCAAATGGTCACAGAGTCAGACACGACTGAAATAACTGAAAAACAACAACGCTGATCTCAGGGGGCTTCTGGTCCAAAGTGAGGAAACTGAAGCTGGCAGTGGGTGACCAAGGGGAGGCTGGATTCAAACCCAAATCTCTTAAGAAAATCTGGTGACCCTTCTACACCCACCACCCCTCTCTACTTCTTAGCTGCTTCTTGTTGGTCACGTTCCATGATCTCTCTGGGTCTCAATTTTCTCATCTATATAATGGGGATAATTATATTGTAAGAAGTAGAATAGGACAGTGTGAAGAGCCCTCATTCTGCAGTCAGAGGAGCTGGATTCAGATCCTGCCTATCAGTTACCTGTAGGTGACTTGTTTGACCTCCCTGAGCCTCAGTTTTCCTCATCAGTAAAATGAAGGGGTTGGGCTAGTTGGTACCAGGGTCCCCTTCTGCTTGAAATCCACGCTCCCTATGATCCCAGCTTGGGCATCTCTGCTCTGTGACCTTGGGAAAATCATTTAATCACTCTGGCCCTCAGTTTCTTATCTGTAAAATGAAGGGGCTAGACTAGATGGCTTTAATGTCCCTCCCAGCTCCTGAGATTTGGGGCTCTGATCCTAAGGTTTCCACCCTACCTACCAGGGGGTCTGCAGGTCATCAGAAGTCTCCGTGAGGTATTATCATCATCATTATTCTCATTATTATAGCAGGTGTTTAATAATTGAGGCCCTTATAGATAAGGGTTAATAGCTTAACACCTTTAGTAGCATAAAACTGCACTAGAACTTTGGGGACACCCTGTGAGCTGTGAGCTTGTATGACCATGAAGGGCATTGACTCCCCATGCCCAACACCACACTCATTTCTCCTGCCAAACCTGGGCGTCAGTGGCAAGAAGGTATTCCCAGGTAACAGGACTGAACTGAGACTGGCAACCGGCTAAATCAAACAAACATTAGAGCTGGATAGAGAGACAAGGGGCATAAAAAGCCAAGCACTAGGAGACAGCCCAGTCCCTGAGGCCTGAGGGCCTGATGTGTGCAGGGAATGGCATGTGGTCTATTTGGATAAGCAGCACGAGGAGCGTGCCAGCTCTGCATGGCCCTGGGGGACATAGGTAGGAACCATGGGCAGAAGCTCCCAGGAGAAAGGAACAAAAAAAACCCCTAAATGTCCCAAAGAGGAGTGAATTGGTTCATGAGATAGTGGACCCATCCTCACTAGAAGTCAGCAAGGTGAGCATAGCTAGAAGAGCCCCTGTATCACAAAGGAGGTCACGTGGTATAATGGAACACACATTCCCTCTGGATTTGAAGGACCCAGGTTAAGATCTTACCTTGGACCCTGGAAAAGGCATTTACTTTTCTGAGCCTTCATTTACTCAACCGCAAAATAAATAGTTTGAAAGAGCTGACTCTCAGGGCTCTTCCTGCTCTAGAATCTATGTTCTGTGAGTTCTCTGAAGCTTAAGTCTCCTCAGATGTTCAATGATGAGGGCTGGATCCGATGGTCTCTAAGTTCCCTTCTTAATCACTGGGCCCTCAGTCTATTATGTTGTAGACAACAGAGTTGAAAGTCTGGAGCAGTAAAGTAAAACTCTCTCCTCATTCTGGGAAGAAGGCAAACTTTACACATGCCCCGTGAATTCTTCCTGAAACAAGATGTTTAACAGCAACCCCATGATGGCCAGCTTAGATCAAATGAGGTGCTGTAACCGCATCAATCCGTGATTTCTGTTTGAATTTGCCACCACTGGTCTTGGCCACCCCCCCCCCCCCCGCTCTCGTTCATGCACTGATGCTGAGTGTGATGCAGACGGTGCTCTCCAAGCCTTCTCTGTTCTTCCCCCTCCATGCAGATCTGTGTGGTGATTGCCGCTGTGTTTGGAATCGTCATTTACCGTGTTGTGACTGTCAGTACTTTTGCTGCCTTCAAGTGGGCTTTAATCAGGAATAACTCTCAGGTTGCAACCACAGGAACAGCAGTGTGCATCAACTTTTGTATCATCATGCTGCTGAACGTGGTAAGGAGGCCGGAGGGGGAGGCTGGGGGAGGGGGTGAACTCAAGGCAGACAGGGCCCTTCTCTTCTGATGTGTGGAGCTGTCTGCTGGGGGTCTGGGCACAGGGGAGCATCACAAGCCACCAGAGAAGCTGTAGTCAATGCTGAGAAAGGGATGTGCAGTAGAGGCTAAAAACCAGAGTTAAAATCTCACTTCAGCCACTTGATAGCTCTATGAGCCTTGAACCTTGGGCCTCACTTACCTTCTGAGGCTGAGTTTCTGTGGTTGTGATGATCAAATGTGAGCATGCATATCAAGCATTTCTGAATCTATATTAATATACTGCTACATTAATGTGAGCTTCTGTTATTATTGTTGTTAAAGGAAGGCTAGCTTACAGGGGAAAGGACTGGCTTTGGGGTCAGAAGAACTGGGTCCATGTCCTGCCTCTGCCACAGAGGGGCTGTGAGATCCAAGACACATCACACCAAGCCCAGCTTCTTCATCTATAAAATGAGGGTAATACTATCACCTGCTTTCCCAGAGTCATAGTAGAGAATCACACGAAACAGTAAAAAAACATGAAAACTTTAATAGCCTTAAACTGTACTGACTTTTCAGACACACAAAGTGTTTTGAACATCTTAAAGAACTATATAAAATGGGAGTTACCATCATCATCCTCATTCTTTTGATGGGATCCCAATAGAAATAGTCCTGGAACAAAGAGCCATCTTGCTATTATACTTGGACATTTAATGTCTTTAAACTCTTGCATGAGCAGATAAAATAATTGCTTTTTATAGCCCAACTCATCTTCTGTGGGCTCACTGAGAATATCCTCAAGCTAACTCCTAAGTTTCTATGTTTCGAAAGTTTTTGTTTCATGTAGTTTAGAGGTGAGGAGTGAGTGACATGGCAACATCTATAGTTTTTATGGATCACGTTTAAGTTCACTGCAGGAAATAGTTCAGTCTGTAACAATGGTCCAGTTTCAATTCAATGTAGTCTCTGAATTCTCTGGGTTATTTTGAAGTCTGTATGACTGTTCTGTATTTTGAGATCTCATATCACAAACAAGAAGTTTATCATCTGTCAAAGAGAATATTCTGAGGTATAATTCTAGTTTCAAGGTCATGCCTTGCTAAGTATTTAAACAGTGCTAGCTTTTAGCAATCTACATCATTACTACTGCTGTTCTACTGCCACTAGCACCATTGCCACAGTCACTACCCCCACCACCAGCACCACCCCTCCTCAGCCTACTACTACAAGTGCTGTATAAATATTAGTTATTATTATGACTACTACTGCTAAATATTGCCATAATGGCAAAGAAAATAGTTGAAACTTCCAAAACAGAAAATGGATTGCAAAAGGATTCACACAATAGCAACTCTCCCCTAAGACTTTTAAAATGTTATTCTTCAATATTGAAATTTTTCTTCTGCAAAATAAGGAAGCCTTTTGAATTATGGAATATCCCTCCCCATACACATGGTTGCTACCCTCTCCCACAGACAATCATACTGTTAATGGGAGTGGAAATGCCCATGGAGGTGACAAGTAGAGAAGGGATGCACACAGAAGGAGGACCTGTAGCCAGGGCAAATCACATTCTTGAGGATGCATCTCAGCTGGTGTTGATGATGCCATCTGCTGATCCTTAATTGCTAAAAGATCTCTTTCCTCCAAAGCAGGGAGGGAGAGTCTATCAACTATTTTAGTTCTTAGCTCAGCTCTTTGTGATTCAGACTACATCGGTAGCCTGTCAGAGAAACCCTCAAGTTCAAATTCGAGTCAACCCAGAGTGTATGAACTTATTTGTATTAATATTTGGTAACTGCATTTCATTGTGATTGGTTTCCCTCTGTGTTTTGTTTTATGCTTTTAAAACAATTCCACGGAGTCCTGAAATTGAAATCTGGAAAACTTTGCTTGAAGTCCTATTTCTCAGTTACTTTTAGATACATGATCATGGGCAAGTCACTTAACTCTCACAGCCTCAGTTCATCATCTGTAAAATGGGCATAATAACACTGACCTCACGGGCTGTTGTGAAGATCAGATGAGATAATAAATGTGAAGGGCCATGTAAATGTTAGCTATCGCAATACTCTGCTGGTTATCGTTACTTTGTTGGTTATTACTGTTCTGCAAAGAGGTCTGTAGTCTTGCCCAGACTACCCAAGAGGGCCAGGACATACAAAAGGCTAAGTGCCCCTAATCTGTTTACTCCTTCAATAAGCACTCATGGAGTGTCTTTTGGATCAGGCTCTGGGATACAGTTACCAATGATGAAACAATCTTTCTTGCAGGAAGCTGACATTCTGGCTTTCAGACTCTTACTTCTGCCCCAGCTGCCATTCCCCAACCTCTGTGCTTTATCTGACTTGAGTCTGGGAAATTCCTTTCAGCTTTTCCCCTTCCCTTAATGCCAATCACTGACCATACAAATAACATCCTGGGAGTGAGCCTAAAAGGCACTACCTGGGACTGGCAGCCTTTGTCCTACTTCCCTGTCAGTCAAGTAGGAGAATTGCTGTCCTCTGAACAAATTACTGTCATTAGAAGTAAACGGATCCTGCTAAAAGAAACACACTTCTTTTAAGCACAAGTACTATTAGCTGTACTCTGGCCTCTTGATCAATGTGCTTTATAATAATAATAATAAAGTTTAAATGGAAGGAAAATTAACTAAATCCCATTTTTTTAAAATTCATAGAATGGATAAGTCCTTGAAAAGTCCTAGGCCAAGTATGAGGCATCTTATGTGCTTCTTCTGGTGATGAGTTTAAGCTTTCTCTAACCTGAATAAACTGAGGGAGAGCAGGCAGGCCACAGCCACAGTCCAGCAGAGACGAGGAGGCTCTGAGGAGCCGTTCTCATGCTTTGTTTGCAGGATATTAGGGAACACTTGGACCAGTCACAGGTTGGGTTTCTTCCCCAATCTATTTAAGAAATCCCACAATAAATTAAATGCTGCAACAGTTGAAAAATACCATTAGAAAGTACTAGGTGGGTGGCTAGATGGCACAGTGAGTAAAGTGCCGGCCCTGGAGTCAGGAGGACCCGAGTTCGGTTCTGGCCTCAGACACTTAACACCCACACACAAAAAAAAAAAAAAACTTGCCGTGTAACCTTGGGCAAGTTACTTAACCACAATTGCCCTCCAAAAGGCAAAAAAAAAAAAAGGACTAGGTATGGGGTGGCTAGGTGGCTCAGTGAATAATAGAGCACCGGCCCTGGAGTCAGGAGGACCTGAGTTCAAATCCAGCCCCAGACACTTAACACAAAACTAGCTGTGTGACTTTGGGCAAGTCACTTAACCCCAATTGCCCTCCAAAAAAAAAAAAAAGAAATTAGAAAGTACTAGGTGTTAGCCATGAGAATATAACCTGAATCCATTGCTGTGAAGGAGGCAACAGGGGCTGGTCCTGAGGTTTCACATCTAGAAAGCTCAGCTCTTAGAGCACTGAGTGGTTCAGAGATAAGGTACCCAGGATCACACAGTCAGCATGTCTCAGAGGCAGGACCTGAACTCAGGCCTTCCTAACTTTGAGGTCAGTTTTCTAATGTGCCACAGTGTCTCTTTTTCTGGGGTGAAGGAATCCAGGGGTTAAATCTAAACACTTCCTCATCAGTTCTAGCAGAATTATTATTCTGTTGGATAATAATAGCACCTGATTCACAGAATAAAAGAATCAATAGAGATTATGTAAACAAAGCTGAAAATGCCTTACATGTTTTAGCTGTTAGGATTATCTTCCCGCTGTGTCCAATCTTCACTGCATCCGACTGTGACGGCATTAATATGTATAGAGTCCGACAACCGTGCTAACAGACCTTTTATTACTGATGGCGCTCTCGCAGAGGTCCTTGGTGCTACAACGTATTTTTATCTGCAAAGGCTTTTGAGACATTTAGAATACACATGGATATGGGAGCAAAGCAGTAGTTGCCGTGGACTCCAAACAGTGGACGTCAGGGAAATCCAGACTGCTGAGTCATAGGATGTGAAATCTGAAACTGGTAGTGACCATGGGGGCCATCTTGTCCAACCCCCTCATTTTACAGATGAGGAAACTGAGGCCTAGGGACATTCAGTAACCTTCCCAGATAGTAAGCATCGGACCAGGTCCTCTGACTCCAAAGCTTCCTGTCATTCTGCCTCGGTATCAATGCTCAGTTTTTAGGTCGTGCAGAATTCAGTTTTCAAGAAACAGGCCTTGCTTCTACTCAAAATGATGTTGTTTTTTTAAGATAAGTGGAGTGCATTTTAGTGTCATTTATTTACCTGTAATTTAGGCATCTGTCATCATATTAAATTGATTAATCCATGTCACAGTGTTCCTAACTGAAAAATACTTGACTTTCACAGTCTTAAAGCAGAATGAGTGGTCTCTCCTTATCATTCCATTATTCAAAAAAATGTCCCTAGAGGGCATTTGAATGAATTGTGTTTTTACTTAACTGACAACATCTAGAGTTGTGAATTTCCATCATCGTGTATATTCTGGGAACCAATAGATGATTAATGCTCCTAACTTTAAGATTCCATGAGACATGCATGACCTGGCCTTTGTTTTAAAACTGCTTAGTTTTGAGATTCCAAAGCAATTTGATTTGGTTCCTTTTGGGGGGAGTATCTTTTCCCTCAAGTTTCATTTAATATTTGAGTGTTCACCAACAAATTTTCTTTGAATTTCTATCACCTTGATAGGAAAAGATAGGAAAGAAAAACTCATAGGCCTTAGGGGTGAACTTGTAATTCTGGACATATAGTAAACTCCTTCAGGGCAGAGATAATATCACCTTTCTCTTTGTGTTCCCAATTCTTAACACAGTGCCTGCCACATTTTAGGTAATCAATGCTTTTGGGGTAATGGAGTCATTGATTGATTGACTTATTGATGGAACAGACCTTAGAAATCATCTGATTCACTGGTATCAAACTCAGATAGAAACAGAAGCTACATATAGACTTAGCATTATCTGTGTTGTATGGTATTCTTATTTGTTAAACATTTTCTAATTAATTTTAATGGTCCTCAGGAGTTTTGACCATTTATGGCTCAGGCCTTGAGTTTGAAACCTTTGTGTTTGAAAGGAGAATTCTTTGGGCTTTCACCAGATTATAGAAGCAGAGCTTAGGACAAAGAGAATTCAAAGGAGTTTATTATAAGTATGTCAAAGTAGCAACATGTTGAGGGATTGGTCAGTGGAGATTAGCAATGGCTTGGAAATTGAGCCACCTTTTAGGGATAACTTTTGTAATGAGGTAAAGACAATTCATATGGGTCCACATTAGCAAAAGAGGTTGGGCCATTGTACCTCCTTTCCTCCCCCAGGTAGGAGTACATGATACTTTCCAGATACAAAGAGGTAGAGAGGGAGTGATTTGACTACTCTACAAATACTGGGGGACTGGGTAGTGTCTCTCCCCAACACTGATTGACAAAAAGATCTGGGAACAATAGGTCACTGAGTCAGCATCATTTTCTTTTTTTTCCATTTTTCAAATGCTTTATTAACTTCTGATTTACATCATTCATTTCTGCCAGATTTTGAGTTACAAATTTTCTTCCTGTTTTTCCCCTACCCACCGGCCCAAAATAGCAGTCCCATAGGATATCCCCTCCTCCAATCTGCTCTCTACCATATTTTCTCCCATACCCCTTCCAACTTTTCCAGTGGATCTCTATGCCCCAGTGCCTGTATAGCTTATTTCCCAATTACATGTAAAATAGTACTAATAATAGTATGTGTATATATATATATATATACATATATATATATATATATATATTTAAACATTTGATTTTTAAAACTTTGAATTCCAGATTCATTCCCTTCCTCCCTTGTCACCCACCCTTACTGGGAAGATAAGCAATTTAGTATAGGTTGTATGTGTATAGCTATGCAAAACAATAACATAGTAGATATATTGCAAAAGACTGACTGTATTTCCCTCCCTCCTATCCCACCTCCCACTTTTTCTATTCTCTACTTTGATCCCTTCCCTTTTCAAAAGTGGGTGCTTCCAATTTCCCTCCCCCCCAGCCTGTCCCCCCTTCCATCATCCCCCTTCTCATCCCCTTCCCCTCAACTCTCTTTTAGGGTGAGATACCCTATTTAGTGTGTATTTCATTCCCTCCTCAAGCCAAATTCAATGAGAATAAGGTTGACCCATTCCCTTTTGCCTTCCTATTCTTCTCCTCCATTGTAACCATTTTCCCTTGCCTCTTCTTTATGAGATAGTTTACCCCATTCTGTCTCTCCCCATCTCCTCTCATTATATTCCTCTCTCACCTCTTAATTTCACCTTTTAAGTATCATCCCTTCCTATTAAATTGGTCCTGTGCCCTCTATCTTTGTATACCTATAGACATATATACACACATTCACATATGTATTCATATGCCCATATACCCTCCTATATAGACATATATATTTCTATTCCCTTCAACTATTTTCATACTGAGAAAAGTTTCATCAGTTAAAATTATTGTTTTTCTTATGATTTCTTTTCCCTGTTTACCTTCTCATGCTTCTCTTGCTTCTTGTATCTGAATGTCAAATTTTCTATTCAACTCTGGTTTTTTCAGCAAGAATGTTTGAATATTCCACTGAATGACCATATTTCCCCCTGAAACATGATACTCAGTTTTGCTGGGTAGGTGATTCTTGGTTTTAATCCCAGTTCCCTTGACCTCCGGAATATCATATGCCAGGCCCTTCGATCCCTCAGTGTAGAAGCTGCCAGATCCTGTGTTATCCTGATTGTGTTTCCACAATATTCAAATTGTTTCTTCCTGGCTGCTTGTAATATTCTCTCCTTAATCAGCATCATTTTCAATATCTGATTCACCCCACTTTCCTTGTTTGCTGATGAGGAAACAGGTCTAGGATAAAGGAGTCACTAGAAATAGTTGCTAACAGAGAAAATAAATACCCTCCATTTTTGTGCTTAATATTCATACTTTTCCTTAAATCCCTCCTTAATCACACTTGTAGTAAATGATGTCTCCTACCATGAAACTTCTATGAATAGCCCTTACTGACTGAACCAGTTACAAAGCACTTATGTACTTAAAGTGTAATCTGATTTTCTCTGCATGTCTTTTCTCTCCAAATGGATCAGAAGATCTTGGGCTGGCAGCAACCACAGACTCATAAAAGCTCAGAAACTTTAAAGGGCATCTAGGCCAACCCAAAACTGAAAAAAAAAATCTCCTTTAGAACATCAAAAAACATGCATTTATTGAGCTCCTGCTGTGTGCCAGACACTGGGGAAATTCAAAGACAAAAGCAAGGCAATCCCTGTCTTTAAGGAGCTTAGAGGTCTCCCCTCTATCAAGAGATAAAAATGTCTTATATAAACATATGCAGAATGAATATACTGATACATGTTCCTATTCTTACTATACGCCCATCATTATTAGTTCATATCTACCCCAGTCTTTAACAGGAATCCAAGAATTTCTAAGAATTCCTCACTAAATGTTTATTAAGCACCTACTATGTGCCAGGCCCTTTCCTAAGTGCTGGGGATACAAAAAGAGGCAAAATACAGTTCCTGCTCTCAAGGACCTTATAATGCAATTTAGTGAGAATCACTTTGGACCACTCAAGGGCCATTTAACATTAACTCAGTAATAGTCTACTCTTTCTATAGAACAACCATGTGCCTGACCTACTATCAGTTAGATATGAATTTTTATTATCTTTTCAGTTGTAGGAATGAATCAGAGATGCACTACCCCAAGACTCTCAGTTTCTCCCTAAGGCCATCCATTTGCAAGATGGTCCCAAGATATGAACCCTTGCCCTAAAGGAGAAATCTAATTCCATGGCACAATAAACCCTCAATAAATGTTGGCTGATATTTATACTGTGCCCAAGAACTGAGGCATGCATGACCTGATCTATGTTTTTATGGGTAAAGGTGTTCCCAGTGAGAAAACTCCCTCTACTAATGTAGACTGGCCCCACAGGGCTATTTATAGTCTTAGGGAGTTGCCTCAGAACACTGGGAGTTAAGCAGTTTGTCCAGAGTCAGTATGTATGAGGGGCAGGATGTGAACCCAGGTCTCCCTGAGCCTGAGGCTTGATTTCTGTGACTACACCACAACACTTCATGGTCCTGAGAAACTGTCGTGTATCCAGGGGAAATAGCAGCTAATCTCCACAGGCTGCTGACCCCCTAAAAAAGGAGCCCAGAAGGCATGGAGCTTGTTGACAGCAAACTTGCCCACCTCTCCAGGGTCCCTTCTAGAACATGGCTGCCACAAAAGCGAATGGAGGGGGCTTTCCAGTTTGGATTGCTGGGTCGCTTGTTTCTCTCTGCCTTTGGGGGTCTGTGCACTTCACCTTCTGAACGGGAAACTGTTTTTCTCCTTGTTTTGCAGTTATATGAAAAAGTCGCTCTTCTTCTGACAAATTTAGGTAAGTTGCAGTGTTTTCTTTCAAGACACTCAAATACCATAGGGGCGAAGGATGAAGGTGCATGTGTTTAGAAACAGCCAATTTCTGAATTGGCCTAAGATGGGGAACTTTTGACTGACTGATTTTTAAGTTTTATTTGATGCCTTTTATTTGCACATCGTAGTCATCTGATCTCTTCCCAATCCCCCTCCCCTCCCCCATTAAACTCCTCTTTGTAAAGAGAAGAAAGAGCTGAGCAAAACCAGCCACCACAGTGGCTGCATCTGAATGAATATGGCTCCACCCCCTGGGCCTCCACTCCTCAACCAAGAGGAAGGAAGAATGCTTTATCATCTTTTGTTTGGGCTTCATATCGGAACCATTACCACGGATGCTCTTTGGAAGTTATTGTGGAGAAAGAAATGCAGGGGTGGTTTGTTTGTTTGTTTTTTCTTTCCTTTTAGGGGGTTGATTAACCTGAGGCCCATTAATTTATTTTAAAATATTTTAATAACTATTGCAATATAATTGGTTTTTTTTTTTTTATAATTCTATGTCTTCTACTTTATGCGTTTAAAAACATCATTCTAAGAAGGAATCCATAGGCTTTGCTGTCAAAAGGGTCCATAACAGTAAAAAGGTTAAGAATCCTTTCTATAGAGAATGCAGTAAGGATGAGTACCTGTGCCTATCCGATTACAACAAATTCCCCTGGCTGGAAAATATTCTTGTCATCTCTGTAATCAACAGATTGCCTGGAGTCTCAGAGTATTTATGAATTTTATTTGTAATCTGTATTTTTAAGCTTTCTAAGCTTCTCAGAAAAAGGACACCATGTGGAACTGAGTCCTTCACCTGAAACTAAAACCCTCAGGGAGGGCAGCTAGGTGGTGATGCGTTGAAGGACTTGGGTTCAAATCCTACCTCTATGTGAATTTGGGCAAGTCACACAACCTCCTCAGAAATCAGCTTCCTCATCAGGAAAATGAGAGCATTGGACTAGATGATTCTGGTCCTTTTTTGTTCTAGATCTTTCATAGGAATCCAAGAACTTCTGATAATAAGAGGTCCTGGGCTCAAATCCCACCTCCTTAGAACTCAGTTTCTTCATCTATAAGGTAAAAGCATTGAATTCTAGATGGCTCTAAGGTCCTTTCCACAGTTGTATGATCCTAAATAATTTTACCTCCCTGAGCCTCAGTTTCTTCATTTTAAGAAAAAAAATGGGGGGGGGGGGGCGGCCAGGTAGCACAGCAAGTAAGAGCACCAGCTCCAGTGTTGAGAAGACCTGGAGATCGAATCCTGAGCTCAGACACTTAGCACCCACCCAGAAACACCTGGCTATGTAACCTTGAGCAAGTTACTTAACCCTAATTGCTTAGGGGCGGCCAGGTGGCTCAGCGAGTAAGAGCACCGGCTCCAGTCCACCGGCTCCAGTGTTGGGACGACCTGGCGATCGAATCCCGGGCTCAGACACTCAGCACCACACCCAGAAATAACTGGCTGTGTAACCTTGAGCAAGTTACTTAACCCCAATTGCTTAAAAAGAAAAAAAAAATGGGAAGGTTGGACTGGTGGCCTCTGAGGCCCCTTCCAGTTTTGCACCCCTGATCCTGTGACCTTAAATGTTGGGATTCTTTGCCAGCAGCCATATAAACCTAAAATGATCTCACTCACACAGTGCCTTACACATGGTAGGGACATAAAAATGCTTTTTGAGTTGAATTAAGTTTGTATTTAGGTTGTATTTTAACAAGAAACAAAATTTAAATAGCAAGACATTTTTATTTTTTAAAAAAACACCCATTCTAGAGTGAGCAAAATTTCCATTTGCTCATTGACCAGAAGACTTGCTCCAGAGCCACTAGACTTGAGTTCAAGGCTTGCCTCTGCTGCCTGCCACCCATGTGACCTTCAGAAAAGTCACGTAACCTCCGTTGGGCTCAGTTTCTTCATCAGAAAAGTGAGGGAGCTGGACCAGATAGCCTGTTGTTGAATGACTGACCAGTCAATTTTGTAGTCTCTTCCAGTTCTTGTTCCTAAGACCCCATGTCATTACTTTACAATTCATGCAGAATTTACTGAATTTTCTGGTATATCACATGCTCAGGTGGTTGTTAATGAAGGGTGGAAGTAAGCTTGTCACCATGAATCCCTCCAAAACCATGACCTATGACAAAGTGAAACCGTCCATCCAGGTGAACTCTGCGGAGTCCACAAAGCAGTGGGAATGAGCTGAGGGCCAGTGAGGAATGGAGTACAAACGTTTAACGCGTCTTCAAGATGCAAAGAAGGCTCCGGTTTTATTACGCAAGCTGTTAGTCACTAAATTTATAGACACAGTCACTCACAACTGACCCATGTTGGTTTATTTCCATATGCAGCTTTCCCAGTGAGAAATGCTCATTGATTTTTTGCCATTAAAATATGTACAGCCCCAATTAGAAATAACATGGATAGAAAATCCAAAATGGAACAACCATCCACCTGTATCAGCAAAGGGATTAGACTTTCAATCACAGGGCCTGGGATTATGTCTGAATTCTACACTTTACTATCCATGTAACCCAAAGCAAGTCAGTTGCCCTCAGGGCCTCATTTTTTATTTATAAAATGGGCACAAAACTCATGAGGAAATTGTGTCTGTAAAGAGTTGTGTCACAGTAAAGCACACCCATCCCAGAGAATGCCATTTCCTTCAAAACTCATCTCTAGACCACCTGTATGCATGAGGCCTTTCCTGATTTCTCTCTGCTAGTGCCTAGCCTCAAAAAAAAATTACCTTGTATATATTTTGTATATTTATGTGTATGTATATATGTGTGTATGATATACTCAAATGTATATATATAAGTACACACACATGTAGTTGTTATTTAATCATTTTTAGTTGTGTCCAACTCTTCATGACCCCATTTGTGGGGGTTTTTTGGCAAAGACCCAGAATGGTTTGCCATTTCCTTCTCCAGCTCATTTGACAGATGAGGAAAATGAAGCAAAAAGGATGAAGTGACTAGCCCAGGATCACACAACTAGTAAGCATCTGAGGCCAGATTTGAACTTGGGAAGTTGAGTCTTCCTGACTCCAGGCCAGATATATATCTGTATATGTGTGCATGTGTACACACATGCATATATATGTATAACATGTATATACATATATACATATACCCATGTACCCGGAGTCATCTCCAGTCATCCTGACAGATATCTGGCCACTGGACCCAGATGACTCTGAAGGAGAAAGTGAGGCCAGTAACTTTGCACAGCCCTCCCTCACTGTAATCCAATTCACTTGCGGTAATGGCACCACCTTCCTGATATCATGATCCTCTTCAAGAATGAAGGACAGGGGTGGCCAGGTGGCGCAGTGAGTAGAGCGCCAGCCCCGGAGTCAGGAGGACCCGAGTTTGGTTCCGGCCTTAGACACAACACCCAAACACAAAAACTAGCCGTGTAACCTTGGGCAAACTACTTAACCCCAATTGCCCTCCAAAAGGCAAAAAAGAAAGAAAAAGAGAATGAAGGACAAACAACAGTAACCCGTATGCACATACACACATATGGTAGATGTTTAATGTGCATCGGTTGATTGACTCTGAGACAACACAGGTAAAATCTGGGCCCAGGACTAGTGATGGAGTTGTTATTATATCCTCTCAATAGTAACCTGGCCCTGTAGTCAAACCCAACCTCTTAATTTATTTTAAAACAAAAAGATTCTCTTTCCGATGGCTTTCCAGGAAACATTTTGGGTTGATACAGAGATGAAATACTGAAGGTAACTGTTCTAAGATTCAGAAATTGGGGGAGAGGAGGAAAGAAACCTTTTTTTTCATTAAATGTAGGGGTTTTTTTTACAAGTACTTGAGTTGAGAATGTAATTAGTGATAAATGAAACTAACATTGCACTTTCTGTTTGGAGGCAGAATCTGTGGCAGCTGATACATCCTTCGAAATGTATTTTATAGCTGTAGAACTCAAGGCAATTTAGGAGAAGAGGGTCCCTGCCTGGCTTAGAAGCCTGGAATGCAGGGTTAGTACTTGTTGTGAGACCAGCTCTTCTCAGGGTGACCCCACCATGGGGGTTCAGTGTGCAGTAGGAAGAAGGGAATCCTGTCCATTGAGCATTTATCATCCACTTTCTATGTTCTAGACAATGTACCAGGCACTGGGGATACAAAGGCAGAAACCAAACTAGCCCTGCCCTCTGGCAGTTCACATACACACTTAGAGCAGAGAGAAAGCCCTGCTAGTTGGTGGGGATCAGGGAAGGCTTCCTGGAGGTGGTACATAAAGTGAGTTTCAAAGGAAGCAAGAGAATGTAAGAAAGAGGTAAGGAAGGAACACATTCCCAGCATGAGAAACAAAAACTCAGAGGCAGAAGATGGGATCCAGAGACTGGGCACAGAAAAGGCAGAATGTCAAAGAGATTGGGGGTCAGGTGGGTGGCAAATCTGATCCTCTCTTATTATTGCAGCTCTTAGTCTTAATTAGGAGAAACTGGGTTAGGGGCCAGGAACGATCATAGATTTGGGGCAAGAGGGGACCTTCAGAAGCCATCTAGTTCTCCTTCCTCCATATTACAGATGAGAAACTGAGGCATAAACAGGTTAGGTAATCTGCCTAGATTCCCACACCTAGCAAGGACCTGAGAGGTAGCATCTGAAATAGAGGCTCACTGGCTCTAAGTCAGGGACTCCATCCACTGCTTCACCGAACTGACAAATAAGATACAGTCTAGTAAGGACAAAAAGCAGGAATGTGCCAGAACCAGCTGATTATTGAACTTACTGTGTGAGCATTTAGTTATATTTCAGAAATTGGCAAACTCTACAAATCAGAACTTGTTCTATTATTTTGCTTATTGTCTAGTGACAGAGAACTCAAGTGATAGAGAATATGTTAATAATGAAGAATAAATTTTAAAGTAGATAGTGCATACTTTCTGGGGGGAGAGCTGGTTGTTAAACATGTACCAACATACCACTGGACGAAAGACAGAAAAGGATATACTCCAGGACATTTGAAGGATGACGTGTAAGGTTGACCCAGATCCCCCAGAAAGGGCCTAGGCTGCTCTCCCCACACTATTTGGCTTGCCTTCAATACTAAGGAAACCTAATTACTCCATCAAATCAGGCTCACACACACACCTGCACATATACTTTAGAGAGTAACTGTGACCCAGAAAGATCCTCAGCCAGAAGCTAAACAGGGGAGAAGTAGCTCACACTGAGTCAGACAGCTTTTCAAACAGAATCTGAATATTCACCCTGCATATGGCAGCTATGGCAGAGTGAATAGGGGGCTGGGCTAAGAATCAGAGATCCGGGTTCAGATCATCCTCTGACACTAGCTGGGGCTCAGGTCAAGGGCCTTAAGCTCTCCAAAGTCAACCAGTAAGCACTTACTTCCTGCTGTGTGCCAGCCACTGTCCCAGGGGCTGGAAAAGACAGCACAAAGAATGAAATGATCCTTCTATGGCTTAGACAGTTTTTTAGGATTACTCTGCTAAATCTCTGATGGCTTGTATCTGAATTGTTTTACCAAGTTAGCAGTTAATCTCAAATGTCCTTTGTGGGTCTAGGTGGGCAAGCCTTCTGAAAGCTGGAAGGTCCACTGGGATGGGCCCTTTGCAAGGGAGGCACCGCTCAGCAGGCTCAGTAAAGGAGACTGGAGGGCTAGATGAAGGCTCTCAATCTCTGCCCCCTCTTTGTCCACAGAGCAGCCTCGCACCGAGTCTGAGTGGGAGAACAGCTTCACTCTGAAAATGTTTCTTTTTCAGTTTGTCAATCTGAACAGCTCAACCTTTTACATCGCATTCTTCCTTGGAAGGTAAGGACTTGGGGCTGTGTATCTTGTCCCGTGTAGGGAACAGAGAATGGGCGTGTGGCTGAGCCAAGGCAGCATCCCTCTATGGGTAGCTGGGGGCATGGGTGACATTTCTTACAAGGGAAGGACTGGGGTGTAAGGAGCTGTTCAGAGTCCAGGGCAATTGGAGAAGAAAACTCAAACTATTTATATGTGACCACACCACAGTTTTATTGCAAAACTCATCACTAGAATTCTGGGGGAAATCTGCAGCTACTAAAGTCTTTTTATAACACGGTGTAACAGAGAAGTCCCCCAGAAACAGAGGAAACATGCAGTGTAGTCAAACGGAAGGGGTTCTGGTTCTGAAGTCAAAGACCCAGGTTCCAGTCCCTCCTCTGACACTCCACGGGGGGGCTTGAACCCATCTCTTAACAGTTTCCTCATTGCTAAAATGAAGGAGTTGGACAAGATGCCCTCTGAAGTTCCCCTCCAGCTTGAAAACCCACAACCCCTTCATAAGTCATCTCCCCTGCCTGGGCCTTGGTTTCCTATTTGTAAAATGCACAGCTGGTCCCCAAGGTCCCTAAAATCTGTCTTTATCATACCAGCTGTGTGACCCTGGGCAGCCCACTTCAACTGTGGTCCTTGCTAAATGAGGAGGTTGGATAGGATGACCTCTTATGTCCTTTCCAGCTCTACAGCAATGATCCTGTGGCCTCCATAGGCCTTAGTTTCACATGGTGAAATGAGGGGTTTGGTCTAGTTGGCCTCTGAGGTCCCTTGCAACACTAGGTCTCTAAGCATCAGCAAGAGGTGGAGCATTATGTCTCAATCATTCCGGCCCTTCCTTCCCCTTGCTTCCTGGCCTGAGGTCAAAGATCACAGGAAAGATCCTTTCATGAATCCATCAGGGCTTTATGCATTTGGGATTGGCTAAGCATGAAAAAGTCCTAGAAATTAGTCATATAGTGGGGAGGGGAATGAAGGAAAATTAGGAAACGGTCCTTCTCAGCAGGGACCATGGGTTATTACTATGGAAATGATGCCTATTAAGGCAACTGGCATGATAGAACAGTGCCCAGTGATTTATTTTGAAAGAGAAGCCAGAGACTATGTCAAGCATGAACCGAGTGGCCCTGCTGTGTGCCTTGCATTAATGTGGTCTCTTGTGTTGAAGGTTTACAGGACACCCAGGTGCCTATCTGAGGCTGATAAACAGGTGGAGACTAGAAGAGGTCTGTATTCTCCTTGGCATGCCCGACTTTGTGCAGCTTTCCAATAAGGAAACTTGTGGGGGAAGAAAGGAAAGGGGAAACAGAAGTCCTTCATTTGGGCAGAGCTATGACTTGGGAATTCTTATGCCAGAGGCAAATTCAGTGGGGGAAGATAGGGGAGAAAAGTAAAGAGGAGGCTAATTTAATCATTCATAGAATAACCTAATCATTCACATATATATGTGTATGGGTTTCACATATAGATATATATATGAGATTTTTATGTAGAGAAAATCTATTAGTTACTTGTATATATTTGTATTTATACACTTATAACCCCAATTCCCCAACCCATAACTAGGCCTAATTCTCTAATCCTGGCATTTGACCATGGGTCAAAGAGGAGGGAGGACATATAAGTACAGCCCTCCTCCACTACAAGGGTTGTGAGGAGGACCAGGAAAAAGGGAGAAAGTAAGGAAACAGGCTTGGTTCTTCTCCTCTCCTTAGTCATTCAATAAACATTTATTACTGTGTGCCAGGGGCAGTTAGGTGGCACAGTGGATATAGCACTGGGCCTGGAGTCAGGGTTAGGGTTAGGGTTAGTTCATGAGTTCAAATCTGGCCTCAGATGCTTACTAGCTGTGTGACCCTGGGCAAGTCACTTGACCCTGTGTGCCTCAGTTTCCTCAGCTGTAAAATGAGCTGAATAAGGAAATGGCAAACCACTCCAGTATCTCTGCCAGGAAAACATTTGATGGAGTCACGAAGAGTTGGACATGACTGAAAAACAACAACAATAAGCCAGGTGCTGGGCACTGTGCTAAGTGTTGAGGATATAAAAAGAGACAAAAGACAGGGCCTGCCCTCAAGGAGCTTGCAGTCTAATGGTGCTCTGCATTTGTTTACATTGCAGTGCCACCCTAGCGGATGCCTTATTGACCTCTGTATGCAAATGGGAATTATCATGGTGCTAAAGCAGACCTGGAACAATTTCATGGAGCTTGGCTACCCGTAAGTAGCAGACGTTCTGAGCTGAGGCGGCTGCCTCGCATGGATGGCCCCAAGAGGGCCTGGGGGCAGCTGGCCGTCAGCACAGACCTGTCCCTTGGGGTTCCCTGGGATGATGGAAGGCAGGGCCAGTGGCCAGAGTGAGGGCGAGAGGAGTCATGGTATGGTACAGAGAGAGCTGTCCTTGAAGCCAGGAGAGATCTGGATTTGAATCCCAGCTTTGCCCTCGCTATCTCATGACCCTGGGCAAACCACGTCACTCCTCTGGGGCTCAGCTCCTCCATATGTGAGAATGAAGGGATGGAATTCAACGCCTCTACCATTCCTTCCAGCTCAAAATCCAGGATTCTGCTTCTCACACACACTAGCTATGTGATGATGGAAAAGGGACTGAGCCTTTCTGAGCCTCAGTGTTTGCATCTGGAAAATGAAGCTGAGACTACATCCCATGATTTGAGGGGCAGAAGGGACCCAATCAGAAAATGTATTAAAGTATTTCATGAATATCCAAGTGCTGGATATGTCTGCTGTCATTAGGATCTAGATTTAGAGCTGCAAGAGACCTCAGAGGCCATCTAGTTTAACTGTTACACTTCACTGATGAGGAGGGCAAAACAGGCATACACTAAAAAGGAGGTCCATGAAGTCCTTTCCAGCTCTGGGTCTAATACCCTTTGAGTGCATGGGGGTGAGGAAGAACTCAAGGGAACAGGAAAAACAAAACAAAAACAGACCCAGATGTCCTTTGAACAGCCCACTGATTAGAACTAATAATAACATGACCTCCAAGTGGAAATAATGCAAGTCTATGGTGGTGCACACATGCACACGCACATGTACACACACACACACACACACACACACACCCTATATTTTATTGCAAGCTCTTTCTTGGTTATAATTAAATAAAGCCTTTAATTCAGCTGCATTTGCAGTTTTAGACAGTTCATTTTTACGGGGATCTAAATCTGCAATGCATTTTCTCTTCCTGTTTTCCCCTACTCCTGTTGGTTTGTGTTGTGGGTCTCTACTAGAACATTCTGTAATGATCAAGATGTTATTGCACCCCGACCTCCCCTCTCCTCCCCCAATCCCCACTCCCCTGCTAAGGACACTAGCAGGTCACAGATGAGCCTGGAAAGTCACCCCCACCTCCTCAACAACTCTTGGGTCAGGAAGTGGTTTGGTGTCTTCATTTGTATGTCCCAAGTCCCTTGTTACATGCCTTTGATTCTCTTTCTCCAGCTTTTTAAGGCACCAGAGGAGAAAAGGTCAAAAATAAGGTAATCTGTTTTAAATTACTAACTGTAATATTTTCTCAATTAAAAAAACCATGATGGAAATTCTGTTCAAAATCCAAATAGTAATTCAGGAATGTCACAGAAGTTAGGAGTCCCAGACTAACTCTCCTAGAGATCTGAGATCTCCTACAAAGGTTTTTTTTTTCCATGCTCCTTCAGTGTCTCTCTTGCCCCCATTCCCCACCCTGCCTCACCCCTCCATGCAGCCATCCCACCCTCTTCCTCTGGCAGGTGTAGCACCGATTCCTTACCTTGCATTTTTCTTTCTTTATGTCTTGTAGCTACAGAGATAAAGCTAGCCCTTAAAGCCTTGGTCAAGTAATTTAAGCTAATAAAGTGCTCATAATGGAACAGAGGACAATGATGATGGTAGCTAGCATTCACATAGTGCCTACAGGAACCGTGCAAAGAGCTTTACAATGATTATGTCATTTAATTCTCCCAACACCCTGCAGCAAAGGTGCTATTATCCCCATTTTACAGATGAGGAAACTGAGGCAAACAGGAAACGTGACTTGCCAAAGGCCACACAATAATAAGTGTCTGAGCATCTGAACTCAAATTTTTCTGACTGGGGCCCGGGGCTCTGTCCACTGAGCCACCCTGCTCATCTAGTGATGGATGTTCTCCTTCACACATACTTCCCTCCCCATTAGATCACCCATGGCCATCATGCAGCAAGAAAGGGAAGAGTAGGAATGATAAAATCTCAGGAGGGACTCCAATAGGCTCCGTCCTCACAAATCCTCAATGTGAAGGGCAGCCAAGGACCTGTGGTCAGTGCTCCCCACTGGTCTGGTGGCCTGCGGCATTTGGGGGGCTAATGGGACATGTCCTGGCCACCAAAGAGGCCTAAGGGCTGAGCTCAGGCTGTAGATCAGCCACTTATGGGCAGGTCACCAGCTCTTCAAGCCCCAGTCTTCTCATCTGTAAGATGGGGGTGCTGTTGATCCTTACAAAGTGTAAGAGATAAACATATCAAATAACTCCACAACACAAGCATTAACTCAGAGGTGACACTGACCTTCTAAGATGTTAGACTGCAGAGCAGGTAGGGATCTGCCTTGGTATTATTAGTAATAATAAGAGTAATAATAGCAATAATAACTAGCATTTATATAGGCTTTTAAGGTTCACAAAGTTCTTTGCAAATAATATCCTCACAACAACACTAGGAAGTACATGCTATTATTATTGCCATTTTAGAGATAAGAAAACTAAGGTTGAACTAAGTTCACTGGTCTGCCCAGGGTCCCAGACCTAATCAATGTCTGAGGTCAAATTTGAACTCAGATCTTCCTGACTCCAGGCCCAGCACTCTGTACTGCACCATCAGCTGCCTCAGAGGTCCATCTGCCAATGAAAGACATATCAGGTCCAGCTGCTATAACTCCATCTCAGGGTTGTCCCAGCCAGCTGCCCCCCTGGGTTCCTTGTTAGCCCCTGGTGTTGTCACCACCACAGGCTCCAAAATCCAGGTCCTCCTTTCCCTTGCTTAGAACATGCTCTTCACTTTTCATTTCTTTTTTTATGTGTTTGCATATGATGACTGACCTTTGGGCCCTGGAAAGTCTTCTATAAATGCAATTTTTCCCCAACTGATTTTTTTGTCGTGCAGGTTAATTCAGAACTGGTGGACGAGGAGAAAAGTCCGTCAAGAACAAGGCACACAGAGAAAAACCAGTTTCCCACAATGGGAAAGGGACTATAACCTGCAGCCCATGAATGCTTATGGGCTCTTTGATGAATACCTAGAAATGAGTATGGAAAAGTTCTTTTGCCTATGTTTTAAAATGTACATTTTAGCCCTCTGAGATGTTCTTACCTAAATCTACTCTTATTAGAAAGATGTTTGGTAGTAGAACAAAAAAAACCCACACACCTACTGTGTGCAAGATGCCATCCTAAGTGCTGCCAGGGATACCAAACTGGATAAGCCATGGTCCTTGTCCTCCAGAGCTTCTAATCAAGTACAGCAGTTAGACGACCCTGAAGGCACAGAGGAATGAGCACTGCCTTCTGGAGGCAGAGGACCAGTGTCTACTCTCAGCCCTATGACCCTGAACAGACCTCTTCACTTCCCTGGGCCTCCGTTTCCTTATCTGTAAAATGAGGGATTTGAACTGGAGGTCTCTAAGGTCCTCTGCAGCTCCAGATGCCTAGAATTATTACTTTAGGAAACTCTGTCCACATCTTCAACATAGCAAAAAAAAAAAAAGTCAATTTAACACAAATGGGGGGAAAAATGTGTTAAATTTGTTTTTGACATCAGAGTCTTCCAGAAACAGTGCAATGTTCTTATCTTTCAAAGTCACTGAAGAACGGAAATGAGTTATCAGAAAATAGCAAACCAAGGAAAAAAGAATTCTCCTTATCAGTCCAAGAAAAACTAGACTCATCTGACATTTAAAAAGGAATTGTTCTCTAAGAAACTAAATTTAGAAAGCACTTTAAAAGTTTTCCCCCATTAGGATATTTTTCCTGGTTAAAAAAATACAAGTCTCTTTGGACAGTGGTAAAATCCAAGTGATATGTAATGGTTTGGGATGGTTTATGCACTAAATATCTGCTGACGTTTTGGGAGTTTCAGTTACAGGATGCCTGAATGATGTAACATTAAGTTCAAGTCAAATTGAACATTAATGCAAAATTTAATTAATGCAGTTTATTAATAGAACAAACTTATTTGAAGGCACTGCTGTACTGTTTCTTTCTCCTAAATAAATGAGAGAGATATGGATGGATGGCAGGAAAGAAGTGGAAAAAGGAGAAGAGGGAGGGAAGGAAAGAAATAAAGAAGGAAGGAATGAGAAAAAGAAAGGAAGAGTGCGCTTATTATTTGCCAGGCATGACCGTGAAAGCAAGATGATCCCTACTCTCAAATATCTTTTCATTCTAATACATAAAGAGAGCTACAAAGCACATGGGGGTAGGGAGAAGGAGGGTGCCCAAGTGGGGGCAAAGCAGCTGGTGTGGAGAGGTCAGAAGGTAAGTGGGCAGCATGCCTAGGACGGCTATGATATGGTGGTTCCAGGCAAAGGCTCACCAATCAGTGAGCTGAACTCTGAGTGGGGTCATCCTCAGGGAGTCAAGGCATCTGACACAGAGTGTGAGCTGGGAGGGCAGCCAGCCACATGCTTGGAATTTCTGAAGACACTGAGGAAGAAAAAGTAATTACTGGGAACGATCAGTTCACCACTGCACATGGCATCTTCTGATTCTAAATTCTAAGCACTAAAGTGATGTTGGTAGTTTTTATATAATAGAAAGCACCTTTCCTCCTCTTCTACCCTGAAAAAAGAATCCTCCTTATGTCCTAAAGGGAAATTCTCATAGCATAACTAGGTTAACAATTACTTCTTGGGGTGGCTAGCTGGCGCAGTGAATAGAGCACCGGCCCTGGAGTCAGGAGGACCTGAGTTCAAGTCCGGTCTCAGACACTTGATACACTTACTAGCCGTGTGACCTTGGGCAAGTCACTTAACCCCAATTGCCCTCCAAAAAGCAAAACAAAAAACAATTACTACTCTTCCCATAATGGAAGTGTACCATGTAGATGCATCTCAAGCAACCAAGTCAACTATATCTTATACTCTTGGTTTCATGTGTCCACTGCAGTCCAGTACAGACCCAACCTGAACCCTTTTCAAATGTATGTCATGTATAGGAGAAGCAGCATGGCAGAGCAGAGTGACAGTTGGCCTCAGCCAGGAAGACCTATATTCCAGGCCCGCCTCCGACACCTCCTAGCTCAGTGAATGCTGGTGAGAGTCCCCAGATGAATTTCTATGCATAGCTTTAAGTCGCCAACCTGCCTGGGCAGAGGACTTCCCCACATCACTGAAGTACTCTTAGGAAGCATGTGTCCATGAAGCTTCCCGTAATATTTCTGCTTCTTAGAAGACTCAGAGAATCACTGTGGACACATTCTAACTACAATTGTTCATTTTGTTTATTCCTTTTCATTTTGCACCCGCCTGTTCGATCATTCATTCTTCAGCAACCTTCATGCACCTACTCTGTGCCAGGAGAGAAACAAGGTTGCATAAAACTTAGCCGAGGATCTTTCCAAATCTGAAAGGGGAAGGAACTAACTTTTCTGCTAGGTAGTGCTAGGAAACTCTGGGTAGCTAAGGGGTGCCACAGTGCATAAAGTGCTGGGCCTGGAATCAAGAAGACTCATCTTCCCAAGTTCCAATCTGACCTCAGAAACTCACTAGCTGTGTGTCCCTGGGCAAGTCCCATAACCCTGTTTGACTCAGTTTCCTCATCTGTCAGATGAGCCAGAGAAAGAAATGGCAAACCACTCAAAATATCTTTGCCAAGAAAACCCCAAATGGAACCACCAAGAGTCAGACACAACTGAAACAACTCAACAAGGATACTTAATGAAGTCACATTTTTTGATGAAGCAGACAGAACCCTGTATTTAGAATCTGAAAGCCCTGGGTTCAAATTCCACCTCTGATAGAAGCTGTGTGACCATGGGCAAGTCACTTAAGTTTTTTGAGTCTCAGTTTCCTTATCTATAAAATGTTGCACTAGAAGCCCCTCAAGTCTCTTCCAAGGAGTGGCTAGGTGGTACAGTGAATAAGCACTGGCCCTGGAGTCAGGAGGACCCGAGTTCAAATCCAAACTCAGACACTTAACACTTACTAGCCATTGTGACCTTGGGCAAGTCAACCCCAATTGCCCTGCCTTCCCCCCTCCAAAAAAAGCAAAAATAAATAAGTAAAGTCTCTTCCAAGTGAAATTTTATTCCTATTAGTCTATATTTGTAGCTTCTTTCAAAGTACCAGATTTCATGGAAGTATAGTAAAATGTATTGAAGTTTCTGCCCATTTGAAAATCTTCTTGGTTATCATGTTTCAAGCTGGCTGACAGAATTATAAATCCCACTTATCATGTAATATAATATAGATCAAATATCCCAAATTTTATATAAGTTCATTATGTTTCTTCAAAAAAATATGGCAGGACAAATAGGCCAATTCGATAAAATGTCAGTGTGCAACAGAGACCTCCCTACATATGGCCAAATTAACATTTCAGAGCTTTCCAGTTTTATCATTTTATGCATTAAACCCATGTGTAATTAAGGCTTTCTATAAAATATTAATTCTAAATAGTTCACATAATTAATTTCAGGTTATTTGCAAAAGTTCTGACACCAAAAACTCAATTTCAAACCAAAATGAAGATTATAATGCCAAGAACAGAAAGGTGATAATCTGGGCATCACAACACACTCAGAGTATTATGCTCAGTTCTGGGTGACATATTTTAAGGAGTACATTGACAAACCAGAATATCTGGGAAAAGTAAACTTCAATCATAAGAGGACTGGAAACTTTGGTATGTGAGTTTTGGTGAAAGCTGCTCCATTCCGGATGCCACATTTTAGAAATGACAGAGATAAGGTGGCGAGCATCCAGGAAAGTGAAGGGCTTTGAAGCCATGCAGCAGTATGAGAAGTCATCAGACACCAAGAATGAGTCGCCAACAAGCAGAAGGAACACTGAACTCAGGGACACATTCCTGGGTCTGCCATTTACTGGATCACCTTAGGCAAGCCATTTAACTTTTCTGGGCCTCAGTTTCCTTCTCTGTAATTTAGAGAGTTGTACATGATCTCTAAGGTCCCATTCTAAATCTATAATCTGTGACCTTATGTTTATATATGTCCACTGTTTCCCATGAAGAAGAGAAGAGAAGGGAAGGGGGAAGGCAAATTCTTCAAGACTTTGAAGGGCAGTCATCAGGAGGATCAGACTTGTTCTGTTAGGCCCCCAGAGGGCAGAACTAGTAGCAAGAAGTCACAAGTTGCAAAGAAGTAAATCCAAGGTTTGATGAAAGAAAAAACTGCTAAGAGGAGAGCTTTCTAGAAATGGAATGGGCTACATTCGAAGGCAGCAGCTTTTCCTCACTGGAAGTCTGGCAGCCAAGGCTGGATAACGACTTGTCAGGTACATTATATGGGGTGTTCTTTTTCAAGCATGAGTAGGACTAGGTCCTAGAAATCGCCTGCCTCTGGTCTTGTTTGTGTGAGTGTGCTCTTGTCTTAATTTTGCATGTATTCTCCATACTCCTGTGTCTACGTTCCCCCCACTAGGATGTAAGCTCCTGGAGAGCAGGCTTCACTTTTACTTCTTCATTCAGCCCTTGGCTTAGTGTCTTCCAGTAGGAAGCATGACCATCTTGACCCTGATGGCCTGCTAGCACCTCCGACTCCACTTACCATCCTACCTTGCATATCTGCCTCTCTCTGATTTCTCTGTTCCTGCTAATGGCACCATCATTCCCCTTGTCAGCCTGATGGGACTTGTGGGAGTCTCCCAAGGCCTGCAAATCTTCCTTCTCTCATATTTATCTGTCTTCTCCATTCTATCTCCAGTGTTACTACCCAGTCTTATCCTCTTTTCTTGACTTTTGTTATAGCCTCCTAACTGGTGTTTCTATCTCCAAGCTAGCTTTTTCCCATCTCTGACCTGACTTTCGCATTTCTTTCTAACTCTCTAACTAACACATAGCTGACTCTATCACCCCACTGTCCAGACATCTTTGATGGCTCCCCATTGCCTCACAAATAAAAAATAAACTCCTTAGTATATCATCTAAGACTCTCTACAATTTGTTCCCAAAGCCACTTTCCAGCTTGATCTCATATTACTCTTCACATACTCTACAAGCCAGCCAAGAACCACTCACCATCCTTCATGCTTATACTGCCTTCTTCCATACCCATATATTTGTTTATGTCATTTCCAATGCATAGAATAAACTGTCTTGCCTTCCACCTTTCCGTGTCCAAACCTCACTGGTTGAAATTCTTTCTTCAAGGTCCAGTAAGGTCCTCTGATCCTCTAGGCTAGAAGCAACCATTTCCTTCTCAAAGTTCTCATAGCACTTTAGTTGGACCTTTCTTGGTCTTATTGGCAAATAGAAATCAGAGCTATCAATATCATATCCTGTAACTCTCCTACTAGATTGTAAGGCCCCATGTTTATTCATTTTTCCATTCCCCGCACTTAGCAGAGTGCCTTTGTCTGAGACTCAATAAATATTTTTTGAACTGAATTATCTTCACTAAAACAGTTGGATCAATGTAGTGAATTCAGATGGCTCACCAAAATTTAGTCTGGGAAAAATCTCCATCAAGCCCACTCTTTGGTGTAGACCAAAAACAACCAGTTAACCAACCATATTTTTTTCATCTTTCAAGTAACTGTTATCATGGAGACAATGCCTTCCAAGGGCCTTTATTCTCCAAAAGGCCTTTTCTCCCATTGATGCTGAAAAATATTCCTGTTCTCATTGTGAGACATAGACCCTCCCCCCCCCCAATTTCCTTCCAGACGGTAAGTTAGCTACTTCTTACTAATCATTGTTTCATCACAACTGGATTGCTGGGAAGGCCCAAAAGTGAAACAAGTACAAAGGGAAAGGTCATTCCAACAACTACTTGTCTGTTTCTCAATGATTAAAAAAGAAAGAAAAAAGGATGTGCTTGGCTATCCCTCTCCCTCCCCCAAATCTCTAACCTAGTTGTTTTAGCTTCAGGAGCTATAGGTCAAATATCTATTTCTATATATCACCTGAAATTATACTGTTCCATAGAATATAAACTCCATGGTGGTAGAAATGGTTTCATTTTTATTTTTTTCTTCTATCCCAGCACTGGTCCTTGCACACAGTAGGTGCTTAATAAATGCTTGTTAAATCATTGGGAAAAGATCTCCCCTATGCTCCCGTATTGAGAACAATCACAGCTCTACTAGTATCTGATAGCCATGAGCCTTCTGCAAGGGAGGGCTGAAAACCAACGATGTTTCTGATCTTTTCCCATTCCCTTTTCCAGTTCTTCAGTTCGGCTTCACCACCATCTTTGTCGCAGCCTTTCCCTTGGCACCACTCCTGGCCTTACTGAACAACATCATTGAAATCCGACTGGATGCATACAAATTTGTGACACAGTGGAGGCGGCCTTTAGCATCAAGAGCCAAAGACATAGGTGAGATAGCAGAAACTTGTATTAACGTCACAGAAGTTGTGGCATTGTCCAATGGGTGATTAACCTAGAAATAACAACACTTACTCCATGAATACCAAGTTTTCCACAGTGGGCTGAAAATGAATCTATGACTGCCTATGAAAAAATATTCTTTCATTTTTTGTTCAAGTGAGAGGTGGCATGGCGTACTGGATGGAGGACAAGACTCAAGGAGAACATGGTGACTGTCTTCAAGTATTTGTAGGGATGTCTTGTAGAGAAGTCACTAGACTTCGTCTGTTGGCCTCAGAGGGAAGAAATTGGAGAAAAAGATAGATGGAAGTTGCAAAGAAGCAAATTTAGGTTTGATGTCAGTAAAACCTTCCTAAGAATTAGAGGTGTCCCAAAATGGAATGGGTAGAATGAATACCTCAGAAGGTGGTAGGTTCCCATCTGTGGAGATCTTCAGGCCTAAGGCTGGATGACCACCTGTTTGGTATAGTTGTGTAGAAGGGATTCTTTTCCAGGGATAGGTTGATGTAGAAGGCTAGAATATTCTTTCCATTTCTTAAATTCTTCATTTGTATAAGCACTAGACTTGGAGTTCTGCTCCAGTTCTTCAAGTTCTGCTTTTGACTTTCTAATAACATGGCCATGAGAAAGTCACTTAGTGTCACTCTGCCTCAGTTTCATTTCATCATCTTTAAAACAGAGAAAATAATATTTGAGATAACTACCTCATGAGGCTGTTGGGAAGGCCAGCTGACTATAATGCACTTGGCAGACTTAACAAGAATTTTATAAAGTCGTCATTGTTGAAAATGGCCTTTAAGAAGAAATTATACTGTCAATGGGACATTTAAGACTTTCTGCATTCAGTTGGCAAAGCACACACAAGGTGTCCCAAAAAAGGTCTTGCTGCCGTTTTAAGTTTTGATAACTTAACAAAAAAGAAGCAACAAATAAGACATTTAATTGAATGAAGATACAGGAAAAGAGGTGATTACTGTATATATCTTGCATGCACCTAGTTATTTCCATATTGTCTCCCCCCATTAAAGGTAAGATCCTTAAGGGGAGGGACTTTTTCCCCCTTTGTCTCCCCAACACTTAGTCCAGTTAGCCTAGCATATAGCTTGTTCAATGTTTGTTGACTGGCTGGCTCATAGTAAGTATTTAATATGGGACATCCCAAAGGTCTTAGAGTGATTTTAAGCTTTTTTTTAATTTTAAAAGCAATCAGGGTTAAGTAACTTGCTCAAGTTTACACGGCCAGTTATTTCTGGGTGTGGTACCGAGTATCTGAGCCCAGATTTGATCCAGGTCATCCCGACACTGGAGCTGGTGCTCTTACTCACTGAGCCACCTGGCCACCCCTAAGCAATTGCAGTTAAGTAACTTGCTCAAGGTTACACGACCAGGTGTTTCTGGGCGGGTGCTAAGTGTCTGAGCCCGGAATTCGATCTCCAGGTCTTCTCAACACTGGAGCCGGTGCTCTCACTTGCTGTGCTACCTGGCCGCCCCAATTTTAAGCTTTAATAAGCTTAATGCTTATTGTCTAATGGAGGAGACAATATGTAAATTACTAGGGGCATGCTAAACATATACAGTAGATATCCTTTCCTATTTCTTAGTAAACTCAACCTTGGTTTTCTTTTTCTTCTTTTTTTTCTTTAATAAACTTTCAGTTCTCTTTAGATTATTTGGTTTGAGATTTCCATTCCTTATCCCTTTTTCCTGTGATTCTAAAAAAGACTTACTAAACTCTTCTCTGAGCAGTGGCCATACAGACTCTGAATTCAGACTTTTCAACCATGAGGTTAACCTTTTGTCTTGGAAGTTAATGGGATTTAGGATTGGGAAGTATTGGCAAAGCCTGTGAAATGCAAGAATGAATCCCGAACAAGGGCAGCCTCCACTGCTAATGTTCTTGGCTAAGACTGTAGAGACCACTGATAATGACCTGGCACGGCCTGTTGGCTGCCCACTCAACTGGGTGAGATTTTGCCAAGTCATCTCAAGCCAGGACTTTGCCTTAGTGTCAGATCCTGAGGAGTTCATCCATTGTGCATGCTGACTCTTTTTCCAGAACTCCTTTGAAGAATAAAGGCCTCATGTCTAGTTGCCCCTGTCAGCTTGTGGGATAACGAATGGGAGTCTGTAAATAGTGAAGTCTGCAGCAGAAAGTTTGTCAACACCCAATTTAGACTTCTTCCAGTAGACTGTAAGCTCCTTGAGGACAGATACCACCTTACTTCAGTATTTGCATAATAACAATAATGATGATGGTAACAGGCAATGTGATGTAACAGAGAGGCTTGCTGTTGCTTAGGAGATTGTTGTTCCTATAGCTTATCAGATACCATTGATTTTCTTTGCACAGGAATCTGGTATGGGATTCTTGAAGGCATTGGGATTCTCTCTGTGATCACAAATGCATTTGTCATAGCCATAACATCTGACTTCATCCCTCGTCTGGTTTATGCTTATAAATATGGACCCTGTGCGGGCCAAGGAGAAGCTGGACAAAAGTAAGTCGGGGCCCCTGAGCCATCATGGACTTAGCCATTCATTCTTTAAATATTTGTGGCAGAGATAAAACTGGGAGAGCAACAGTTGTTAAGGATGCAAGAATGGAGTTGTGAACATAAGAGACCTTAAAGTGAATTGTAGTTGGAAGAACACAGGCTATGGAGTCAGAGGAACCAGGTTCAAATCCTGCCTCTGAAATGTACCACCTGTATGACCTCAGAGACATCACCTCACTTCCCTGGATGAGTTACTTAGTCTGTAAAGTGAAAGAACTGAACTAGGTGATCTCTTCCATCTGTAATTCTGTGATTGAGACAAGTTTCTCCTGAATACAGGAAATGAGTCACAATCTGATTTAACATGCCGCATAACAAAGAACTTCTGTGAATTAACCCCGCATATCATACGGTTAAAAACTGAATGTCATTCAGGGCTGTTGGCTTTTACCCAGCCTGATACAAGTGCAGGAGAACTAGAGGGGCTGAATCACTCTGGTGGCCCAGTTCCCTGGAAATCATATGAATAGCATGAATTGTGAGCAAAAGGACGGCATTTCTAGGCTGGCTGGAGCCAACTGTGAAGCCAGCACAATGGCCTTCAGCCTAACCACTCTCATCCCCGTAACCCCTTCATCCCTGGACCTCTCCCACTCAGAGCCCTGGGGGTATCATGCTTTCCCTTCTTTCTGCATCAGTACTGAAGGATCTGACAAAATCATTCAGACAAGGGACGAGTTGAATTGAGATTGTATTGTACTTATCACATTCTCCTTGGTGTTAAGCCCAGGGTTTGCATGCCCTGGTTCTAATGGGGAGGAGGCAATACACAAAAGGAAGTTTGGACTGGGGGTATGAGGGAGCAAGAGGGCTACAGGGGAGTGCCCAGCCACCGAGCAGGTTGTTCCAAGGAGAGGACACCCAGCAGAGCCACTAAGAGAAAATGAAAGTTTCCCTGGAAGGCAGTGGGGAGGAATCTGTTGGTCCACTGTCCCGTCAGAGGGGAGGGCCAGCTCTGAACCAAGATGATGCTGAGGACCAAACACTGAATCAGTCTGCAGGGTGATGAGGTTTCAGGTGACCAGCTTATCTGGGGAGACAAGGATGTTCCCTGGATGGGAAATTAAGCAGAGCCACTTGTGGAAAAACTAAATGGCCTCTGGTAGCACAGCTAGTGTGAGAGGCAAGGTCTGAACCTAGAACTCTCTGGTTCCACACCCAGCCCTCTCTCCAGGTCTTCACGCTGCCCCTCTGCCTTGTATATACAAAAGGCGCTTAAATTGTGGAGCTGAATTGAATTAAAATCAACCTCTCCCTTGGACCCTACTCTTCTTTCCACCATTACATGCTTCTATATAAGGATTTCCTAAAACAGTTAATGATTTTTCCTCATTTAGAGCAAGTCCATGCACAAATCTCTCCTGTCCTTTATTACATTCTCCCTCGTATCTATTTGTGTATTCATCTTTT
The DNA here is from genome assembly GCF_028583685.1 of Petaurus breviceps papuanus. Lineage (NCBI taxonomy): Eukaryota > Metazoa > Chordata > Mammalia > Diprotodontia > Petauridae > Petaurus > Petaurus breviceps. The sequence continues at coordinate 22,041,031 of NW_027185889.1, forward strand.
GAGAATAGGGCCTGTGTCATGTCTGTGTCTTCATACTGACAAGGTCTAGCAGTTTCCCGCACAAGGGAAACAATAAATGTTTGAGTTGAGTTAAATTAATGAATGGCCCTGGGTCAGGGCCTAACAACCAAGGATAATGTTGTCTCTTTAGCATCCAATAACAATTCTGATCATTCACTGAGTTAAGATAGGGAATTGACCAGGATTAGACAACAAACTTTTACTCAAATGTCTTGAGGTTTGGCTTCACCTCTGAGGTATAAAAAAGTTTTTAATAAATACTTCTCAGCTGTGTTGACCTGAATCAAGGAAGCTCCTCTGAGAGTAGGACCTAGCATAGATTATCATCTGTTACAGAGACCATGCCTAATCCTCTAGACTTGTTAAGTATAGACGACTCTTTGCAAACAGGTCTTGTTTTCCTTAAACCACAGAGAGCAAGGAAGGTTTTGTGGCTGGCCTAGTAGTATTGTCAGAGCTTGCCCCATGGTGACTTCACTACTTTACCTGATTTTCTGTGTGATAGCTGCTGCTGAATAGTTTTTGTTGGTCTGACTCTCCATAACCCCATTTGGGGTTTTCTTGGCAAAGATATTGGAGTGGTTTGCCACTGCCTTCTCCAGCTCACTTCACAAATAAGGAAACTGAGGCAAACAGGGTGAAGTGACTTGCCCAGAAAAACAAAGCTACTAAGTGTCTGAGGCTGGATTTGAGCCCAGGAAGATGTCTTCCTGACCCCAGGCACAGCATTCTATCCACTGCACCCACCTAGCTGCCCTTCACATGCAGTAAAGCCTTTCAAATTTTTTAAACAAAGAAGCTAAAGAAGAAGGGAAGCAGTGTGTGGGAAAACACTGGGGCAGAACTTTCAAGTTCTGATGATGGCGATGATGATGATATAAATAATAATGCTAGTTCCCATTTATAATCAGTCAAGAAGCATTTATTAAGCATCTATTATGGATCAGGCACAAATATAAAAGCAAAACAATCCCTGGCCTCAAGGAGATTTGTATTCTATGGTAGAAATAACATATATACATAAAAATATAAATATAAAAGTATATACAAGGTAAATAAAAGTCATTTGGGGGCAGCACATTCATGGCTATGGGGATCAGGGAAAGGTCTCATTTAGGAACAATGAAACTGAAGCTCTGAACCCAGTAAGAGAGTTTAAGAGTTGGAGGTGAGAGGCGTGAATATATCAGTGTCACATGGTACAGCCTGGGCCAAAAGCACAAAGGTAGGAGGAGATAAGTGGCCTCCAAACAGTCAAAAGGAGGCCACTTTGGCCAGAATGTAGCCACATGAAGAGGAATAATGTCTAATAAGCCCAGAAAGATAGACTGGAGTCAGATTGTGAGGGGCCTTAAATGCCATACAAAGGACTTTTTATTCTAGCCTAAAAGCAACAGAGTCTCTGGTCATATAGGCCTTTATAATTGACAAAGGAATTCCCTTCAAAGAACTCTGTTAAAGTAGAGACAATATTAACTTCTTATTATCTTATATAAGGAAACTAAGACTCTGATAAAATGACTTGCCCAGGGTCACAAAGCTAGCAAATGGCTGAGGCAGAATTTTAACTCAGGCTTTCCTGACTCTTCATTCCAGCACACTATCCATTATATCATGCTGCCTCTCAACTAATACCTCAGGAAAATTGCCTTCCCTTTCCCCACCTCAATTTCCTCACCTCTACTATGCATGCTTTAGCCTGGGTAACCATCTGTCCTGGCTGTGACTCTCACAAGATCACAGATTTCAGGATGGAAGAGATCTCACAAGCCCTCTGGATAGACCCCCTTATTTTGAGGAGACTGAGGCAAAGAGGGTTGAGTGTCTCAAGGTCACAAAAACAGAAAATTGTAACCTGAGTCCACCTAGCATTCTTTTCACTTTGCCATGCTGATGCTCTGATGTTTTCTGATTATGGTGCAGCATGTCTAATAGTAGCTCCCTCCTTTTTTTATTTTTTGGTTTGCATCCAAAAGGAGGTGCTGACTAATAACATATCAGCCTGGGCTTGTAAGGTTTGGCATATCAAGAGGATGCCTAATAAATAGCATTTACCAGTAATGACTTGGTGGTATGAACCATCCCAACTCATTTGTGAGGAATGAGGAGAGGAGCATATTCGGTGAGCCCACAGCAGATGTGCCGTTATCACTCCATTGAGTGCGTGACCAGAGAAAGCTACTGTAAATGGGCAGACACTTTAATCATCTCTGAAGCCATTTAGTTTATGAGATGATCATGCAGGAGAGCATTAACATTCCAGTTGATTGGGCCAGCATTTATTCCACCCCCTGGACCCACTTTCAACTTGTGCTCTAGATGACTGTCAAGACATTCCCTGGGTTTCATGTATTGCGAAGGGAGAACAACATCATCTCCATGACAATGGATAATCAGCACAGACAGTAATATGTCGTCCTGTCAAGTGTTCATTGACAATAAACAGATAAGGGGGAAAAGAGTCCCAAATCACCCTCGATCTTCCACCAATCAGAGGCATCTTATCTGTCAAGGGCTTCCCCGTGATCTGAGAACCTTGGTCCTACGGACCCTCTGTTGAATGGACAGACTTATGTCTGTGCTTGAGCCACTCTGGTTCCAAGGATTTGGGGGCACCCACCAGCCACGCTTCTGTGCTGCCCCTTGTCTACCTACAACATGCTGAGTGCTGGGGATAGAAAGCAGAAGGTTAACAGCCCTTGCCTTCACAGAACTTACTCCTAATAGAGATGCTTACATAGACACATACACAACACCTGTATGTGTGTGTACAACACATGTGTAGCAGCAAGCACCCCAAGCGTCCTCAGGGTTTGCTGCCAGCACAGGTTCTTGGATCTGCTTTGTTAAAGGAAAGCAACTCAAAATGGGTTAACAAGCTTACTTTAATCGGTCAGACATATATCGTTTACCTTGTTCAGGGGAAAAAGGTCAGCACCCCGAACTTCAAAGTATACAAGCAGAATTATCAAGACAGAGACAGATCAAGTAGACAGATTTCCAAACTGTCCAACCATTACATCCATACCCAGTCAACATCTGGGTTTTTCAAAGCCGGGGGGGCTCTGGACAATGGCTTCCCAGAATCCAGATCAAATCACAGAACACTTCTCAAAGTGAGCCCCCAAAACAAAGCTACACATCAGGGCTTATATAGCCTTCTCCTGGCTCAGAGAATGTAACAACCTTTTGGACCCACTGGCCAATCAAAAAGTATCTACTGAAAAACAAGCCTCCCACCCCAGGCTTCAGGTGCACTTTAGCCTAGGGGCAGGGAAGATCTTCCAAATTTGCATTCCCATTACAACATGTCAGGCAGAGAGATATAAGACATGAGTAACCAAGGAACTTGGAAAGACCTCATGGAGAAGGGAACACTTTGGCACACCTGTGAAAACAGAACCCGAGGCAGTTGATGGCAGAGAAGATAGAGCTCGGGACTTGGAGAGAGGACTTGAGTTCAAATCCCACCTCAGATACTTATTAATTGTGTGCCCATGGGCAAATCACTTCATCTTTTGGCTTCAGTTTCCTTATCTGTAAAATAGGGATATAATAGAACCCACCCTGCAGTGCTGATATGAGAACCAAATGAGTTGTTCTTCAACCTTTAAAGCATTATAATATCATTGTTATCATTACTATTATACAGAACCTGAAGACCAATGGTCCTCTATAAGCATACCCCACATGAGGAGACACAGAGGGATTGTACAATATCACCCTAAATGACCACTGAGCTACAAAGTGCTTCATAAATGCTTTTTTATTCATTCACTCACTGATTCTACTTCTGGACCCAACTCACAGAGTCAGACATTATAAAATCACAAACCCCCAATGTCATTCTGTTGATTTCTTTTTCCATGTAATTGGTTTCCTTAGTAATCCTAATCTATGCATTTAAAAACAGTGCTCTTGGAAGGGGTTCACAGATGTTGCCCAACTGCCTGAGGGGTCCAGGACACACAAAAACGGGAAAGAACCCTTGCTCTAAGACTATAAGTTTCAGATAAGATATTGACTTGCAACAATGGTTCCTCACCAGGAACTCCAGACACCAAGAAGTCATGGGCCTGTGAAGGGGAAATTAACATTTCAAGATTGAAATGTAAAAACCAAATATTAAAAGCTCGGTTTTTGCTCTTAGAACATAACCTGGATTTGTGAAGCTTGAGAAGAAAAGCTGAATTCAGAAAATAAACAAATTGAGTTGATTAAAAGCTGAGAGAAATACAACAAACATAATATCAAAGAGTAAACTGAGGGAAGGTGACAGTTATCAAATGAGAAATGATCCTGGACCTGGAATCAGGATGACACAGATTCAGATCTTGTCCCTAGCATTCTCCAGCTTGTAACTTGAGGCAAGTTATTTTGGAAGCAGCTAGAACAGTAAAGTGAAGAGAGCCTGGAGTTGGAGTCAGTATATCCTGAGATCAAATCCTACCTCCCACTAGCTCTATAGGCATATCCCTTGCCCTATTTGCCTCAGTTTCTTCATCTGTAAAATGGATATAATAAAAGCACCTCCCTTCCAACATCATTGTAAAGATCAAATGAGAAAATAATTGTAAAGTGCTTGGCATCATGCCTGGCACATAGTAAGTGGTATATAAATATGTCATTATTCTTAATGTGATTATTATTATTTATTAACTGCATAAGCCTGGGCAAGTCCCTTAACTTCTCTTGAACTCAGTCTCCTCATCTGGGATATAAGAGAAAACAAGAGAACTTACCTCACCAGGATGTTGGTAGGCTCAAGTCAGGTAACACGTGAAGCACTTTGCAAACCTAAAAAACGCCCCCTAAATGCTGTTGTGCTTCAGGTGGCCACCTAGGAAACTGCAAAGTGTTTAGCACACAGTACCTGGCCCACACTAGGGGCTGTATGAATATTGTGGTTTGTCTTTCTTTTCCCTTGTCTCACCTGCTGCCCTCCCTAACAGAGTCCTACATCATATTAGGAGTCTACCTTTTAATACACTAATTGAGAGGTTTCTGTTTTTCTCATAGGTGCATGGTTGGCTATGTGAATGCCAGCCTATCTGTGTTTCTCATTTCTGACTTTGAAAACCGATCTGAGCCTACATCGGATGGAAGTGAATTCTCTGGAACGCCACTAAAATACTGCAGGTAGGAAGCAATCACTCTCTTCCTCCTCCTCTTTTCCTCACTGTGGAATGATATAGCTCTAACAAGAGTCTCGTGTTGACTATTTTTAGAAAATGAATTTAATCATGCATTTTAGAATTCACTCAACCATCTTGAAGAAACTGGGAAAGGGACTTGGTAGGAGGAGGAAACTGCCAAGAGCCTGAGCAGCAACTGAAAAAGAGGGAGGGGGGCAGTTCCTGTCTGGCTCCTATACCATGTGAGCTCATTTCCTCCTACTCCCTGCCGGCGGGCAGACCATGACCAGGGATCCCAGTCCAATGGAAGTTCCTAAGATCATCAATTTTAAATATCAGTCTAGTCCCAGATCATAGCTGTAGCTATAGCTGGAAGGGATGTTGGTAATTATCTAGTCTGACTCTTCCTCATCTTAAGCGCTCACCCCCAGTCACACAGCTCTGAAGTGCCAGAAGGAAGGCTTTGACCACAACACAGATCTCGAGAAGAAAGAAACTTTGAGATGGCCTAGTCTGGTCCCCTCGTTTTACTGATGAGGACACTGAAGCCTGGTGAGGTTGGTTCCAAATTAATCTGTTTGTAGAACTTAAAACAAACCCTCCTTTTTCTTTATTAAGGAGGAAGAATAAACCTGGGCCTCTTGGACTGTGCCCATGCTGATGCCAAGCTCCCCAAGGAGATGCGTTATTTATAGCTGTTCAAAGGAAATAGCAGGGTGTAAAATCCTGTTTGTTTCTGTATTGACCTCTGTGGCTTTAACAGTTTGATACATTGAAGCCTTCCTGGCATCAGCCTTTTAGATGGGAATCAACCTCAAAGTCAAAGAATCTTAGAATAATAATGATAGCTACCCTTTGTATAGTACTTTAAGGTGTGCAACACACTTCACAAATTTCATTTCATTTGATCCTCACAACAGCTCTGGGAGGTAGGTGCTATTATTGTCTCCATTTTACAAGTGAAGAAACTGAGGTAAATAGAGATTAAGTGGTTTGCCCAAGATCACACAGCTAGACAGTATCTAAGGCCACATTTAACCTCAGGACTTCCTGACTTCAGGTCTGCTGCTCTATGTGCTATACCACCAGGCTGCCTCAGAAGCAAAGGAGCCTTGGAGATCCCCTAGTCTAGGCCAACCCTTTCATTTTACTGAAGGTAGAAACTCAGGTCTCTGAATGCCCCTAAAAACTAAGTGCCTTGTGGCAGTCAGTTTTCTTTTAGGGTCACTGTTATCACCTGGGGCCCCAGGAGGACACTATTTATAGCACACTTCCATCATCTAAAGACACCATTTCAGGGAGGTTAGTCAATAATTTTCTGGACCTTTGAGATCTTAAGCTCTCTTCTGTGTTCCAGAAGTTTTCCCATTTCTTCTGCATGAACTCTGCTTGATTACATCCTTCCCCGGGACCTCCATCCCTCTCCCCAGTCCTTTCCTGTGGCTTCCCACGGCCTGCTCCCATCTTCTTTCAGGCCATGCTTGTTCTTTGTAATTCTGCTCATTGCTCCTGACATGTTGGCTGCTCTTGTACATCGTGGTAGCCACCACTGTGTGTGTGTGTGTGTGTGTTCTCTTCAGGATTGCATGTCCCATTCTACATACATATTAGCACAACAGAGACCTCTGAGAAAGCAGGGGCTGATGTGCCCACTGTAGGGAGAATGGGACCTCTTACTGCCTGCTGAAAAGAACAAGCTGAGGGGACTTGAGATCATTCTCCTATTCCCTTACTCACTGTTCTAGTCCAGAGTCAGTGTTTTACTCTATCCGTTCTGCTAGCCTGACTGATACATACTGGATTTATATATTCAGCTCAGTTGGGTGAGATATCAAGCCAAACAAGGGACCTTTAAAATTCCCAGTGAATCCGGCAATCCAAGTGACCATGGAGTTGAAAGGGACATGGGCTATGTATGCTTGGGAAGGTCTGGGGGGAGGTTGTATGTGTACAAGAACATAAAAATAACAGCTAGCATTTATATGGCCCTTTACATATCTCATTTGATCCTTATGACAATCTTCTAAGATGAGTGCTATTATTATCCACATTTTACAGATAAGGAAACCAAGGCAGACAGAAGTTAAGTGATTAACTCAGGGTCACACAGCTAAGTAAATAAATGAGGCAGGATAATCTAATACTCTATCCACTGCACCATCTTGCTGTCTCCTACAGGCAGTTGATTTGGATACAACCACACAGGGCCACATTAATTGATATGTTTCCTAAGTTCAAAGATATCTGCTCATAGATTCTATATGTAAAACTATTAAAAATAAGATACACATGGGGTGGCCAGGTAGCACAGCAAGTAAGAGCACCGGCCCCAGAGTCAGGACGACCTGGGATCAAATCCGGGCTCTGATACTTAGCACCCACCCAGAAACACCTGGCCGCGTAACCTTGAGCAAGTTACTTAACCCCAGTTGCTTTCAAAAAATAAATAAATAAATAAATAAATAAGATACACAAATAAATAAATCTTTTTAAAAAAATTTTTTTAAAGGGCGGCTAGGTGGCGCAGTGAGTAGAGCACCGACCCTGGACTCAGGAGGACCTGAATTCAAATCTGCCCTAAGACACTTGACACCAAAAAAAAAAAACCAACCCTAGCCATGTGACCTTGGGCAAGTCACTTAACCCCAACTGCCCTACAAAAAGCAAAAAAATGATAAATAAATAAGATACACATTCATGTTTGGGGTGGAGAAGCCTGTTGCTTTATTTACCAAAAAGAGAGAGGTAAAGAAAGTACTGGTTACAAAAAAAACACATTCAGACACATTCAACAGTTTTAATTAAAGATCTCTACTATCATGAAAGGTAGGAATCAACTGAGTTATACCTGAAACCAGTGAAAATGCCAGCTTCTCATCATTTAAGGTTGAAAGCTCCCTCTCAAGGAGAAACAGATGCAGCTCTGAAAAAAGAAAAATGTACCTATTAAAAACCAAACAGAAATATCCTGCTTTTATCAGATGCTGAAATTAAAGTCAAAATCAAACAAATTACAAGTTACCCTTTTCCGCAAGCCCTCATATCATTTTTAAGATTTGTGCTTGGCAAGAGGGGAGATACAGGGGGAAGGTATTTGACAGAAATATCAGATTTTGAGCTTTTTAATTCCCACTACTGTGACATGATATTCACGGCAGTTTCCTCATTAGTCCAGGGAACCCTACTGTCAGTGAGAATTCCAGAGAGTCTATGGAAACTCTGCCAGAAACTCAGAAGCAGATTGATTGTACAAATAGTAGGAGCATCAAGGCCTGGGTCTGTTCTCCAAGCCCCAGCATACCTAGAGAAGCTAATCTCCAGGTTGCCCACAGGGGGGATTTTTATTTTTGTCACATAACATCTACTGAGACATAAAGGGGTTGTGACTTGTGTTGGTCCAGAAGTAGTCAGCAGCATGGGACAGTGAAGAAAGGACTAGATGGGGAATTAGAGAACCTGGGTTTGAATCCTGGTGCAGCCACCCATGTAACCTTAAGCAAGTCATTAAATTGTGGTTTCCTCTTCTGTCAAATAAGGGGGTTGAACTAGATGACCTCCAAGGTCCTTTTCAACTCTAAACTATGACCCTTTGAGAATGAGCAAATGGAAAGGATTAAACTATATATGATCCACATTAACCCAATAATGGATGAGGAAACCACTGAAGACACACTTTTGGTCCTCCCTGAATTCCATTTTCTGCCCCTTAGCATGTGTCCTTATCAAAAAGGTCAGGGGCGGCCAGGTAGCACAGCGAGTAAGAGCACCGGCTCCAGTATCAGGATGACCTGGGGATCGAATCCAGGCTCAGACACTTAGCACCCACCCAGAAACACCTGGCCGTGTAACCTTGAGCAAGTTACTTAACCCCAATTGCTTAGGGGAGGCCAGGTGGCTCAGCGAGTAAGAGCACCAGCTCTAGTGTCGGGATGACCTGGGGATCAAATCTGGGCTCAGATACTTAGTACCACACCCAGAAATAACTGGCCGTGTAACCTTGAGCAAGTTACTTAACCCCAATTGTTTTAAAAAAAAAAAAAAAAAGGTCAGTAGGATGTGGGGAGAAGACTGGAGTGATGTAGAGAACTTCCAGGAGGCAATTCCCACCAACAGTGTAGTTTGGCACCTCCTGTGCAATAAGAGTCTAAGAGAGTTGCCTGGGGCACTGAGAGGTGACAGGACTTGAAGCCCAGCGTCACACAGCCAGGATGTGTCAGAATCAGGACTTGAACCCAGGTCTTCCTGACTTTAAGGACAACTCTCTATACATCATACTACACTGTATTTTATACATAATTAAATATAATATAAATTTGCAAAAAATGCAAGAGAATCAGGGAGAGTTAAGTTCTAATCATGCCTCATATATTTGCTAGCTATGTGACCCTAGACAAGTCACTTAACTTCTGCCTTGGTTTTTTCATCTGTAAAATGGGTTGATAACAGCACTTAGCTCAAGGGATTATTGTTAGGATCAAATGAGATAATATATGTAAAGCACTATGCAGATCTCAAAGCACTGAATAAATGCTATTGGCTTTCATGGGGAAGGGTTCAGGAAAGAAACAACAGAATTGTACTTTCAGACTCAGTAAAAAAATACACACACACTCTCTCTCCCTCTCCCCTTGCTACCCCCCCTCTCCCTTCCCTCCCTCCCTCTCTCCCTCCCCTCCCTCTCTCTCTCTCATACCAAACCCTTATCACAGAAACTTGATAGATTTTTTTCCCATTCAACCACTTCCCTCCTTATCCTAGGTGCACTGATTTTGTTTGTGCAGAAGCTTTTCTGTTTCAAGTAATCAAAATAATCTATTATATATTTTGCAATTGACACTCGTTTAGTTAAGAATACATCTCCTAGGGGTGGCTAGGTGGCACAGTGAATAAAGCGCCAGCCCTGGAGTCAGGAGGACCCGAGTTCGGTTCTGGCCTCAAACACTTAACACCCACACAAAAAAACTAGCCGTGTAACCTTGGGCAAGTTACTTAACCCCAATTGCCCTCCAAAAGGCCAAAAAAAAAAAAAGAATACATCTCCTACTCATAGCTGTGAGAGATACGAGCTAATTCTTTTCTAGTATGATCTTTAAGATAATGTATTCATTTAAAATGTATAATGATATAGGGTGTAATATGATGGTCTAAGCCCAATTTCTGTCAGACTGCTTTCCACTTTTCACAGTAATTTTATCAATTAAGTTTTTTCCCTCAGTAATTTGTGTTTTCCACTTTAATACACACTGAGTTATTAAGTTCTATTGTTCCTGAATTTCCCTTGGCTAGTCTGCTCCATTGATCTACCTCTCTATTTTTTAACCAATACTGGATAGTTTTAATGCCTGTTGCTTTACAATTTGAGGGCTGAAAGTGTTGTACTTCCTTCATCTGTCCTTTTCATCATTTTCCTTGATAGTCTAAGATCTTTGTTTTTCCAAATGAGTTTTATTTCATCTGACTCCATAATTCCCTTTGGTATTTTGATTAGTATAGCTTTAGCAAGGTAAATTAACTTTGGTAGTGTGTTCCTTTTTATAATGTTGGCATGGTGTAACCACAAGAACTGATATTCTGCCAGTTCTTTATTTCTTTAAGTAGTGCTACTTAATTGAATCTGTATGTCTTTTGTGTGCTCTGGTGGCCTGAGCCCCAGATTTTATGCCTGTTGTAGATGTTTGGAATGGGATTTTCCTATTATTGCTTCTTGTGTTTTGTAATTGTCAAGAAAAGCTGCTGATGTTTGAGGATTTATTGCAAAGCCTGCAAATTTGTGGAAGCTATTTGTCTCAATTATTATCTTTGCTTAGTTCTCTGGGATTTTCCACATAAACCCTCATTCCATCAACAAACAGGGATAGTTTTGTCTCCTCTTTACCTATCTTTATGCCTTTAATTTCTTTTTTCTTATTTTGTATTCTCAATTCCATAATTATATTAGGGAGAGGGGTCATCCTTGCTTCATTCCTGTTATTTATTGAGAAAGATTCTAGTAAATCCCCATTACATATAAGGCTTACTTTTCCACATATATTATTTATATCAACAAAGTCTTCTTAAGCCTACACTTCATAGTGCTTTTAGCATAAAAGACTACGTGCTTTTTCAAAGGCTTTCTCTGCATTTTTGAGATGATTTTCTGGTTTGGGATGTTTTGGTTTTTAATAAGATTATGTTGATTGTCTTCCTAATGCTGAATCATCCTTGCCTCACTGGTATATATCCCACTTGGTCATAATAGATGATTCCTTGAATGAAATCACTACAGTCTCTTTGACAGGAATTTGTTTACATTTTTTTAATCAATGTTCATTAACGATATTGATCTAAAGTTTTCTGTGTTTTGTCTTTCCTTGGTGTTTTCTTCATTTTTGAAAATAATTTGTGAAGTCTTGGTACTAACTCTTCTTTATGAATTTTCTGCTCTCTTCTATTAAATCAGATTAGCTAAGGGTTTATTAATTTTACTAGTCTTCCATGAACTGGGTTTTAGTATTATTTATCATTTCTATGAGGTCTCTGTGTTTCCAATTTATTTCCTTTTTAATATCTCCTCTTTTGTTCTTATTTTAGGTTCACCTGGTTGTTGGCTTCCTAATTTCTTAAATTATATATTCAGTTTATTAATCCTTTTTTTCTATTTTGTTAATGTGTTTTGTAAGGCTGTGGTTCCCTGAGGACTGCTTTAACTGCATCCCAGAAATTTTGATGTGTTACCATTATTGTCTTATTTTACAGTTACCAATTTTTATGATTTGTTCCTTGACCCACTCGTTATTTGGGATTTCACTGTTAAGTCTTTTACTTGTAATCCCTGAAACAATTATTTTTATTGTGTCGGGTATGTAAAGGTTGTACACGTTCACTATTTCTGCCTTTTTACATTTGTTTAAAACATCTCTGTGTCCTAATATGTGGTCAATTTTTGTAAAAGTTCTATGTGGTTCTCAGAAATATGTATTTTCTTTTACTTTTCTACTTAGAAGATAACATAAGAATTTGAACACTAGTTTTTTTCAGTTCCTTATTTTCCCTTCTGTTTATCATTAATAGGACTTCTCTAAAACAGAGAGGGACACTGACATCTATCACTATGGGATTACTATATCTTCTCATAGCTCAGATGTTTCCTTTATGAATTTGGAGTAATTATGAGGCATTTGGAGTATATAAGTTTATTATATACTCCATATATATATAATATATTAATTATATAATATAATTATATATAATATATATAATTATGTACATATAATATATAAGGAGTATATAAGTTTATTACTGATATTGGGGTTTTTTTGTCAGTGGTTTCTTTTGTAGCATAATATAGCTGTCTTGTTTATCCCTTCTATTTATTTTTATTTTTTTGCTTTTTTGGAGGGGCACTTGGGGTTAAGTGATATTCCTTTTATTTTTGCTAAACATTTCCCAATTACATTTTAATCAGGTTCGGGCCCCATAGGGGCCATATGTTTGACACCTCTACTCTAGGACAACTAGAGCTGCGTCAATAACCTTGGTTCTTCCCATTATTTGGTATTCTCTGTATGTCCTGCTGGTGTGCTGACCCTTGAGATATGGAGTGAAGGAAAGAGGGGGCAATTCCATATGCTAGAATTCTGTGATGACTTCATAACATATATATATATATATAATATTGTAATTATAATATTTGATATAGATATATAGATACATCTCCCCTAAACTGAAAATCTAACCAAGCAAGTTGAATAGTATGATAACATAATAGAAAGAATACTGAATCTGGGGTCAGAAGACCTACTTTCAAATGCTGACTCCAGCTAAGTCACTTTGGGCAGTTTACTAGTCTCAGTGGGCTTCAGACGCCACATCTGTCCAACAAGAATGGGGCCCAAGATGTTCTCTAAGGACCCTTACAAATCCATGATCCTTTGACTCTAAGACCATGTTGGAGAGCCCCACACTTTACCCACAGCTACACAGCTAGCAAGTGATTAAAGAGAACCCACGATGAGTTCTTCAGATTCCCTCTCCAATGGCTCTGTTTCATTATGCCATACTCCTTAATATTTGTCTTTTTTAGTGGTAAGACGTTTGATAATTTGGGAGTTGTAAATATAGAACCCCAGTCTGAGTGCACACACTATAAAATATTTTTTTTCCATTTAAATGTTGTTGGCTCATAATTAGCGTAGGGGAAAGTACACTAACATTTGTGGTGCTGGACTTCTCTCACCTACAGGAAGCTGGCTTTAGATCTAAGATCCTTTGTGTCAGAGGTAGGGTTGAACCTAGATCTTGCTGATGGCAAGAGCATCTATGAAATCAGTCAAAAAAATACATGACCCTAGAGTCATGCCTACCATCTACATAACCTTGGGCAAGTCACCTAAACTCTATAGGCCTCAGTTTCCTCATCTGTAAAATGAGGAGGTTGGACGAGAGGACCTATTTAAAAAGAATGACTTTAATTTTCAAACCTATCCCATGAAATGAAAATAATCGTAGCTTCTTTTGTCTCTTTTTCAATTGAATTAAATCTGACTGGTTTCTTTTTCAATTGAATTAAATCTGACTGCTGCTAATTTAATTATTATTTAATTACATTTGGGCTAATTATTAAATGGCTTAAGTTTTTTAGTCTTACTGTATATTGGGATAAGAAGGTCTTTTCTTTTATTGACTAGAAAATGTTTCCCTGAGTGTTAATAATGCTCTATACTAGGAGACAGAAAGAGAAACTATAATATCACGAAAAAGAACCTAAAAACTAGTTTTTGGTCTGCCACTATGTGACCTTGCACACATCACTTCTCTAAGCCTTAGTTTCTTCATCTTTAAAACCAGGGGATTCAATTCCATGGTCTCCACAGTTCCTCCTAACTTTAACATGGTCTCATCATGTGATTGTAAATAATGTCTTGTAGGCAAAATACAATTTAATAATCAAGTGTCTAATGATGTTATTATGTGGCACTATAGTAAGTGCAGAGCCAAAAGACCTGGGTTCAAACCACGCCTCTGATACCTACATGACCTAAAGTCATTTGCCTCCCTAAGATTCAATTTCTTCATTTAAAAAATGAGGATATGGTATAAATGGCCTTTAGGGTGCCTCCCAATTCTAAATCTATAACCTCTCCAAAGGCAGCCTATTACACAAAGCCATGATCTCACCATCAGCTGTGTTCCAGAAGCTCCTCTGAAAGTTTATTTGGCATTTTAACTGAAGTTCAGAGTTGGCTGAAACCATTCAGCTTCAGTATCCCCAGCTGTAAAATAAGGATCAAATGAGATCACCTATGTAAAAAGTGGTTTGCAAATTTGAAAACACGGAGATACTAACTAGCTGTTTTGAGAGATCAGAGGAATGATGACCACAGAGGAGAAATTATTCAGCATGTCCCAGAAATCTTGATGCAGCTACACCAAGAGCTCTAGAACACTGTTTATGGATGTATTGTACAGCAGGAAGAATGCTGACCTGGGAACCCCACCTCTGAAACTTAACCCCCTGTGTGATCTTGAGTGTGTCTTTACACCTCCGTAAGTCTCCATTTTCTAATCAGTAAATGAGAGAGATTGGATTCACAGTGTCCCCGGTCTAGATCTAGCCCTGGAAATGTTGATGAGTGGCTTGTTCTGTCTCTATTACTCTTATGGGGTGGGAGAAAGAATGGACCAGTCCCAGAATCAGTCCCACACTGAAAGATATTGTGCTCTGATATTTTTTTGTAGATACCGAGATTATCGAGACCCTCCTCATTCTCTGGTCCCCTATGGCTACACGCTGCAGTTCTGGCACGTCCTGGCCGCACGTCTGGCTTTTATAATCGTATTTGAGGTCAGTTTCTGTAGCTTATTCCCTTGTTTCCTTTGAAGTTTTAACTCAGATGGAACCTTAGAAGGATTCTGAATCAATTCAAGAACAAATGGGAGCTTTGGGGCATGACTGTTTTATTGGTCAGTTTTTTAATTAGTGATCTGAAGCGTTTTTCCTTCCTTCTTCATTTACATACCCCCTAAATCTAGAAAACCTTTACTGTTTACCTGTAAATCAGATCATTAATTTAATACACTAGAAACAAGTAGCAGATGATCTGGGATTTCCAGATTTAAGGCTTCAGGCCTATATGAATTCACAGGTCTTTGACTAGAGCTGCTGAGAAAGCCTATCTACCTAGCAATTTTCTATTGGGGAAGAACAATGTGATATTAGGGTTGAAGAGAAAGACAATCACTTCTAGGCAAGAAGGTACGTACGAAGAGAGGCAGTCACTGATTACCAGTCCACTGATCTAAGCCGCTAGTGCCCATTCACTTAAATAGAATGAAACTGAGCCAAACTCTTAACCAGCGTGGGCAGCATCAGGGCACAAGAGGATGAATTATTACTATTTGAACAAACCCTGTCATGCATGAGTACAAGCTAATGGCCCCTGGTTTTGGGGGGTGGAGAGGAGAGTTGGCTCTGACGGTATAGTTTGTCTAAGGAATTTTTGTACAAAAACTATGACTCTCCATAGAACACTCCTATAAAAAGCAAGTGAAGTTGATTGCCAAGGTGTGTGCTTGAAATCGACTTGAAATAGAAGAGACAAAGTAATTGATGGCAACGAAAAATCTGTATGTATCTGTACGCTGCCAAGAGTTTTGCATTCATGTATTTTATTACGGGGCAGCTAGGTGGGGCAGTGCATAAAGTACAGGGTCTGGAATTAAGAAGACTTATTTTCCTGAGTTCAAATCTGGTTCAGAAAGAGTCAGACATGACTGAGCTGAACAGGGTTGAAGAAACGTTGGTTCTGAGGCAGTGGATGCTTACTGCAGTGATGGGCCTGGAGTCAAGACCTCCCTTCAAGTCTGGCCTCACACTCTTACTAGCTAGTGACCCCAGGCAAAGCGCTGACCTCTGTTTGCCTCAGTTTCTTCAATAATAAAGTGAGATTATAAAATCACCTTTCTCACTGGGCTGTTGTGAGGAACTTAGCAGACAGCTTCCCACATTGCAGGAACTCACTAAATGCTTGTTCTCTCCCCCTTCCCTTTTGTATGTTTGTTGTTGTTCAGTCACATCCAATTCTCCATGACCTCCTTTGGGAGTTTCTTGGCAAAGATATTGGAGAGTTTTGCCATTCCCTTTTACAGAAGAGGAGAATGAGGTGAACAGGGCTAAGTGACATGCCCAGGCTCTCATAGCTATTATGTGTCTGACGCCAGATTTGAGCTCCAGAAGAGGAGTCTTCCTGGCTCTTGGCCTGGCACTCCATCTTACACTGTCACCTAACTGCCCTTTTGTATTTCAAGGGCCACTAACAGAAAAAAAAAATAATGTTTTGAGAGAGAGAATTATATAAACTATTCCATTAATTATGCTCCCTACCCTTCCAAACGTTTGTGTGAATATTTATTGTCTGTGTACATGTATATGGTTTAATAAGCTTACAATAGCACTCATCAACATGCTTATATGTGTGTACGTATGCATAGGAGAAAGGGACACACACAGAAACATAAAAATTATAATTGACTCACTCATATATAGAAGTGATTTTTTAAGTTTGCAAAACATCTTATTATATTTATTTGAGCTTCACAACAACCTTGTGAAAGATGAAAAAAGATGCATACCCCCATGAGGAGACAATGCAGAGAAACAGATTTTTTTAAAGCAGGAGCGCCATCTTGTGGCACTTGGGATTTTGCCAGACAGTGGTAAAGTCTTTCAAAGGCATGTTTTATTTTTACAACCAGAGATGAGGACCTTGACTCTAGGTGGTTGTCTTGTGGGCCAGATATTCAGCCTTGTCTTATACGATAGTAACATTAAATATTCTTTAACAAGGGCAGCTAGGTGGTGCCATGGATAGAGTACTGGGCCTGGAGTCTGGAAGACTCATCATCCCGAGTTCAAATGTGACCTCAGACATTTACTAGCTGTGTGACCCTGGGCAAGTCACCTAACCCTGCTTGCCTCAGTTTCCTCATCTGTAAAATGAGTTGGAGACGGAAATGGCAAACCACTCCTGCATCTATGCCAAGAAAATCCCAGGTGGAGTCACAAAGAGTTCAACATGACTAAAAAACAACATCTTCCCTCACTCTTACCATGGAAACGGCCCATCTTTTCTTCCTATATTACAGCTCCTTGATGTGCTTGCTCCTTTACTCCAGTTCTTCTTCAGGGTTTCAGTCAGTCAACAAGCACTTACTCTATAAGTCAGCCACTAGGCTCAGCACCATAGACTGGCCCCTGCCCACAAGTTCACATTTGAATGGGGAAAACAACATCCAACTTTCTACTTTTAAGATATAGCCAACATAAATAGAAGGTGCAAGAGAGGAACTGAGATATAGTCTACATTTCAACAGAAACAGTCTTGGATTGGGAATCAAAAGGTTTCAAATGTGGGTTGAGCTACTCACTCCTGTGAACCTTTGGCCAAAGCAGGCTGGACTCCAAACCCTCAAGGTGGCTTCCCAGTTCTGAACTTTCATCCTTATAGAATCCAGCGTAAATTATAAAACTGGTTGTCCATCCTCTTCTCAACTCCACTTTTACTGTCCATCACCAGGCAGGTCACTACTGGACTCTAAAATTTAGCATTGCAATATCGGTCTCCTTTGGCCTCAACTCTGTGATTTCCAAGGCCATATCTGATCGATTAAGCTAAAGGGAAAGAAAGGAAAAAAAGACATCAGTTGCCTGTTGGCCTCTCCCAGGTAACATGCTCATTTTGTAGTGGCCTTCCAGAGACAATGCCTCCACCCAAAGGAATGGCTTAAATTTCAAGTTTAGTAGAAGGAAAAACAGTACCAAAGTTAATAGTAAATTCTGGTCACTGACTAGAGCTGGCCCCCACTATGAGCTGACTAGGCTCATACAATTATAGATTTAGTGCAGTCAAACTGGGTGGGCCCTCAGAAGCTCTCTAATCAATTCCCTCATTTTACATATATGGAAACTGAGACCCAAGGAGGTTCAGTGACAGGTAGAAGGATCAGGCAGGATTTGAACCCAGGTCTTCTGAGGCCAAAGCCAATGTATACCTGCTGCTGCCTCAGGTCCATCCAGACTAAATCAGAATCACTGGGATGGTTCCAAAGGCAGTCTAACCCCTCGGTGTTCCTCTGAAAATGAGTCTGCTTTGTCCTCCCGTGTTCTAGCATCTTGTATTCTGCATAAAGCATCTGATCTCCTACCTGATCCCAGACCTTCCAAAAGATTTAAGAGATAGAATGAGGAGAGAAAAGTACCTAATTCAGGAGATGATGTATGAGGCTGAACTCGAGCGACTCCAGAAGGAACGCAAAGAGAGGAAGAAAAATGGGAAAGCTCATCATAATGAGTGGCCTTGACTGGGTAAGTAGGAAGACACAGGGTCCTCCTGCCATGACTATGATCAATCACCTGGAGCAGGAGGGAGAGACAATGGTGGAAGGTTATATGGAACAGCCTGTGGTTTTCAGGACTAGTTCTCCTTGCAGAGCCACACTCTGAGGCAGGAAAACGCTGCCTGTAGCCCCTACTGGAGATAATGTGAAGGGCAATTGTTCTTTCTTATCACTTAACCAACCTCTTCTCTAGAGGAGGAAGCTGAGAGTGCTGAGGCCCTTTTCTGCCTCAGGGTGAATTTGGGGATCTCCGATGAGCTGGGGATCGATGGAGGTCTATTTCTGACACCTCAGAGTCATTTCCATTTTCTAGCTTCCAGGAATTTCAGGGCAGTGACTGGCTATTGACTGCACAGGACCAGCACACTCATGTCTTCTCTCTCCCTAAGATACAAAAATCTCTTAACTGCAGGCACCTGGGTGCTAGAAGAAAAGACACACCCACTTTCCTTTGGCTGCATTGGACTTAACCAGAACTTTGGAACAAGACAACAGAAAAACCAGCACAAAGACTGATTTTTCTGTCTGTGTCCAAGATCTCAGGCTCCAGCAATAGCTCTTTCCCATCGAAACACAAAATGCTCTGAGTGCCCAAGACTTAAAAAGCCTCATCTTAACGTTCTGTATATTATCCAGTTCCCATTTCACCTCTCTATAACTACCCACTTTCCTCAATTCCTTCCTTGCACGAGAGATTCTGTCCCCAACACTCTCTTAAAACTTCCCAGAGAGCACCAGTTACCTTCTCATCATCAAATTCGATTGTCCTTTTTCTTTCAAGTCTTCAGGTTCCTTGTGCTCTCTCTCTTGCTACTTTCTCTTCCCTTGGTTTCAGACATTGCAGAAGAGCATCAGATTCATCCCCACCCCCATTGTTTGAATGAGGATACTGAGGAACAGATGATGGGAGGTAAGAAAGGGGGAAGAGAAAAAGATGAATCCAAAGTTGTGAAAATGGAAGACGAAGGGGGAAGTCCGGAAGAGCAGCAGGTGTTTTAGGAAAGGTAGTAAGTTTCATTTTGGACACGCTGAATCTGAGGTACTGGCAAGATATCTGGAGGTTCTGCTCCTCTCCAATCACTGCCTTGTGTCCTTATCATGAAGACATTGCCCGAGTCTCTCCTTCATTCTCATCTCTTCTCTCTTCACATTCTCTGAAATGGGACCTGATGTAATATCTATTACAAATTTCTGTTCTGGACATACCCCCCAATTCTCCTACTTCTTTCATGTTCTCTTTGGCCCGTATTGTACGTATTCCCGTACAAGGGAATCCATTCATTTCCTTGGCTCATCACTATTTTCAGGATTCAGCTTGATTAGCAGTTCTATGCATGGTTGATCCTCTCTGCTAACACATCAGCATGGGATGGTGCGAGCACTGGCCTTAGTCAAGAAGACCCAAGTGTGAATCTTGTATACTTAGTAGCGTGTGCTGCCTCTCTGTGCCTCAGCTTCTTCAACTGTAAAACAGAGGGTTGGCCTCTCTGACCTCTGAGGGCCCTTCAATCCCGAGCTCCAGAGCCGTACCTTGACCTGGCTTCAGGAAGACACTCCTACCAGGATGTCCAACAGGGAGCTTATTACCTTCCCCCAAGTCTTCTATGTTTACAACTGTGGGCTCATTCTCTCCACATCTTTGTTAGCAGTTTCCTCTTTTCCATTCTCATTGCCACAATCACCTGGTTTTCCACATTCACTCTTTCTTCCAATCCATCCTTCCTATCATTGCCCAATAAATTTTAGGTGTAGTCACAACATTCCTCTGGTGTTGAAAGCCTTCTCTCCATAACTTGAGTCCAGTTAACTTTTCCTGTCATATCTTATTAGTCTACACCAGGAACTCTACGTTCCAGACAAAGTGGGTGCAGACTGTACTACTACCCCCTGGGCTCTTTTCTCAGGGGTACCCCAAATGCCCCCCTTTCCCCATCTTCACCTGATGAACCCCTCCTACATCTTTAATACACACTTCCTTTATGCAATATCCCCAACTTTCCTGTGGACTTGTCATTTAATATTTAGCTCTATGTGCTGGTGTCTCCCTACTAGACTATAAGCTCCCTGAAGGCAGAGAGCAGAGAACCTACTAATGGTTCTCTCTCACCCAGTGCTCTGCTTACAAAAGACATTGAATAAGCATGCCCTGCTGCAGTAACCAGACCTGTTATCTCCTTGGCACACTGCCATCCTCTGTGGAAGCTGTGGTCACTGCGAGCCTGGTCTGAAGACACAGCCCTTCTTGGTGCTGCTTTGCCTCAATTCCCCACAGTTGGCAGGATAGGATCCTGTGGCTTCTGTTTGCCTTGCACTGCGTTCTTGAAACTCCCTTCTGCCTCAGTTGGTTCCACTGCAAAACAGGCATTATTAGGTATTTCCCTCCTCCTGTTCCAGAGTTTTAGTTTACTGATTCTTTAAATGTCACAGATGAATAGTCACTACAAACTCCTGTGTTTTTAAAGTACAGTATATGCATGTGATTTTAATTCCCTGTTTTCTTTCCCTCTTCCTTCCTCTCCCACCCAGGTAACTAAGTGTTCATTTGAATGCAAAGGATCTGTCTTCTGTTTACCTATTCCAACTGTGAAAGAGCTCTGCCTTTAAGAGAATGAAAAAAAAAAATGCAACCTCACTGCATGTCACAGACATTTTCAGTAGCAAGTTGGTTGGCACATTGCAGAGGATTTTACTGTGAAATCATTTTGCGATCCAGCACATGACTGCTATCCATAGACCATTTTCTTGACAAAGCAAGCATGTACTCCATGGGCAGTTATATATGTGAATTTAAAAAAAATCAAGGGAAATTGTATACAGGGACTGTTTTCCAGTCTATTTCCTACCTTTTTTGAAGTATGTCCCATGTGAATTTTACAGAGACTAACAAAAAAATATGTATTAAAATCTGGATACTTAGGCATAACATTCCTAGCATTGTCCTATATCTATGTCACCAAACACAACCAAGACCCTGTTTACAAATTTAATCTTTTTTTCTAAAAATTTCAGCTCTTTCTGAGTAGTTATTACATATGACATCTCTATAGCCATCAGTGTATGGCCATAGATGTATGTGTATGTACATATGTATAGTCATCTATCCCTACATATGTACATACAATTACAGTTATATATTATAAATATATATAAAGTACATAGAGAGAAATTCCTTATTTGTAAATAGCCAAAAGGTACAAAGAATGTTGAATTTTCACATTTAAATAGTCATCCACATAAAGCCATGTTTAATGCTTCAACAATGTGATGCAATAAAATTTAAAAGAAATTATGGACAAGAAATGTTTGCTTTTCAGTCTTTGGGAACTCATTTGGCTTTCATTTTCAAATAATATTTTTTTTTCATTTGCTAAGAATCAAAGGAAACTGCACTAAGATCCATTTCTGCTCTAGTATTCCTTTGTGGTAAAATGGAAGAAGTATTAAATTTAGAGTCAGAGAAGGTAAGTTCATATCTCACCTCTGACCCTCCCCAGGGAACCTTCCAGAGTCACTTAGTAGAATCTAAGTAGGCTTTAGAGTCTTCACCAGTAAAATGAAGATGTTGGCCTAAGATAACCTCCAATGTTTTTTCTAGGTCTAAAACTTTAATCTGGGTGAACATTTTCTCTGCAAAGAGTTTAAAGTGTTCTCTGCCTTTCCCCACCTTTATTTTTCCTCCAAGCTCTGGAGACCTGCTATGAGCATACTAGAATTCAGTTGGGTTGGTCATTACTCAGAGAAACCTTAAAAATACTACAAGGACAATTTTCTGGGGAAATTCCCCAAATAACTAATGGAATTACAATGCTTCTGAATCATTTATGGCACTAATGTAAAAATTACTCTAACTAACAGCAAACACTGGGGGTTCTGTTCTGAGAAAGGGTCCTGTTTCTAGGCAACAGCTCCCTCTGTCTTCCCTGCTGTTTAAGAGATGCAAGTCAGCTTACAATTCAAGTGTTTTCTCCCTTGCTCTTCAGAACTCAAAATCTAAGATACTCCCTTTATCATGATTCCCAGTTTTCACAGTGGGCTGACCTGAGGCCTACTCTCTTCCAAATGGGGGCCATTATTGAGACTGACAAGCTAGAAAGCAGGGATGACAGACTTAAGCTTCAACTCTCTCCCAGGCAATTCTCTTACCTACTTCTGTGTCTTCGTATCCATGGTGATGACACAAGCACCATGAAGTTAAAGAAACTCCCCCCAGATTTCTGCAGAGAATGGAAAGACCAGGCTGCCGACAGCCTTCTTTCATAAGTGCTTGGCCCATAGTAACTCTTCATAAATGCTTGTTGATTTGAAATAATTATGCAACTTCGTAAGATCTGATCTACAACTAGAAAAGATCCATGGTTCTATGATCATTAAGTTCCCAAGGTAGATACCATCACAGAGGAGACCACTTTTCCTCCATCTTGGAAATTGTGGCTTTACTCTTGAAACTACAAGGTTGGCATAATTATGCTTGTGTGGTGTAGGATAGCATCTCCCTTTTCCATTCAAATATCCAGAGAGAATAGTGTCCACTCAAGGAATCCATAATAATATGTAGGACTACTAATTAAAGGAAACTGTAGGAGGAAAAAAATTGTTAAAAAGCAGAAAGAATACCCCAATTGCCCTCCAAAAAAAAAAAAAGAAAATCAATTTAGGGGCGGCCAGGTGGCTCAGCGAGTAAGAGCACCAGCCCCAGTGTCGGGATGACCTGGGGATCAAATCTGGGCTCAGATACTTAGCACCACACCCAGAAATAACTGGCCGTGTAACCTTGAGCAAGTTAATTAACCCCAATTGCTTAAAAAAAAAAAAGCAGGAGGAATAATGATAAATAGCTCAACATGATCCCTTGGGCTTGGAGGAATTTTGACATTCATGAAATCACAGGTCCACAAATAGATAGGAAGGTTCAGGTTCAAGTCTACCTCCATATATAAAAGTTCAAGTGTCCTAGGTAACTCTCAAAAGATAGGAATATTATTTGAGGTTTTGTCTTCAGACAGGACTGAAAAATAATAGGAATTCTGACACTCTTCCTTGGCTTGTCGAAACAGGTGTGTGGACAATGCAACATGGAAAAGTCACAAAGAACAGAGTTGGGGAAAGCCACTGTGTCCCCTACAAAAGAGAACAGTGCTTAAAGATCATGAGATAACAGGACTAGGGTTGGAAGGGATTTCAGAGGCCATCTAGCCCAACCCTCTTATTTATAGACGAGGAAAGTGAGACCCAGAGAAGCTTAAGTAACTTGTCCAAGGCCACAAGGCAAAGCTAGAATTCAAACCCGGTCCTCTGATTCCAAATCCAGTCATCTTTCTTTCCAGTGAATTAGGATCAACTCTAATTCTGTTTCTATCGTGATCAAATTTCTAGGAGGGAAAGCCTCTACCCAAGAAGCCCTCATATCAAAGAAGCCCTCACATAGGCGCCATAAATGTCTAGGGTTTTACGTACATCTTTGGGGTTAAGAGATGTCTACTTAAAAATTTCTGTTTTGTTCTTTAAGTGTTTCTAAGTAGGGGAATCTAAGTATGCTGGAACAGGGGAAAGGGGATTATTAGCCAAAAGAAGTGAAGAAAAAAATCCCTAAAGTTTACTCAAGTCATTTATGTGCTAACATTTCTGATATCATGGTTATATTTTGCAGTAAAAAAAAAATCTACTGATTTTTTTTTTTAAGCAATCGGGGTTAAGTAACTTGCTCAAAGTTATATGGCCAGTTATTTCTGGGTGTGGTGCTAAGTATCTGAGCCTGGATTTGATCCCCAGATCATCCCGACACTAGAGGTGGTGCTCTTACTCACTGAGCTACCTCGCCACCCCTAAGCAATTGGGGTTAAGTAACTTGCTCAGGGTTACACGGCCAGGTGTTTCTGGGTGGGTGCTAAGTATCTGAGCCCGGGATTCGATCCCCAGGTCATCCCGACACTGGAGCCGGTGCTCTTACTTGCTGTGCTACCTGGCCGCCCTAAAATCTACTGATTTCAATTTGGCACAATGTGGCATAAGAAAACTTCAGTTCAAAGTTCACCTCTGACAGTTTACTAAATGTATCATACTTGGTAGAACAACTCATTATTCTGAGGTCATTTCTACATTGGTTAAAATGAGATGATGACACTCTCCTGAGTTGTCAGAAGTGTCAAAGGCAAAAATGTGCTAAGTGCTTCATAAATTTTCAGATGTTTTATGTTATTCTTCTTGAAGTCCATATACTTACTGCGGTTGTTCACAGCTTCTACTTTTCACAGGAGGTAAACCTGACAAAGATCTTCACATCTTTCAATGTCCTATAATCAATCCTCTCCTTTCTGGAAGAAAAACAGCAATTTGTTGACAGAAGATTCTTCCATAGTGACTGTCATGATCAGAAGGGCTAATCCTAAACTATGAGGATTTGTTGAGTCACACAATTCACAAAAGCTAGCCACGGCCAGCAAAGTCCTCATTAAACCTGGGAGCAGCTATTTGGCAAATAAGGTGTTTGCCTACAGAAGTCTGATTGCAGCAAGGAAAAATAAGGCATAAGATAGGGCAAGCCTGGAGTCCTGATCCTGGGGAAACTGGGTCTAAAACTTAAGGGCCAGAGTAACAGGCAGAGCTGAGATAATTTGTGGCCTGAAAGACTATGGTATTCAGAAAGTCGTTTGGACTGGCTCTAAGCATGGCTTCCACATCCCTCTAGGGGTCTTAGGATCCCAATGGAACCAGAACTAGGCACCAACACTAAATAGATTCATTTTCAGGAGCTGGCAAAAATCTCAAACACCTTTTCTCAGCTAAGCAAGAATGACCCCCTGGTCTTGGTGGAATTTTATTTTTACATACATGAAATCACAGTTCCAAAATAAATATACAGACAGGACTACATATATATATATTTTATAGGAAGTCTCAAGTTCAAGTTAGCCTCCATGTAATTCTGGGCAAGTCACTATTGCTAGAGGGAGTTTCCTCACTGGGAGTTCCTTATACCAGTAAAATCATACTTCTAGTCTCCACTCCCCAACTAAATACACGCACGTATATATATACACAGAGAAAAAAAAGATAAACACCTATATGTGCACATACATTTGCACACATATCTACACAAACATTTGTAATATTATATGGGATATTACTTATAATAGATATATAATTTATACACACATATATATACACACACAGACATATATCAGAGGCAGTGTGGCATAGAGAGGGGGTCCCATAGGAAAGCTTAGGTTCAAATCCTCCCTTTATGACCCTGGGCAAATCATTTAATTTCTTATTAATTAATAGCCTAGGGAACTCTTTTATGACTCTGAGCTGCAGAGAAGGTGCTGCCCTGCACTGGAAGAGGAGGTTTCTCTCCAGGAGATCCCTGGCCCTCTAGCCATAATGCATAAAAGCAAGTATTCACACACAGCAGTTGTTCTTTTTTTCCTTTGGTCCATCCTGTGATTACCCTGGTGTAGATAAAATTCATGGGAAGAAACCTTCTAGCAATGCAGGTTGGCATGTTCTCCACAACTTTTACTTTTAAAAATGATCATCAAGACGTGATCTGCCCAGGGTCAGCACCAAATGTGGCAGGACTGGGACCCAGACTGTCCTGACTCTGAGGTGACTATCATGCACTTCTTGAATACACATAGATGACTTCCATCTATCAATCAATATAGGATAGACAGACGTAATCACATATATATTACTAGACATACTAAAAACAGACCTCTGATGCCACCAGCAGTGCACACCACAGCTCACTAGCCATACCTGGTCATCTCCTCTGAGGTCACCACATTTGGCAGACTGTCCATGCTGTCTCTTGACCTGTCACCTCCAGCCCTCCCCAAGCAACCAGCCCATAGCATGAAAGACTATGATACTGTGATAACATTAAGGCTTAACATAACAAAAAATATAAAATAATACAAAAGGTGACCAAACAGTGGATACAAGAAAGCACAGCATTGGGTCAGCATTCTTAGTATTTAAAAATAAAATATGCAAAAACCAGACATTACAAAATGTTCATGCAAAGCTAATTTCAAAAGATCTCTGAACATGAGAAAGTCATTTCAAGTCATGGAGTGAAAAAATTCCCAGAGCTAGTGATTTTAGGCAAGATGGGTGAGGCATAAGGCTGTGCCTCTCACAGCCAAGACCAGATTTCTAATTAATCCACAGTCCAGTGTAGATCAGAATTAGGGAAAAAATAAAACGTTTCATTAGTTGAAGCTTCTCAAGATGGTTTATCAGCTTCTTCCAATGTGCTAATTTTGCGGTGTTGAAACTTCTACTTGGTTTATCTAAAAGAGAAAAAAAGTTAACATAGTAACAAAAATTATACACTCACATGGTTAACTACATTAACGTAGGGGTCAGAATTCTAACATCAACCATCTTGAAAACCTGCATAAACCAGGAATTAGGTCTTTGGAGGTTAGTTATAGTAATAGAAATAGTCTGGAGTTAGAAATAGCTAGTAATAGTAAAAGTAACCTTTTATTTCATACCCTATTCTAATAAGTCTGTTTTCCTAAACTGCAGCACATTAGGAGGGGTAGGCTGCTAAGAGACAGAAATACCAGTAACAGTGATGAGTACAAGAGAAAGGAGATCAAGGAATAATAAAAGCGTACAAGTGTTGGGTCCCTTTGGCAAAGGAAAAAGGCTTTCCAAAGAGCTCCTGAGGTGTCACTATATTATTATGATTATAGCACAGCTCACTAAATGATGTTCAAAATTATGTCTCTGATTAATCCAAGTAAAACTATTCTTATATGACAGTTCAACCTGCCAAAATCCTATCCATCCTTCAAGACCTGGACCAAATACCACTTCATCCATTTCTTTCTCCCCATATCTCACTGACATGCCCTCCCCAATTATAACACTTACCTCTATATATAACTGCCTTGTATTTACCTCTATAATAATACTTGTATGACAATTATTTTATTCTCACCCCCATTAGATTGCAAGACTCTTAAAGGCTGGGACTATGTTTATCCCCACTGAGTGCTTTGCAACATGTTAGCACAGACCTTTAATGGCATGCAAAGAGCCTTATACACAAAACCCCTGTACAGTAGGTACTACAAGTATTATCATCCCCATTTTACAGAAAAAGAAACTGAGTTTCTAAAAATCTCCATGATTTGCCTAAAATTACAAAACTCTAAATGACACAGTCAAGACTCAAAACCGCCTAAAGAGTTTCAAGATTTCTTTTGATTCTCAGTCCAGCTCCCTTGCCTCTAGGGAACATTGCCTGTAGAGAGTAATTATTTTCTCTTGGCAGAAGAGAATAAAAATAAACTGAACACACAGCATATTCCTTTAGCTCTTTAAAATCAGGACTAAATCACAAGTCAGTCAAACAGCAGATAATAAGCATGGTCTTACATAGGCAAGTTCTGGAGACAAACTAAATGGAAGTAGTCTCTTCCCTCATGTAATTTACTGATACTCTACTGGTAGATTTTGTACAATTAATAGGATGGAGTACATGTCAACATATAATAAAAGATGAATGTATAATGTAAGAATTAGAGTGTTATATTCAGTAAATTAAAAAATTTATTCAAGCTTAATGTGTAATTCTACTTTAATGATTATTCTGTACAGAGAAAGTAAGCCCATAATAGAAAATGAAATCCTAAGTATTTATGAAATTCTAGGATGTTATCTACATATAAAAAAGTCATGACAAACAGAAGAACTTGGTATGCACAAATGATTTTATCGATAAACCAACAAAAACTGAGTTCCTATTAATCATTTGACAACTATTTATTAAGCACCTGCTATGTATCAGTCAGTAGGTGCTAGGACTGCAAATACAAATTCTAAATGAGTTTTCATTCATGATGGAGACAAGTATAAATAGGCTGAGGATGAGAGAGAGACACACACAAATATGTGTGTGTGTGTATACATAGATAGTTGGATAGAGATAAGACAGACGGATTAGCACACAAAGCAGTTAAATACAAGGTACAATGGGAGGTTAAGGCAATGGTATTGGGAAGTAGTGGGAATCAGGAAAGGCTTCATGCAGAAGATCATCTATAAGGGAAAAAGGAATATATTTTAGTTATGAGGAAGGGCTGGTACAAAACCATGAAGGTAGGAAGTGAAGTATGGGAATGAATAACAGAGGGAAGGCCAGTGTGGATGGATCCCAAAGTGCAAGAGAGGGAGTAATGTTCAATGAAGCCAGGTTATACAAGATGTTAAAAGCTAAACAGAGACACTCATATTTTATTCTAGAGTCAAAAGAGCCATAGAGCTTGTGGAATAGAAGAGGCATACGGTCAGATCAATACATAAGAAAAATCACTTAAGTAACAACAGGGTGGATAGACTAATGGGGAAAGGCTAGCAGAGGGACACTCCAGACACACCTAGGACAGAAGTCATCACATTCTGAAAGACTGAACTAGTGAGCAGGGGAAAAAAGGTCAGATCAGAGAGACGTGAAGATAGAAATGGCAAGATTTGGCAAAGGACAGAATAAGAGGGAGAAAAGAAAATTAAGAGTCAAGGATACTGTGGAGATTATGAACTAAGATATTGAAATGGGTGTACTGCCTTTCACAAAAAGAATAGTTTGAAAGAAGGAAAGGTGTAAGGGTAAAGACATGGTGAGGTAATGATATCTTAGTGCCATCCTAGTTGAAATATCCAATAAGCAATTGGAGATATGAAACTGAATCAGGAAAAAAACTGGGGCTAGATATGTACATCTGAGATCCCCTTGCATAAAGAACATATTCAAATCCATGGAAGTGGTGGAGAGAGAACAGAGAGCCAGAGGAAGAGATGGGGTGAGGGAGTGACAGAGTAGGGAGTTAGAAGAAAAGAGGACCCAGGATAAAACCATGGAGAACAGTCGGTTAGATGGCATGGTGTAGATGATAATTCAGCAGAGACTAAAGAGTGGCTAGAAAGATAGAGGGTTACTCAGGAGAGAGTCATGTCACAAAAACCCAAAGAAAAAGAATATACAGGAGGAGAGAATAGTCAGCGATATCAAAAGTAACAGAAAAGAGGCTGACAAGTGAGAAAAGGCCATCAAATTTCTCAATTATCTCTCGATCACTTATAGCACCTTTTTTTATAGGGGCACAGAACTGAAAACCAAAGGGGTGCCCAAAAATTGAGGAATACCTCAACAAAGTGTGGTATATATGAATGAATAGAATACTATTGATTTGTAAGAAATGGATATAACTAAAGGGACAATTTCAGAGAAACCTGGGAAGATTAATATGAACTGATACGGAGGAAAGGGAGCAGAACCAGGGAATGACATATACAATAACAACATTGTAAAGACAATTTTGATAGAAATGTGAACTCTGATCAACATAAATAACCAGTATGATTGCTAGATAACTGATGATATAGCATGTAATTCATTTCCTGATAGAGATGATGGACTCCAGATACAGAAATGGATATTTTTCAATACTGCCAACATCAGAATCTGTTTTGACTAGGGGTGTGGATGTGTGTGTGTGTGTGTGTGTGTGTGTGTGAGAGAGAGAGAGAGAGAGAGAGAGAGAGAGAGAGAGAGAGAGAGAGAGAGAGAGAGAGAGAAGGGTTTTATTTTTCTTTTTTATGGGGAGAAGAATTAATAAAAAATAAATGCTGTTCAATTTTGGAGTAAAGGAAAGAGTTGGGAAATTTATGCTAATCAATGTAGATTGTACAAGAAAATGGTAGAAACTGTGTAACATATCATTTAACACATTTAAAAAAAAAACAACTTTGCAAGCTATGACCTGCTGTTAAGATTCTTACATTGGCTGTTCATTATCTTTCATGAATTAACGATGTCCTTGAGAATTGAAACAATACACTGTAATGAAACAAGACAATATCACAGAAAAACTGCTGTCTGCTATCTTCCAGATATAACACTAACCCATAAAAACTTTAGTTCAACATTTTTATAAGTGTCATTGTATGACTATAATCTCCAAACTTCGTGGAATTTAAAAGTTCTCAAAATATAGAGACATAAAAGAAATCAAAGGTATGTGGAATCAAGAAAAAGCATATATAATATCCACAACAACTACTACTGGAGTTGTCCTGAAGAGATTTTAAGTGAGATCATAAAACCTGAACTTAAATCCAAATGCTTTTATTAAATTACAAAAAGCAATCATTTTATTCCCTATGCAATAATAATCTGCCAAAAATCAAGCATAAAAGAACAGTATGACAGTAAATTGTCCCTTAACTATTTCTATCTGAATTCTACCAAGTAAATAGATAGATGAGGAGAAAAATAACAAGAGGGAAAACTAAAAAGGAAAGATGTCAAGAGAAACTGATACCTTAGAACAGATGACAGAAAATCTCACTGAATGCCATGAAAATAAGAATGGACCCGACTAAAAATAAGGATTCAACAATATAACAGAAGAGTCCAAATAGAACAAAAAAAAAAGAAAACATCAAAAATATCAAAAACATTTGGGCTAGAAAACAAGTCAAGGGGAAATAAATCTAAAATTTATCAGACCATCTGAAAATTATCATCAGAAAAAAAAATCTGGTTACCCACATTTGAAGAAATTAAATGAAAACTGGTCAAAATTCAGAAATAAAGGGCAAAGTGAAAATAAAATCTACAGGTGATCTACAAAAAGAAATCCTAACAGGCAAATTTTCAGAACTATCATAGTCAAAATCCAGAGGGTCTGAGTCAAAGAAAAAAATACTACAAGTAGACAAAAAGAAAGAGTTCGAATATGAAAGAACCACAATAAAGATTATACAAAACTTAGTGGCTGGAATAAAGAAGAGGAAAGTCTAGAATATGACTTCCAAAAGACAAGAAATAAAGGTTTAGAATTTAGAATAATTTAGAATTAAAATTCTATTTTAATTTAAATTTAGAATAAAAATTAAATTTAGAATCCAGAATAACTGGATAACCTATCCAACAAAACTAAGTAAAATGTTACAGGGGAAAAAAATGAATTGTTAGTGAAATAGAGTATTTCCAAACATTCCTGATGAAAAAGCAGTAAAATTTGAAAATGGAAATATAGTGACAAGAAAAATACAGAAAGGTATGTAGACTTGTAAAATTGAAATGGAGTCTGTGGGGCTAAAGTTTTAACCTGTTAATACGGATTATAAGAAGCAAGTGTCTTTTTTAGAACCCTAATATCTTTAGTGGTCAAAGAGAAAAGTTAAAATAAAGAGTTTGTGAGTGGTTTTCTTCTGCTTAAATGGTCTTAGGAAAGACAGAAAGAAGAATTGGAGATAATATTGGGAGGAAAGAAAGAGAAGGGGAAGGAAATCACAACTACACTGAAGAGGTACACTAAATGAAGAGTAAGTAATATAGCCGTGGAATCAGGAAGTCAGAGGAACAAGCATCACAAGACCCTCACTTTCATCTGAATCAGATGAAAAAAACAGAAATGAACACACACGTACACACACACTCAAACCAACACACATATATACACACAGAAATCTATTAAGCTCAGAAAGTGACTTGTGGGTCACATAGCTACAAGAAAAGAGGACTAGACATTTTCTCCAATCCCCATGACCTCTCAAACCTCCCTCAAACAGAAATTATACACCAAAGAGAAAGCAACTTCAGCTGTTTCCATCCATGATCTAGGAAACCAAGAATCCAAAAGATTGTAAGAAACAATGTCTATTGTCTCAGGAAGAAAAAAGCCTATGGCGGGGGGGGGTGGGGGGGGGGGCGGGGGGGGGGGGGGGAGGAATGGGTGAAAGAGGGAAGAAAGATTGAAAAGGGAAGGAGGATAGGAAGGAGGCTGGACTTTGGAGATGAGAGGGGTTCCACTGATGAATGCTCCTATGGATGAAGGGAGATAAGGATTTTATACTGGATTAGCCCTGAGGAATTTGGTGCCTCAAGTGTACTTGTCCTAGGAGCCAAGAGGGTTGGGAGCCCTGGGAGGTAACTGGAACCTGGAATATCAGGAAAGCAGAATCTCAGTAAGATTTTCATGCAACTGTAGGAAGAGGAAGGTCAACAAGAGAGAGGAAGATGTGCCCAACCAGGGGGCAGTGTCGTCTTTGACACATGAAATAACTGGTAATGTTCTGAAAGGCAGACACAATGAAAAAGGAGAATCCATGAGGTAAGCTCTTTTTATAAAATAGTGGCAGAAATCACCCAGAAGAAAGTCTAGAATGAATACCTTGAAAGCTTCCATTGTATGAAGAACACAGAGAAAAGAGAGAGACCAACTGAGTATAAGGGTCATGAATCAGATAATGAGGATCTATAGTAAAAAGAAAAAAAAGTTGGATAATGAAGAAAGTGAAAGAAATTCTTTTTTGGAAGAGGCACAGAAAATGAAATTAAAAAATAAAAAACAGGGCTAACTGAAGGGGAGAAGAGGAAGCAGGAATATACCTGAGACGGGGAAAAAAATGTAGAAATGTGTGAGAAATAAAATCAGAAGAGAAGAACTAATAAAAAAAACTGAAAGAGATAAGAAGAGGGGATAATAGGGGGTGGAGTCAAGATGGCGGGGAGTAGAAACAGGACTTCCATTGGGCTCCAGCTTCCACCTCCTCCAATTCATGTAAAAAATGACTCTGGACAAACTTTGGAGTTACAGAACTCACAAAATGACACAAAGGAGCCAATCTCCCACTAAGGACAGCCTGGCACGCCAGCAGGAAGTGGCCAACGCAGAGCCGACCCCAGCCCTGAAGAAATCTGAGGTTTTAGCCTCAGGGCAGCCTGATCAGCCCCTGGCTGGAGGGACTTCAGATCACCAGCAGCTGTGGAAGTTTCCAGAATTATCACCCATCATAGATGCAGACTTTGGGATCCAGTAGTTTGGGAGTACAATCTGGCCTTTACTCCCTGGACAGAGAAACCTCTGAGGCCTGGCTGCCAGGGCAGCTTTAGCTCCTGGCCTGCAGGTTGTAAGGGGACCAAGTGACCAGTCTGAGGGGTAATTGCTCTTGCTTTAACCTTCTTGGATCTGGATTGCGGTCTATGGGGGAGGTCTTAGGGTGTGCAACCAGCTTGCTAGAGATTGTGGAGGCTTCAGAGACAGCACCCAACTAATACCTTTGGCACCTGAGAAAACCACAGCGATTGGGAAAAAGCTCCCGTCTGGTAGCAGAGTCCTACTGTGGGAAAAAAAAAAACTGAAAACTCAAGTAATTAAGTGGCAATATGAGCAAACTAGGGAAGCAAAGCAAGAAGAGCAATCCAACTTTACAATCCTATTTTGGGGACAAAAATGATCAAAGCATGGAACAGGAGGAACAGTGAAGTCAGAACTCCTGCAACAAAAGCTTCCAAGAAAAATATGAGCCAGTTACAGGCCACAGAGGACCTTAAGAAGGATTTTAAAAACCAAATAAGTCGAGGAAAAATTGAGAAGAGAAATGAGAATGATGCAAGAAAATTAAGAAAAGAGAGTCAACAACCTGACTGAAGAAAATAACACCTTAAAAAATAGACTAATTCAAATGGCAAAAGAGGCTCAAAAAGGCAATGAGGAGAAGAATGCCTTAAAAAGCTGAATTTGCCAGATGGAAAAAGATTCTCAAAAGCTCACTGAAGAGAATCATTCCTTCAGAATTAGACTGGGGCAAATGGAAGTTAGTGACTTTGTGAGAAATCAAGATACTATTAAACAGATCCAAACAAATGAAAAAATAGAAGGCAATGTGAAATATCTCATGGGAAAAACCACTGACCTGGAAAATATATCGAGGAGAGATAATTTAAAAATTATTGGACTACCTGAAAGCCATGATCAAAAAAAGAACCTAGAAATCATCCTTCAAGAAATTCTCAAGGAAAATTGTCCTGATGTTTTAGTACCAGAGGGCAAAAGAGAGGTTGAAAGAATCCACTGATCACCTCCTGAAAAAAATCTCAAAAAGAAAACTCCTAGGAATATTATAGCCAGGTTCCAGAGTTCCCAGATCAAGGAGAGAATATTACAAGCAGGCAGGAAGAAACAATTTGAATCTTGTGGAAACACAATCAGGATAACCCAGGATCTGGCAGCTTCTACACTTAAGGATCAAAGGGCTTGGAATATGATATTCCAGAGGGCAAAGGAGCTGAGATTAAAACCAAGAATCACTGGGGCGGCCAGGTAGCACAGCGAGTAAGAGCACCAGCTCCAGTGTCAGGATGACCTGGGGATCGAATCCGGGCTCAGACACTTAGCATCTACCCAGAAACACCTGGCCATGTAACCTTGAGCAAGTTACTTAACCCCAATTGCTTAGGGGAGGCCAGGTGGCTCAGCGAGTAAGAGCACCAGCTCCAGTGTCGGGATGACCTGGGGATCAAATCCGGGCTCAGATACTTAGCACCACACCCAGAAATAACTGGCCATATAACCTTGAGCAAGTTACTTAACACCAATTACTTAAAAAAAAACAAAAACAAGAATCACCTACCCAGCAAAACTAAGTATCATGTTTCAGGAGAAAATATGGTCATTCAATGGAATAGAGGACTTTCAAGTACTCTTAATGAAAAAACCAGAGTTGAATAGAAAATTTGACATTCATATACAAGAAGCAAGAGAAGCATGAGAAGGTAAACAGGGAAAAGAAATCATAAGGAACTTATCAAAGTTGAACTATTTACATTCCTACATGGAAAAACAATTAATTATAACTTATGAAACTTTTCTCAGTTTGAGAATAGTTGAAGGGAATAGAAATGTGTGTGTATGTATATGTATCTCTATAGAAGGATATATGGGTGTATGAATACATATGTGAGTATGTGTATATATGTGTAAAGGCATACATAGATAGAGGGCACAGGACCAATTTAATGGGAAGGGATGATACTTAAAAGTGAAATTAAGATATGTGGTTACAATGGAGGGGAAGAACAGGAAGAAAAAAGGAATGGGTCAATCTTATTCTCATTGAATTTGGCTTAGGGAGGGAATGAAATACACACTAAATAGGGTATCTCACCCTACAGGAGAGTAGGGGGGAAGGGGATGAGAAGGGGGATGATGGAAGGGAGAGCAGGCTAGGGGGGAGGGAAGTTGGAAGCACTCCCTTTTGATAAGGGACAGGATCAAAGTAGAGAATAGAACAAGTGGGAGGTGGGATAGGAGAGAGGGAAATATCGTCAGTATTTTACAATATATCCACTATGGAAATGTTTTGCATAGCTACCCATGTATAATCTATATTAAACTGCTTTGTCTTCCCAATAAGGGTGGGTGACAAGGGAGGAAGGGAATGAATCTGGAATTCAAAGTTTTAAAATCAAATGTTTAAATATATATAGATATACTATTATTAATATTATTTTACATGTAATTGGGAAATAAAATATACAGGCACTGGGGCATAGAGATCCACCGTGCCCTACTGGAAAATCGGAGGGGGGATGGGGGAAGACATGGGAGAGAGCAGATTGGAGGAGGGGATATCCAGTGGGATTGCTATTTTGGGGTGTGGGTAGGGGAAAAACAGGGAGAAAATTTGTAACTCAAAATCCTGCAGAAATGAATGATGTAAACTAGAAGTTAATAAAGAATTTGATAAAGTAAAAAAAAAAGGGGGGGGATAATAGGTGAGGGGAACAGAGCCAGTAGGGAACAAAGCCACCTTAAAAAAAATACTAAAGTGACTTAAAGGACATAATATTTATTCACAGAAAGAGCAGGGGGGAATCACAATTTGAAAAAAAAATAATTTTACAGGTAGATGCAAAAAAATATAAAGTGAATCCAAATCAAGTGAATCCAAAGATACAGGAGTTATTATCATGCTAACAGACAAAGCAAAAACATTAGAAAAATAAGAGGTGCAAACAAGGAAATCATATTATGCTGAAAGGAACCGTAGACAACAAACCAATAACATTAAAAAACTTAGAAGCTCAAAATGCCTTAGTATACAATTTCATAAAGGAGACATCATCTGAGCCTCAAGAACACAATAGCGACAGGAGACAGAGAAAGATAAGTAAAAGGGAAAATATGGAATTGAACAAAATGCTGCAGAAACTACCGTTAGAATGCTTATGACAACTTCTAAATGGGACAGCAAAAGATTATATATTTCTCTGCACTGCACATATATTAAGGCATAGAGATATTTCAAACAAATGTAAAAGGGAAGAAATAGTCACTACAGATCATAATGGGGTAAGCTTACAAGGATCACACACAAAAGATACAGACCTAAATGAAGACTTAACAATGAAATCTTAAATAATGGGTGGGTGAAAGAATAAATGACAGAAACAATTAATAACTATGTGAAAGAAAGTGATAATGATGAAACAACATGCCCAAATTTCTGAATACATCTAAAGTAGTTCTCTGAGGAATAATCATATCCTTACAATCATATATTAACAAAATTTAAAAAGAGAAGATTAATGAGTTTAATATACATGTATTTTTTAAATTAGAAAATCAACAAATGGGTGGCCAGGTGGCTCAGTGAGTAAGAGCACCGGCTCCAGTGTCGGGATAACCTGAATCAAATCCGGGCTCAGATACTCAGCACCACACCCAGAAATAACTGGCCATGTAACCTTGAGCAAGTTACTTAACCCCGATTGCTTTAAAAAAAAAATCAACAAGTAAGCCTAAAATAAATACAAAATAAGTTATATTAAAAACTAGAGAAGGGGGGGGGCAACCAGGTAGCACAGCAAGTAAGAGCACCGGCTCCAGTGTCGGGATGACCTGGGGATCGAATCCGGGCTCAGACACTTAGCACCCACCCAGAAACACTTGGTCGTGTAACCTTGAGCAAGTAACTTAACCCCAGTTGCTTTAAAAAAAAAAAACTACAGAAGGGAAATAGATAAATTGGGAGCAAAAAAACAGAAATGATAAAACTACAACTTGTTTTTTTTTTAAAAAGACTAATAAACCTGATAACCCTTAGTTAATCTGATTAAAAAGAGCAGAAAATCAAATCAATAAAATAGCAAATAGGGTCAGCTAGGTTGCGCAGTGAGTAAAGCTCCGGCCCTGGAGTCAGGAGGACCGGAGTTATGCTCCGGCCTCAGACACTTAACACCCACACACCCACACACACACACACACACACACACACACACACACACACACACACAC